>NW_020884921.1:4929870-5246103 GCF_003945725.1 Corapipo altera | reverse complement strand
AAAAAAAAAAACCAAAAAAACCCCAGCAAACAATCTGTGTATCTGCTGAGGTGTACTCCCAGTAGTGCAGTAGTGCTGTAAACTTTAAATATACTCACACTTCTCCACATTAATCCCTGCTAAATGACTTGGGAAGTTCCAGAGGATGAAGCAACTGCTTCAAAGGAGTTCCTATCTTTACCATTAATAAAGCTGTTATGGCGTTTTTAGAAATCATTTTGAATATCATCAGAAGTTGATTTTAGTGACAAAAATTCATTTTACATTGTATTTTTATCATAGAAGATATAATGGTATGTTCAGAAAGTGGGAAGATATCTTTCATGATTTAATGCTTTTAAATTTATTAAATAAGAATGGTGATTTTTTGGTACAGTTGTTCTTTCATCCTCTTTAATGTGCCGGCAGCAAAAATATAGATGTGTGCACATGTTCTGTGTCTTTCTTGTTCAGGTCTAGTGCATCTATTTTGCCTGATACACCCAGGAACAAGGACTTTATCCTTAAAATTTGCCTTTATAAGTTGTGGATATCATTGTCCCACTTAAAGTTCTTGAAGACTAAATTTGGGAATAATATTCAGTTTATATCGGTTTCTTTTGGTTTGTGTTGTTGTGGTTGCTGTTTTTTTAGCTATTTCTTTCAGACTCAGCTCTGACTTAGTGCATTACTGGGTGCACAAAGATGTGGAGGAGATATGATATGCATCACAGGAAGTAAAAAATATCAGTGGCTTGGGCAGATTAACCTCCTCTAAAAATATATAGAGTTCTGTAGCGGATTTGAGGCTTGGTCATGGACATGTGTAATTTTACCTTTTTACTCTAGTGGTTGTCTGATTCAGTTGATGGCAGACACCTTTCTACCTGGGCTGTGGGTTTTAAACAATGTTCCTTGCATAAACTAAGATTGCAGAGGAACTTCCCCTGCATTGATCTTTCATTTGTGAAGCTCTGCTGTTAAATTAACTGCTGACAATGTCACATAGAATTGGGATGAAGAATAATATATTTTACAAGGATTAAGTTTTCTGATTTTTCAGTCTGGAATACTCATGCAGTACTAAGAACCCCCTTGGCAGAGCCACCCCTGAGTTAATGGTGTAGCATATTATAACAGCTTAGTTCTAAAATCCTTTCTATTACCTTTTTTTTTTTTTTTTTTTGGTTGGAGCTTTATATAGTAGTCCCAAGCTTGGGACCAAAAAGCTTCTTTCTTATTCAGGGAACTCTAAAACTTTTTAATGATTTCTGCTTGAAATGTTGATATCTGCACAAGTTTTCTTTCGTGTTTCTACCTTGCTGCTTCTTGTAACTTCCCCTTATGTCACACCCTGTCAGTGTGATGACAGATCTCTGTGCTCAAAGTGTCAACCAACACCTGGTACACCCAGATCTGGGAAAATCCCTCAAACAGCAGCTGCAAGCCTTGACCTAAACCAAGACTCTCAGAATCAAACTGCAGGGAACCCCACACTGGAGGTACTTTTTCTTCAAGTCATTCACACATCAAACCGTTCTTTACAGGAGGAGGGAGAAAGGAATTTCTTGACTATATTTTTTGCCTCACGATGATCTGTTCTCAAAGCATTTCTTATTGGTATAATATCAGCTTTCATAATTCACTGGCGTTTACATTTGTCAAAATTAATGTTGTAACAATGATACAGGGCACAGATATTTGTGGTAGAATAGCAACCAGGATGATACAGAATCCAGTGAAATAATATTTAGAACTGTGCACTGGCTTGTGCATATAAATACATAGAAATATGTCTCTGAAATTGCAACATTTGGTAATTGCTCCTAGAATTATTTATATATGGATTTTTATATTATAGCAAACAGGGATAACATTTTTTAGAAGTAAACAAGTGAACAAAACAGACAGTCCTCTACTGAAACTGGTCCAAAATGTGACAATTATTGCTATACAGTTTTTTAATTTTTTTTCCTAATCATGTAATTTTCAGCTTCCCTTTCCACAGAATCTGACTTTTTAGAATAGGAGTGAAAAAAGCCAACTTATATGAAAAATGAGTCCCTGTAGGACAGATGAATATATGGGACAGATCTTTTTTTTTTTATCTTTTAGTATGGCTTACATGGCTTATGTCATCATCTCCCATGGGACAAGGACATTGGGAAGATCTAGATGTAGCTGGTGGGCTTTAAAAGTGTCTTCCAGATCTCGGAAGGCACTGTTCAGTCCTCCTTATGGACCTTCATTTCCTTTCTTCCTAAACCTCTCCAGTTTTACTGCCAAATTGTGGCTGAGCTAAAATCTTTACTTGTTTATGTATAAATGGAAGCTGCTTTACTGAAGGCAGATTCTGGGATGTGCGGATAAAGGGTTCATGCACAGGGCATACTATTTTTTGCCAGATTTCACATTGTTACTCCAAAGTATGAGGCACAGGAGTTTCAGTAAATCATTATACTGTCTCCTTTGCTATTCCATATTGTACATTTTCTATTGTAATTTCTTTCATTTATGTACTGGAATTTGTTTCTCTTGTTGTTTCAACTTAATGGCTGTCATTCCTTTACCTACCTTCTAGTAGTCTTTGGTTTCTTTCCTATGTGACCCCACAGACTCCCTATTTTTATAGATGTTATGCTAACCGTATGAGTTCAAATGAATGGTGCATGAAGAGTGGAATTCCCTTGCAAAACCACCATGCTGTTGTGATTTTTCATGTAAGGCATAAGTGCCTCTTCCTTTCATCTCCTCTCCCTCTCCTCCTTATGTAAAAGATGCAGAAACAAAATTAAAACTCTCACAATAAAATCTTTACCTGTCAAATTGCAGTTTTAAACCAGTGCAGCCTGCCAATGCTCTTGATTCCACTCCAGGAACTGCAAATAAGAGAGGATATCTTTGGTAATGATCTCTTATTATGATGCTCCTGTCACTCTTCAGAATATATTTTGCAAAAGAAAAGCAAAGGAAGAGCTAACAACAAAACAGGTTCCCATCATGCTTCTTCATCCCTTTCTTGCTATTTATGCAAGCCAGGATGTCACTGTAATGGAAAAACTCCAGAAGGTCTCAAAAAAACATTATTCCTACAGTGTTTACAAACCCCCCTTGAGTATAAAATTCAGACCATTGCACAGGTGGGAGCAAAGATCTGAGGACTACTGAAACTTTATCTTTCAGCAATGTATCACATTGAAAAAAAGCACCTGTACTTCATCATTTTGTGCTGATGTGCTCATTTCATGGTTCCAGGGTCAGGTACCTTTTTGCACACTACTTTGGTTTGGTTTTGGGTAGCAAGAATCCTGACCTTCACAGCATATTTGCATCATCACGGGTAGAGAGGCAGATCGTTCTCATAAACGTCTAAATTCTGGAAAGGAGTATCTGCTGGTTTTCAGTGCAACATGCTTTCTTGCTGATAATTAGTTGATTTGTTCCTGAACCTGAATAGCCTCAATGAAATACAAGGCTAAAATTAAACATCAAATAGCCTAAAAATTAGACTCCAGCAAGACAATGACAAGAGAAGACTGGAGAGAATGTGAATTAATCAAAAAGAACAGGACATCAAATCCCACAAATCAAATTGCTGATTTTTTTAATGTTTGGAGAGATCTAATTTTGTGAATCCCTGAAACCCTTCACTGGCCATAAATTTAGTTCTGCTTTACATTTTTATCAATGATCTGGATGAGGGGATCAAGTGCATCCTCAGTCAACTTGCAGACTACACTAAGTTGGGTGAGAGTGTTGGACTGCTGGAGGGTAAGAAACTTCTGCAGTGGGTCAAGGTAATGGTATGGGATTCCACAGGGCTCCGTGCTTGGTCCTGTACTTGGGTCACAATAACTCCAGGACAGCTGCAGGCTGGGACAAGAGTGGCTGGAAAGCTGCCCAGCAGAGAAGAACCTGGGTGCACTGGTTAGCTGCAACTGAACATGAGCCGACATGTGCCCAGGTGACCAAGACACCCAAGGGCATCCTGGCTTGGATCAGCAATATTGTGGCCAGCAGGACCAGACCAGTTATCATCTCCCTGTAATCAGCCCTGGTGAGGTCACAGCTCAAATCCTGGGTTCAGTTTTGGGCCTCTCATGACAAGAAAGACATTGAGATACTGGAGGCTGTCCAGAGAAGAACAAAAGAGCTGGTAAAAGAACTACAGAACTGTGACCTCACTGTTCTCTACAACTATCTAAAAGAAGGTTGAAGCCAGGTGGGGGTTGATCTGTTCTCCCAAGTAACAAGCAATAGGACAACCCATTGCCCCCTCTCTGGGTTTTTCAAGGCCAGGTTACATGGGTCTTTGAGCAACTTTTTCTACTGGAAGGTGTCCCTGCCCACAGAAGGGGGTTTGGAACTAAATGGTCTTTGAGATCTCTTCCACCCCGAGACATTCTATGTTTATGTAATTCTGTGGCAAGAGGAAATGGCCTCAAGTTGTGCCAGGGGTGGTTTAGATGGGATATTATGAAAAATGTCTTTCACCAAGAAGGTTGTCAAGCCCTGAAATAGGCTGACCAGGGCAGTGGTTCAGTCACCATCCCTGGAGGTATTTGAAAGGCATGTGAATGTGGCACTTTCGGACATGGTTTAATGGTGAGCTTGGCAGAGCTGAAATTGATCTTAGAGGACTTTTCAAAACTAAATTATTCTGTGATTCTCTGATATTATAAAGTGGATAACAAGAAGCACAAGACTTCAGGCTCTTGTCAGATGGTTGCATATTTGTGTCCTTCCTAGTCTTTTGAGACCCAGGTGCATGATTCAGAGCCTTGCATCCTCCTGCAACATTAATTAATTGTAAATATAAAGTTATTCATAAGCCCTAATTTTCTGCTGCTTAGTCATGGTTTGGTTGTATGTTACAGCTGGCAGCTGATTAACATCATAGGCACTTACTTCAGGGTAGCAGTTCAGAAAAACAAACTCTATTGCAGTTCAGAATGAGACACCTTAAGAATCTAGGTTTAAAGCCAAAACTCCATGGGTACCTACAATCATGTTTTCTGGGCTTACTTAGTGGTTTCCTTCCCCATCTGGAAGTCAGCTCTCCAAAAGTGTATTTCCTTCTTTTGGGACTAGGACACCAACCATGCAAATATTAGACCCTTTTGTGAGCTCTGTTGTCTGGTCCTATCTAATTTAATGTCTTCATCAAGGACATGGACAGAGGAATTGAGTGTACTCACAAGCACATTTGCATAAGACACCAAGCTGAGTGGTGCAGCTGACATGCCTCAAAGGATGATGCCATTCAGAGGGACTTGGATGAGCTCAAGGAGTGGGTCCATAGGGCCTAATGGGGTCCTACACAAAGGATGGGGACAACATTTTTAGCAGTGCCTGTTGCAATAGTACAAGGTGCAATGGTTTGAAGGAGTGTTGATTTAAATTAGATGTAAGGAAGAAGTCTTTTACAATGAGGGTGGTGAAACACTGGCACAGATTGCCCAGAGAAGCTGTGGATGCCCCATCCCTGCAAGTGTTCTTGGCCAGTTGGAGGAGGCTCTGAGCAACCTGTTCTAGTGGAAGATACCCCTGCCTTTGGCAGGGTCTTGGACTAGTCAACCTTGAAAAGGTCCCTTCCAGCGTAAGCTATTTTATGATTCTAACAGGATTCTGGCAGGATGAGGAAAAGAATGTGGATCCCTAATCCTAGATAAGGGTCCTTCTTGACAGTGAGAGTGGTCTAAGTTGGTTGATTAGACTAAACTTACAGTTTTGTACATGTGGTTGTAGAAAGATATTTACCCCCTGCCTTTGACATGAAGACCTATTGATTCTTGCACTCTTAAAGTCCTTGTGTCACAAGTCCTTGGAATCAACAAGTGAGGTCCATCCTTATCTAACATACCCATCCAAAAAAGCAGGAAAAACATCCCTCTGCACTTAAGTCTGATTACTGCCAGGGTGGCCCAGAAGTCCCCGAAATTCTAAGGAGGTCTGTTCTCCAGAGAGCTGTATGCCTACAGCCCCCATTAGCAGTGAAGGAGCAACATGTGTCCAGTGCTCTGTTTGGGAATCTTCACCTTTCCCTCCCATCGAAAGGTTTTTCCTGAGTTTTGAAGACTTTGGACATACTCCAGTAACAAATTTATTGATAGGAAACTGAATTCTCCACCACCTTTTTCCCAGAAGCGCATGCTGTTGCATACCTGGAGCCAACCTGGGCTTTTGCTTCCTGTCCTTGGAACTCCAAGAATCATGTTCTTGTTTGCACGAGGTCCCAAGAGCTATTGAAGAAAGAATATAAAATATTCTTTTATATGCTTCCTTTTTCTCCCTGTAGGATGATATCCAAGTAAGCAACTTCAAACCTTGAGCACCACCTTCAGTGGGACCTAAACTTCAACTATAGACAGAACTGCTCATGAAACACCTTTTTCTGCATCTTTTGGGGTCTGTAATTTAGATCCGCATTGGTTGATGTACTGACTCCCTTTCTAAGCCTCCTAATTCTTCATACTAAACAAGCAGAATTGGGTTGTTCATTCATGGAGCTGTCTGACAGATTTTAAGTGTGAGAGATTAAAGGCTCACAAAGCACAGAAACAAAGCACGTCACCTGTCCCAAACATCCTTGTTGAGTACATGAATGTTTTGTATTAGCAGTGTTAAACAGTTTGTTTTCCAAATGAGTATTGAAGTTCTCTTGGGTGATTAGATGCCTAAACATTACAATAAAGATCTGTATTTCAGAGGTCCTAGTACTCCCACTGAATCTAAGGAATGTAATGCTCATCAGTTTTATAAAGACCGGAGCACTGGGGCTAAATAGGAACCCCACTGTGAAAATCAGTTGCAGAAATAGGAGGGTAGTTTGATATTAAGTATATTAAAAAAAACTCAAACAGCAATACAACAACAACAACAAACCCAACAAAAACACAAACAAAGCCCCCACAAAACAAACAAACAAACCCGCCAAAACCCCAACCAACCAAACTCCAAAACAATAACATAAAAAAACCTCCGAAAAGGAAAAAAGAAGCCACCCTCCAAACCTCCTCAAAAACAAAGTAACCCCCCCAAAAACCAGAAAAACAGTCATTTGCTGCACTGCACCCTTTTGTTTATCTTGGTCTTTGTGCAGTATAGAAGCATAAAAAATCTCTGATTTCCTCTTAGTGTTACATGCTAAATGCTTTGCCTTAACCTTGGAGTTCATAGCAATTTATTGTTTTTCTTCTTAGAAATACATATGCAAAATATCCCATAAAGTCAGACCTCATTAGTCTGCAACAGGAGATATATTGAGCTATGTTTTCTATGCACAGTGAAGTAGACACCCAGTGTTTTATATAGTGTGATTCCATTGTAGTGTAATCCTAACACCCACCTCAAGAAGATGCATGCATGATGATCTAAAATGTTTTCATTATTTCTATGGTCACTTTCTGGAGGAAGAATACATAAGGTCACACTTTCAGAGAAGGAGTTTTGAGTATTCCTTAACATCTTCAGAGGCATCTTAAAGGGTTGGTCTTGTTCTAAGGACTGTGTTAAAGTATATTTGTTGAAATGGTCTGGAGTTAGACAGGTACAAGGGAAAAAGGTCTATACATGAGGATAACACAAGGAAGACTGATTGGACATCCTGACTCGGATGATTATATTGTCAGAAACACTGATTTCTCAGTTTTGCTAACCCTCTCTTAAGAGGGAAAGAGGAGATTCTTATATGTTGTAAGCCAGAGAATGAATTATACTAAATATAATTTTTTTATATAAATACCTATGATGGGAGTTGGGTGCAAAAGAATTTTTGCTTCCTAGCAAAAATGCAAATGTGTTATAAAGGGAAAAGGTATATATTTTGTTCAGTGCCTGCAGGATTTAACCATAACCCAAAGGTGCCAATTGTAGTTATTTTATGGGATTAACATCTGTGTTCTGCTATGTAATTGGGATTTCAGATTCTATGTGGAAGAGGTCTGTTTATTTTTCTGCTATCATAGACTATTCCCCTGTTTGTGCCAATTGCCCCTCTGTGCATGTGGTGCATATTGTCTAACGCTCATACTAGACAACTTCATTTGTGCTATGCTACTCTCAAACACACCTGCAAAAACCTGTAACAGCTTTTGATGCTGAAAGTGTTTCCCTAGCTCCTTGTAGCACGACAGGCATGACTACCTGAGGTATCATCTTGAAGTTAAAACTGAATATACAGAGAGAAGGAATGAAGTGATAGATGAAATATAACCATTTAAATATATGGAGCAATCTGGGCCAAATAGCAGTGGTTAATGTCATCAACCTCCTGGAATTACACGACTGTTTCTACCAACTCCTTTCCATTTAGACATACGCAGTGCTGTGAGTTTAAAAAATAATATAATTGTTTTCTTTGGAATGAAAACTTCCCATCTTGGATTTTGAAATTCTTAAAATACCTTACACTGGACATGATCTGGAAAGCAAATGTGGGTTGGATTAAGTAGTATGCTTTGGTCTGGATGAAGATTGCCTAGCAGCTGCATGCAAGGCTAGTCCTAATTGGGAATGCAAAGTGCCCAAGACTCAATTTTTTTGTTTAACTGTTTATTGGTTGGTATGGGGGGATTTTTGTTTGTTTTGGTTTTTTGAATTTTGTATGTTGGTTTTTGTTTGTTTTTGTTGGTTTTTTTTCTCCTTTGATATGCTGTTTTTGTTATGGACTTATTTATGAATTATAATAGTCCCCTACAAAAAATCCAAAAGTGTGCAGATCTGGGTCTATGCCTGATAAATCTTAAATTCTTTACCAAAGAACTGCTGTTCCTTCTTTTACTCTTAAACCTGAAAGTGCCTTCTCTGACCTGATGCTTCTGCTTTGCATCATTCTGACAGCTTGAAACAGGCTTAACTGGCCAATTGAGGATTCAATTTTTAAGGTTGTAATGATTCCTATGATAACCTGCTCTGGCTGTTGCCTCGGGGTCAGAGTATGACATGTTGACTTTCTAGTAATTCCCTGCCTGGTAGAACAGATTTGTGGGGTCAAAGGCATGGTAAAATGAGAGGAGCTCAGGCTGCTGTAATACACACCAAGTATCACTAATGTAGGGAGGGTTTTCTAATAGCTCCTTTGGTTTCTTCCTATGGATTTGGCAGTTCCCAGGTTTTACTCTTTTATTCCTGTGTTCTTGAGACCAAATAGATACAAGATACATTTTGGAATAATTGCGAGAGAAAAAGACTTCAGGTTCTGATGCTTTATGATAAAACACTGTCAGGACTCTGTATGGTCATTTACACCTGTGTAAGTGCCTGAAGTTCTGTATGTAAGAATGAAAAAAGAACTCTGATGAGGAAGAGCATTTTATAAGCACTTACAATTAAGGCTATAAATGATTCCACAATGTGCAAAGCTATGCAGACTGAGGCCTGCTATCTCCTTCACATGAATAAGTGATTCTTGCTTTTCATTCTGCTCAGTGTACACATTTGAGATATTTTCAGTAAGGAGCAAACACATTCTGCTGAAGAAAACCATCTATTTGCATCCTTGTAATCTTTGTGCAGCTGTATATCATGACTTCTGATCTACAGAGTTCTTCTGAAATGGATGAATCTGGGGCACCTGAAAGTCAGCTGAAGGTGCAAAGGCAAAGGCTCTGCTCAGGATGCTTCAGTTCATTTCCTGTAACACAGGACTGTGATATGATCTGTTGATTTGTCATTGTCAAGAAGTGTGCAAGAAGGCTAATAAATACAACCAGGCTGCTTCTCTAATAGCTGGTGTCATTGATATTGCCCCTTCCTTCCATCTTATGTTATTAATCAGTTTTCAGGTGTGTTTTCATGAAAGCAGGTTATTCCATGGCACTGAGAATAGACAGTTCTCCAACTATCTGACTTTATGCAAGTACACATATTCCACAAAGCAACCGTTTCTCCTTAGCCATGAATGATGTAAAATATTGTATGTGAGGGTACAAAAATCAATCTCCTTAGCTTCCCTTCTTTTTTCTTTTTATTTATTTATTTATTTATTTATTTTAAACTACACAAGAAAGCAGAATCCACAAGAGTTCAGTTTTTTTCTGGGTGTTTTTTTCCTATTGGAACACATCAACACTGAGCTCAGATTATATTCATGAACCTTGAAATATCTATTTGCTAATTGCTTGTGACAAGTAAAAATGAAAAAAGTTGGCTTAAGCTGGAAAACTGCATAGTTGTATGACAGTATAGAATACAAATCTGAAATTAAACGTCTCTTCTCAGGCAGGTAGCAAACAAGTAATCTCATAAGACCATGTTTTTAAGTTCTAATAGACACTGGTTTATGTTAAATGAAGACAAAATAGTGTGCAAATAGCCTTTTGAAGGACTTTTTTGTGTGAAATGTCAAAGTTAAATACATGGCAAACATAATGAAAATGTCATAATACTATTAATATTCAAGAGAGGTCCAGTACAAATTGAATACTGGACAAAATTCTGTGTCTCTTTTATTCTGACCAGCTTGTCCATCTTCAGCAAGTACTCTTTATAAATCAATGAGCAGAAAGAGGAATACCGGGAAATACTTTGAATTTCCTCTTTTCCTATTACATGGAAAATTTACACGTATAGGGCATAGCCATGTGTGCTGCTTTCCATTTATATTTTTAAAAGATGAAAAGGGTCATTCTGAAAGCCTTTGTTTCCTGATGTCACTAAAAATATGGCTATCTTTTTGCCTCCCAGCCTGTTAATTCAGTGACAGATAGCGGTGTTATATTTAAAGGTAGCCCACCCAGCTCTGCCCCCTTGTGAGAACACCCCGTGTGTGGGTTGGTCAGATGATAACCATGTGGAGCTTTGTGTGGGCCCTTAGTCAAATGGGCGTGAGTATCGTTACTCAAATGAGTATTCATAGCCACTACTTGCTTTATTTTTTTCTGGAGCAGCAACAAAATGGCAGAGACGACAGCTGCCACATCATATACATACACACACTCCTACACAAACTGTGCTTTGTACATCAGAAGCAGCATAAATACCATGGCATGTGGCAGTTACCATAGTAACGTGTTTTTTTAATGAATAGCAGATGGAATAGGCATGTAAAACTTACATAAGTTGTTAGTAATTTGTAAGTTACTGCAGACCAGCTACTGCAGTAAACTTTTTGTTTTCACTGTTTCTATTTTTTCCACATACAGTGTTCAGTCACTCCTTTTCTTCCCACTGAGTTTACCCTGATCTGGAATATAGGCTATGGTGGTGCATAACAAGTAGCAGTGGCTAATTTTTTGTGGGTGAGGTTCATAAAACAGACAACACAGGAAATAATATGGTTTAGCAATTTTTTTAAAGAATATTTTTATGGGATTATTTTGACATATTTTTTAATGGTAAAAAAATAAGGTATCACAAAAACAGAACAGCTTTCCTTGTTAGATGCAATCTCCTTCTGAGTGGATAATGAACATTAAAAATGGTACATATAAGTGAAACTATTTGCATAAAAATTCATGTTTTGATTGATACTCTGACCACAGTTTGTTAGGGGACAGAATTGAATAATTTACTGATCAACAGGGAAAGATAATAGAAAATGTCCCTCGTTGTAAAAATTCAACTAGTAGGATACTGAAAACAAGATCCTTCCTCAAAATCTGAGATGTGAAGTCCTTAGGAGGTGTGATAACTAACCTGATCTTTATAGGCAATATCAGGCAACAACAGTAAAGACAGAACTGGACCTAAAATGAAGGTTCCTTGTCTGCATGAGTATCTTGCTCAGCTTCAGCATTTCCCAGTCGCACCATATAGGACCAAATCAATTATGATTTAGGTTTCTAAATCCTTTTAAAGAACATGAGGGAAGTCAGGTGCTTACATGTTCCTAAATATTTTTCTGATCTGGACTGTGCACCTTGTAAAAGAGACGTTATTTCAGGAGAGCCTGATACTAGAAAAAGAATAAAGGGAGCAGGTTTTGTCCCAAAAAGGGAAAATGACTTCCCAAAACACATGTTCAAATATAATAACAAATATTCAAATCACCAGTTTCTAAGCAGCCTCTGTGGAGAAAATTAACAGGTACATGTGGATAAGATTTTTGGGCATCTGTAAAGATTTTGTACTCTTTACTTTGGCCAATTCCCCCTGGCATTGAATGAGTTTGGGATGTGAAAGCCCAGTAATTCTGGGTGACAAGAGTGATCTTCTTCCCTGAGGCTTAAGATTTCAAATTCCCTTTTCTGTTGTTTTTCTTTTTGTCTGGAAATTTGGTGCCAATTTCTCTACTGAGGAATGTACCCTGATGTCAGTGTAGGGTTCAGAAGTGGTGAAAGCTACCTCTTTTTGTCATATTGCTCACTGGTTCCCAAGAACTACTCCTGGCAGTACTGGACCTTTATTTTGTAGTTATCTATAGACCTTTTTACAAAGCTAGTCTTACCTTTTGGAACCACTTATCTGACTGCTACCAACATTAGAAGACTTTATTTGTGTTAGTTGCTGGCTGGTATTACTGCTTCTCCTGGACCAACTCATTTATTCTTCTTCCTGTTCGCAATAGTGATGGTCTCAGGAAGGCTTATGGCATAATATGGTCATCAAAGAATAGTTCTGTCGGAAGAAAACCAATGTCTCTGCTGTCTTCTTGCTGAGACACACTGGACCAGTATTTCCATGGAGTCCCAGAGTGATCAGGAATTGTCCTTATCACATTTGGGGTTTTTTTTATTTATTTATTTTTTTTTGTATTTTTTTTAGTACTCATTGCAGAGGATTAGGACCAAAAAGAGCAAGATTATCACAAAAGAAAAGGTAAATAAATCAGGCTCTTCCTTTTTTTACTGTTATTGAGAACTCCAAAGACTTTCTTTTATTCTCCAGGGAATATATTTTCAAAGCAGTAAAATTAAGCACACCATTCTCATGCATTAACCATAGCTTAAGATACACAGGCAGATCTATGCTAATTGTTCCTTCTAATGTTCCAGGGGAGTTATAGCTAGGTAAAATGAACAATTGATTTAGGCCTCAGAATTCAAAATCTTAAAAGTTATTTTCACCCACGAAACAGCAGATAAGAGCAATTACTACCGTCTTCTTATCTCTTTTACCAAAGTAACCCTTCATTCTGTGGGAAGCTAAGTGAGAATTAAATGTTCCATCTTCATGATGGTTGCATGTATTTTTAAATTTACATTTTATTAACAGAGTAATTGTGGACTTAAATTTTGTTTAAATGGTATGCTTCATATAACTGCTAAGTAGCTGTTATACAATTGTAGAGAAAGCTTTGCAAGACATTGAGACACTAATGGCTTTTCAACCTCAACAAGACACTTAATATAAAAAGATGTGAGAGCCTTGTAATTAAAACAATCTTCTCAGTGAACTGTTGATATAGAAAACAATCTGCTCTCCTTTACATTTTCCATATTAATTTACTGAAAAATTATGACTAGTACCTTCTGTAAAGGTGCACTTTGATAATTTTTATGTTATTGAGAGTACTTTAACTCACAGTAGTGCCATGAAATTGTATTGAATATTGCGATTTATAAGTATTAGTGTGAACTAAAGTATATTGTTAGACATTCTACCACCATCTCTACCAAAAGAAAATATCAACCATTAAGTCTTTCATTTGTATAGCAGTACCAGGAATCATTGTGTCCTGTTAGCCTACAGCTGTGGTGGACTTGGGAGCAGACCATGAGACTGTCCTAAAAAAATCTAAAATAGGTGAGATAAGACAACACAAAACCACAAAGCAGCAATAAGAGCAAGTATCAGGTCACTGGCAAATTCACTCTTAATAATACAATATCAGTACTGAAAGAATATTACAGGAGGAAGGTGGAACTGGATAAAGTGTCAGATCAGAATAAATGGAAGTCACCTTGGTTACAATAATTGACTTCAGATGACACAAGTTTCACAAGTAAACTTCCATTAGTATTAAAACTAAAGATTTTCAAATCAATTAAAGTAACTGCAGCACACTCAATCAAACCTTTACACATTTCCATGCATGAGAACATGTACATGCTGTCTTCCCATTGACCACTTAGCAGCTCAAGCCTCAATCTAAAATTAAAGGCTAAAAGGAACTACCTTAAAATAGTTCATTCATATTAAGGTCTTTGAATGTGAGTCATAGTCCAGTTGTCACCACTAAAAAATGTTTAGCAATGATTTTGTACCATTGGCCTCCAAAGACCTTATGTGAGACTACCAATGTCAGGAGGGTAGTGTCTGTAAGTTCACTGTGCCATGATGCTCCTCTCCCCCTCAAAAACCATGGACAAAGATCTATGAATTATTTTGGGTTAAAACTGTTTCCTATCACTGTCATCTTCCGTGTGCTTGGTGACACTCCACTAATCAGCACACTATTTACTCCCTGATTACACCAGTTACAAGCTGAACACACTTCATATCTTGTGAAGTGTGTTGTATCAGTGGCACTTGCTAACTGAGAATTGATAGTGACACTGAAATGGTAGGTTTTTCCTCATGTGCATACTTATCAAAGATTCTTTGTATCACAGATGAATAGTCTCCTAGAAGTGAAATAAAACCTGCCTGCTGCATTACTTATGAAGCATTCTGCCATCTCAGTAGGATCTCTAACTCTCAAAATGCTTGCAGTGTCTAATAATTAGATTTTGATAATTCCTTCTCTTCCAGGCATTACGTTTTATTTTAGTAAGTATTTCCCTCCACAGAAGTGCTGTTGAAATTTTGAATTAAGAGAAATACAAAAAGACCATGGAGAGAGGGGTAACCCTTAAAAATGCTCCTTGGGGTGTGGAGTCTGCTTGGGAAGAAAAAAGTGCTACAAACTTCTCCGTTCTTGATGTGGAGTTGCAAAAAGAAATTAGCTCATTTGCAATTTCAGTCAGTCCCCCCATCCCAACACACAGACTCCATTAATAATGAGTTGAGAGAAAAGAGATCCAGGGTGCATGCCTGCTCAAATAGAGCGTGTACTTAATAGTCCTGTTCATACAAGGCTCCCCAAACCTGCGTGCCATCCCTCTGGGACCTCTGCGCTGGAGCTCTGTGGTGCAAGAGTGCCATCACCCCCATGCATTCCACCAAAGCCTTCCTGAAAAGAATAAATTAGGCTAGAAAGCCACTACGTAATTAGGAAAGAATATGTGATCTTGCTTAGAAAGAAGCAAATTACTGTTCAAGTTTGCAAACTCTCCTCTGCCATGCAGATTCCAGCAGATGCTGGTGAAATCATCCATATTTTTGCATGTTAGAGTTGTGGGTGCAAATCTTCAGAGGTATACAGGTCTAACAGCCATCAGCATTTGATTCAATGAGTTTAATGGGAAAAAAATGGACAAGCAAATGATACCTTCAGCTGGGAGGGGTGGGGCTTGGGTTTTGAAGGTTTGCTTTGAGGTGATAAAGTGTGTCTCATTATGAATGACTAGTATTTCGGTGCATTTATTAACTAGCACATGTGTGTGTACTTCGTTATTTTTTAATGATTTTTTAAATTAGAGGATACTGAACACTTTGGACCGCATAACATAGATAGTCCTTCATAATCCTTAAATTATGCCAAGTGTGGTATATATAAGGAATAGTTTTATATAATAATGCTTTTATTTTCATGCTGTATAAACGAAATATGTTTTACTTTAAACTTAGTTTACAGACAATGGCAGACAGCTTAGACAAGACAGTGAATATCCACTGAGAGTCCTGATTAATAGACCTACAATGACTAGGACAAAATTGCAGAGACCATCAATCTTTTGGTCACCTGCAGGAATCAGAAAGAAACTGTCAGGTCTTAGCATTACATAACTTGATGAATTCTAGGCGCTTTATTTATTCCCTTATCTGGAATAGAGAATAGCTTTTCTATATGGATTCCTATTACAGCATTCCCACTTTTTTTTGTATTTAGGTAGACATGGGGAAAGAAGTGGAAGACCTCTTACAGGAAGAGAAAGAAAGTAAACAATAATTGATGGGAGCAAATGCAGTCAAGCTAATCTCTTCCATTTTCTTCATTCTATTTCATTTAATGCAGACAACTTTTATCTCAACATTCAGTTGTGAATGCTCCTAATAAATACTTCAGCACTAGTTTAATCAAGTTTACTGGTAAATCTGCATATAACAACCCTCCAAAACAAACACATAAATAGGCACATTAACCTAAGCTCTGGTCAAATCACAAATGTGTTAAAATAAATAAGAATTACAATGGAACCAAAAATATACACTACTACATTAGAAGGGAATTCTATTCTTGTGATCTTAAAATATCCCTCTAATTTGAACCATGATGCCCTTAGTACACAAAGAAATCTAACTCCAGCAGATGTGTTAAATTCATGTAATGAAAAGAAGCATGTCTGTGGATCTACCCTTTGCCGTTTTCTCCACCCCAAACCAACAATTGATGCAAGTTTCAGCCATAACCAACTCAAAGCAAAAAAGTGAAAGCCAGCCAGTGTTTGAAGCCAATCGTCTGAACAATAGCCAGCATGGTACCGTATGGAACAGCTCTTGAACATCCTGTTCTTACAGGCTCATCATGAAAACCCCAAGAAAACCAGTGACTGGAGAGAGTGACTGTTCTTGCAAAGAGAAAATAAATGTTAATAAACAAGGGGGTCTCTTCTGGCATCTCACACAGTGATCCAAGTGGAAGCATTAGAAAGATTGACAACAAGTTTCTCTCCTCATGACATATTAACCCTTGCTGCACCAAAGTCTGTCTTTCCTTCCTGATTTCAAGAAGAAAGAGTGAGATCTGTCTTCTTTAAACAGGCTAATCCTTAAAACGATCAATATACTGTAACATTTTTAAAAACTAGTGAAATTCTTCTGGTTTGGAAAGAGGTTTGGCCAGAGGGGTGTAGAGAGGGAAGAGAAGGGCAGGCAACAGGTTGGCTGCTTGGTTACCAGGTTTTGCCATCTTACCTGCCTTGAACATTTCCAGGGATGAGGCTTTCACAACTTGTCTGGGAAACCTGTGTCAGTGCCTCATCACCCTAACAGAGAAGAATTTCTTCCCAGTATCTGTTCAAAACCTGTCCTCTGTCAGTTAAAACCATTTCCCCTCGTACCAACCCTCAGCTTAGTGTCATTGGCAAACTTGCTGAGTGTGTATTCAATCCCGCTGTCCATGTCACTGACACAGATGTCAAAGAGTGCTAGTTCCAATCCCAACCCCTGAAGAACACTACTCATCGCTGACCTTCACATGGACATTGAGTGCTGGTTGGCACACAAACCAGCACATACAGAAGCAAGTACACATTCTGTACATTTGGAGTTTCTGTATGTATACTTGTTTAGATAAACATGTTACACATTCACTAAGTTATAGATATTAAATCCCAGTTCTGGCTTGTGATACAGTGCAGTTATACATCATTTGAGCAGAAACACATGGTCACATTACTCCTAAGGTGGTTAAAATACACTCCCAAATTCTGTAGTGTTTCAGTTAGAACAAGATGCAGCCTACTCTCTGCTTCGTCAATATTTCAGTTGGCTTGTGTACAGCAGGTAAGCACTGCCATGCCTCTGGTTTGTGGGGCAATGACAAATAAGGAGCAATAATTATTGTTTAGGTACTGTAATCAGTTTAGTTGATGATAATTCCCTCTACTGATGCTGGAAATCTCATTGGGACTATCTGGATGCATAAAGTATTTATTTCTGTGCCAAAGTGTGTGAAATCAGTGAGCGTTCATTTCATTCTGCAAGGTTGGTATAAGATCTTTAAAAAGTGGCAACTTGCCATGAAAAATTTGGCAGGCAGTAAAAAGAGATTAAGCAAAGGCCATTTACTAAGGCAGTAAGGAAGAGCAAATACCGACAAAAGCTGTCATGGAGAATACACAGGGAGGCTGTTGAACCCAACGCAGCAGTCAATGCACCCAGCTCTGGTTTTGAGAACTGAGACATACCTGAATCTCTGGCTTGGTGCGTAGCTTTGTTTTTGTCCTTGGTCTCCATCACTGTTAAACAATATCTTCGGGCACCTCAGTGATGAGTGCTGTCTATTGCACTCATTTGAAAAAGAAGAGTCAGGCAAGGCAGCAAGGGAAGAAAAGAAGCTGCCTTGCAAAAAAAGCCATGTGTTTCAGTGCCTGCTATTGCTTCTAAAGGATTGTCAGAGGTTGTGCAGCAAGTTTTGTATCAGACACGAGCAGTTAGCTCTGAAGATAAAATGTCATGTGCATGAGCTCACTTACTGAAAGGGAGTGTTGCAATAACTGTCTACAATCCTCTTATAGAAAGATGTTTTTGAAGGGACTCCACAGTTCATGGGCAGCTGGGGATCAGATCTCTGTCTCCTCTGCTAAACAGCACACATAAGGTCAGAAATTGCAGAAACAAGCAAAGGCATTTACAGTGTTTTAAACTTTTGTGGGCTCTATAGAAATTGCTAGGATCTGGGCCATTTCACCATGTAGCCAATGCTTTTGGCTTGGGGAAGACTGATTATTTTTTATGTAGCATAATCATCTTCCCCCCACACACACACAAAAATCCTCCTTTACAAGCTGCTATAATCTTTATAAGATTGAAGTAAAGAATTAACTTGAGAACTGACTTGAACCTGGTCTGTTTTAAAGTCACACACATTTAGAGATAGTGGCTGCCTCTCCTGACCTCATTCCACCTACCTGAGTTCATGGGGAACTCCTACACCTGTTTCTCCTCAGCTTGGATGCACTCTGACCTGGCAAAAGGATGGGAACCTGCCTCAGCCAGAGGGCCAAGTGAGTCATGACTCTCTTTAGATCCTAGAATAAGTGAGGAAGTTTCAGAGTCCCCTAAATCTTCCTTAGCACTTTATGACACCAACAGATTTGCATTATGGAGAGAGTTAACAGAGGTTGGATAATGAATTGGTACCTCATTCCAAGTCATACTCACCAGCAGTTGTGCTGGAAAACTAATCTCTGTAGGCATCCTTGCTTTCATTTTTCCAAAACTTAGAAGAATCTACGTGCACTGCTCAGCTAACTGATTTCCCTTAAAGATGGATATGTTATGTTCTCTCATAAGAGCTGTATCATTGACAGACCTCAGTTCATACCAACACCTCACAGGCGTCCTTTTAGCTACCACAAGCCACTACACATCTTCTTGATCTCATCTCTCATCCCTGTTTTTTTTATTTTATTTTTTCCATCTGATCCTGTTGCCTGTAGTTAGGCCTTGGTTAATTGTGTGTCTGTGTTTAGCCTCTTTTGTTACTGAGAATTATGATACTTTAATTATTTGGAAGAGAAGACCGTTTTCCACATATCCATTTAAAATATCAGCCACATAAATGTCTCTGGTATTACAGAAATGGAAGATTTTTGTATAGTACTGAATAAAAAATTTGGATGAACATCGTAGCCAGCCAGAGAATAATGTAATTTAGCTGATTGAGTAAAGGCACTAGAGGGATACTAGAAATAGAGAAGAAAAACTCCCCAGAGTCTGAAATCCCACATACTTTTCTTTGAAGTAGTAACTCCAGAATACTGAGGTACCTCACTAGTCATGATGTTCTAGCATACATGTCATAGGATCTCTACAGCAACTTACAAGTGTGAATTCTCATGCCTATAAGGAACACTAGATATTGATCAACCAAATAGAATGAGGGGTACAAGGTTTCCAAACCCTGAGCCTAAATAAGGAAGCCAGAGGAAAGCCAGACTGTGATTTCAAAATGAAAGCCTTTTGTTGATTATCTTTCCAGCAAACAGCTCTCTCTTGAAATAAATGAGTGCAAACATCTAATTTTTTTTCCTCCTTAGTTTAATTAGTGTTAGCAGAGAGAAGTACACATGGCTAAGGATACAGAGTGGAAAGAATGCAGATAAGTCTCTTTTATTGGTCTCCACAGCTCTGCTTTAAACCAAAGGAAAGCCTGTGCTTTCTGTTGTGCTCAGTTCAGGGGACAGTTACATGAGCAAGACAGAGACAACTTTCCCTAACAAGGAGTGGAACTGCACTGATTCATATCACAAAGCTTCATGGCAATCAACAAAATAATGTTTTTGCACTTGTGAATGTGTGACTTGATTGATAATATCTAATTTTACATGACTTTTAAGCAAAACCAACAGAAAGATACAGAGACTTTTAAGGAGCAGTGGGATAATAAAAAGCTGAATGAAGAAAATTGTGCTGCACATCATCTTGTCTTATTACTGTTAACGCCAGCAGTCATAATCAGGAGTTTATTGTACAGGGCAATCTAGATGATTAGAAACTGGATTCAAGTTCATAAAAAACATCTTGACATAAAACTCTTTTATTTTTCACCAATACCAGGAGGCAAATTTGTTCCCTGCCTCTGCAGCCTCTTTTAATTCAGTAGAGTTATAACAGAGATAATTTTAGCCAAGTATCATCAGGATTCTTCAAAAATTGTATTACAAATAAATGTACATTTGCAGAAGTATATTTTAGCACAATGAAAGTTATTGGTATTGCGAATATAGGTTGTTCCTTCCTCTACCATTTGCGTATTTGAAACTTGGAAGAAATAGAAGGCAAACAGGTCAAAAAAAACCCCCAAACCCAAGTAACTATTGTGGTCAGTCAGGTTATTTTCTTTTAACTTTTTCTGCAATTGTAGAAAAGACTCACTTTCCTGTCGTTACCTCTCTGAGATTTGTCAAGATGACCATATCAGATCTAAATGAATAAACAGGAAGATATTTCTAGAAATATGGTCATGAAATGAACTGTATGTATTTTCAGAGGCAGCATCAAGACACATGAAAGGGATCACTCTGGAATGTTTTTGTTATTGTTCCATTCAAGAAGATTCTCACATTATGTTTCTTCCTACAGATTCTTTTTCTCCTCCCCTTGAGTCTTTTTCCGTGCTTGTTTTCGTCAAACTCCTTTTGTCCCTTTACTCTGTTCTGCTATTTTTTCTATTAGGATGATGTTCTCTGCTTGGTTGAAACCCTCAATCCTGGGCTCTGCTTTTTCCCACCTTAAAAGTAAAACCTTTGCTACTCCTTGAACTGTTTCCTGCTCTGGGCTAAAATGGTGGGAGATTTCTCAGGCTGTCTAGTTCTTTAGCCTACTTAGGTTGTGACTGCTACCAGTCAACTTGATTTTTTTTACCCTCTAGTTACTCTGGTAGATTAGTAGTAGTTAATATTGGCTCATGATCAGTTTGCTACTAGATGGCTTAGTGGGAACATTGCTGCTGCTTTTCACCAGAATAGTCCAACAGTCAAGAATGAGGGGAATGACTCAGTGACCTGTGAACCCACCAAAAAGGAAGCCTTGAGGAAAGAAATTTGCCCACAAACTTGTGTCTTTGCTCCATGGGTCAATAATGTTTTGTGGTATAATATAGACATACCATGTGGTTATCTAAGCCTCTGTACTATATATTCTGTGATATTAAAAGTATTTCATTCTTTGAAGATGCAGTCACATCTGGGGTGGTACACGGATGCTTTGTAACAATGAATAGGAACCCCGTGTGACAAGACAGGAAAAGAACAATAATTTAAGAAATATATTTAGAATGCAACTAGATGATATTAAAAATGATGTCAATGTACTCTCCTAGACACATAGATTAGGCATTATATGGGATTTACAAAAGCTTGAAGTACCTTTCAAATTAAATGCCTGGGTCTATAACGTGATGAAAACTGCTCTGCGACACAGTCACAGATCAACATTATATTTATTTTTGCACTGAAACCTCTATTTTATGAACAGTACTTGCAGACACTACAGATGGAGATTTGAATGTGGTGTGATACAGCACATCAGGAACTAGTTAAGGTAACTGTTTCGCAATCTGCAATTTGCTTCTGTGAAAAGATCCCATGACACTTTATCTGAGGGTAGGGGAGTTAAGCCCTATGTGCTGGATTCATTCCAAGTTCAGCTATGTGCATTTGAATCATCTCTGTAGATTCAAGTCGATATACCATTTTTCACTACACATCCTCAAAACTTTTTGTATTTTTCTTGACTTCAAGAAGTTTCTACAAACACACTAACTAGAGATATATTAATTTAAGAAATAATTGTATTTCTACTAGTAAGCTTCCAAATTTGTATTTCCCAGTGGAAATACACAGATTTTATAGAACACATGCAAAACTGTGCCTTATTTTACACTTTTTATGTATCCATTTATTAGCAAAATAAATCGATCATTCTAAATCTCCAAGCAGTTTGCAAATAATTTCATTTAAAAAAAAAAAACTATTCCTTTTGTTTTCTGCTTAAAGATTCAATGCTACATTTCTTTATCT
Organism: Corapipo altera; assembly: GCF_003945725.1. Classification (NCBI taxonomy): domain Eukaryota; kingdom Metazoa; phylum Chordata; class Aves; order Passeriformes; family Pipridae; genus Corapipo; species Corapipo altera. The sequence continues at coordinate 5,223,892 of NW_020884921.1, read as the reverse complement.
AGCTAATAAACTCCTTAAACAGTGCAATAAAGAGGTGTGCTAGAACATAAGCAAGTCAGTGTTTCTTTCATTGAAGCATTCATCTGGCCCACAGAACTATCTTAAGGCAGGAAGTAAAGTTATATGAAGAGCAGCCCTCAGGTTGCTGCTCATTGAAAGAAAAAGCTCACCATGCACTAGGGACATTACTTATAATAGATGACATATACAGCACAACCAGAATCATAAATGTTCCTGCTGAGAAACTATGCACTAAATGCCACCGTACATCACAGACAGTCAGGGTAACCTGTACATACCCATGCTATTAAAATTCTTCATCTATCATCAAAGTGCAGACCCTCTAGGCAGCTAAGTAAACCAAATTCAGAGAGAAAATAGCCACTGAAAAGTCATAATGATTGTATTTTGCTGAGTACCACTATGTTGCTATAACACTAGCAGTATTAAGAAATTCTAAGAAACACCAAAGGCTTCACTTGGGCTCAACAAGAACATAATAATGCTCCTTATTTTAAGAGTTACAGTGACTGTAAAATTAAAGGAGAAATTAGTCAGAAAGTACTGTACAAAGCCTAATGAACCAACAAAATTTCCCTGCAGCTTATTTCATCTTTTCTGTCTGTGGTGGGGGGAAACAGTTTTCCCCCTGAAGTTATAAAATGGTAAAACCTCAAGGGATGATGACCCTTGAAGTTTTGAGGTTTTACCCAATGAGCACTTCTGCAAAATATAAACATATCACAAGCAGAATGGAAGAGAAGGTAGTTGTAGTTGTTGTTGAAGAAGCAGCCATGTTGTAGAGCCACGAGAAGAGGGGCAGGAGCCCCCTCTGGGGGGCTCTGGCCCCCCAGCCCCCGTTGGGGGCTACAGGGACTTGGAACAGTATAAGGCTGGGCTAAGTACCTGTAGCTAGAAAGATAAAGAAGTTTCCTCCACTGTGAGTGGGCAGATGGAGCAGCAGCAGAACTGCACTGACCGAAGAAACGGTGGCAGAGAGCCAGAAGAGATAAGACCAAGCAGCAACAGCAGGCATGCAGCAACACAGAGAGAACTCCTGGAAGGAGAGCTGAGAGAGAGCCAGCAGCAGAGAGAGAATTAGGCTCTACACAGAGAGAGAGAGAGGAAGTTGGGGTAAGAAAAGAAATAAAACCCCATACTCCTCTGAGACCTCCGAGAGAGAGGAGGATGATGGACTCTTACTTGAAAGAGTCGTGGAGTGCAGCATGCACTGCAGGAAGGAGCTGGAAAGCTCAGAGAAGGAATGCGGAGAAGGTGACCTTGGCCCCCCCCGCTTCTTGAGACAGAGCACAGAGCTCTGCAAAGGGGACTTGAATCCTCTGAAGATACAGACTGTCACAAAGACCCCCATGGTATGACGTGGTGATGCGACGTTGTCTGGGTGAACGCAGCCCACAGAAGAAGACCCTCGCTTGAAGACAAGTGGCTGAGGGGCTTGGATACCCTCTCGTGTGTACTGGCAGAGATCCAGCTACAGTTACTACATGGAAGAGAAGACAGAGAACGTGCTGCCTTAGAGACATTGCTGCTCTGAGAGTGGAAAGGGGTCTTTTCCTTCTTCCCTCCTGGACTTTTATTTGGAGGGGAGAAGAGATTTGATCCATTGTAAATACTTTTATGTCATGGTAGAGATAGCTAAAATTGTATATAATGTATTGTAGTATTTATTTGTACAGTCATTGGAATATATATTCCCTTCCCCCCATTTTGAGTCTTGTGTGGTGTCTGGAAAACCATCTCACACGGGGTTGAGATGTGGGAGTGGGCTTGGACTAGGGAATTGGATTTTGAGGCTCTCAAACCATGACACTGTCTTAAACTACTTACCTTACACTAGGGAGGATACAGCAATGGGAAGATGGTGGAAGAAGGAAAAAAGAGAAGAGGAGTTGAAATTTCTCAAATCACCTTTAGCAGTCTAGCTAGAAGAGGAGCAAATGCTGGTGTTCCTCTTTTTGCCAGCACCATGCTTGCTTAGGGATGTGATTGCAGGCTTTTGGTTTGAGCACAGTCTGTTTCCAAGGCTCCTGCTGTGGCGACATGTTATAAACTGGTGCAAGCTTTCTGGTTTTCAAGACAAAACCTGAATGTAGAGACACATCAGGCTGAACCAGGTGGGCATCTATTTGATGATCAATTGTGAAAGGAGTTGCTCATTTAATAACCATAAGGTTTTTGGAGAACATGAAACCCTGGATTTACTGAGATTTACTGTTGGTTTGACACAATGGAGAGATCAAAGTCCTACATCAGAGAGAGGCTGTTATTTCTGTTTAGGATTCACCACTCTGGAGTCAGATGTGAATTTCTTCTAAAAAAAAAAGCAGTTGTGGTAGTTCAGTGTGCAGTATTTACCTAGGCTGTAAGAAGACCACTTTTAGATTTCCATTTGGCTTGTGGGGATTTGAGGTCCCATAGAGGCGTATTTTCTGTCGGCAGTGGAGTGTTTGGTATGCAAATAATTTTAGGTTTGGACACTGGATGAACAAATTAATATCTCAGTGTGTTCAAAGTGTCTGACAGAGTTCCTGTTGCAGTTATATGGTGTCCCACACTGGAACTGACTTGTACCTGAAACAGGTGGGATTTATCTTAACCCATTCAGAGAGATATGTGAAAAATTCCCCTAAAAATCCAAGTCCATGTGCCTAATTCCAGCATTAGGTCTCATAATGCTTTTAAAATTTGGTCCTTTATGGTCCTCACTGTTTTCGGTGTTTATCTCGGAAGGCTAGGTGTTAGACACATTACTATCAGCTGTGTGTAGCTTTCTGGATTTGATTCTGATGCTCTAACAGCCATTTCCAGGCAAGAACTGTGCAAAATTGCTATACATTTTTTTTAATTATTAAATTGTAAGTTAATTCATGGTTAATGTGTTTCCACTCACTTTTTTGTCTGCTTTTCACATATGTGCTAGCAAATAACTTTGGCTGCAGAAATGTTTGTAGAAGCAGAAAAATTCTAAGTGAGAATTTAAAATATTTTTGGAACACAGGTTCTATATTCATCAGAAACCTTGCTGTCAGAAAGATCTTGTCTATTCAGGGAGTCGAAGTATAAAAGGCAGCTTTTAATTAAACTTGATCTATTTTGAAAGTTTGACTATTTGCAAACAACCTAACAAACAGCATAACAGAGACTTTAGGGATTACTGGTGTATCACCTTGCTGGATCAACATCATGTTACACACTGGTAAGCCTCATCTCTGGGAAGATCATGGAGCAGATTCTTATGGTAGTGACCTGATCTAGTGGCGGTAATCTCGGTCCGTGGGTTTGGAACTAGACAGCTTTTAAGGTCCCTACCAACCCAAACCTATCTATGGTTCTAAGATTTTATAAGCTGGATTAGTTTCATTTTAAGAAAGCAAAGGGTTTTGATTCCCTGCGTTCCTGCTGGGAGGCTGCAGCAACAATTGAGAACACCTAATTGTCACTCTGGGGAGAGACAGACAGAAAACATAGGGATGAGGGAGAAGTTTTCAAAAGACAAATTTCTACTGCCATCTTTTCTGTAACTCTTTTTATATGGCATCATCCAAGGCCTTTTTTTTGGAAATCTCATTCATGGCCCTGCTGGGGCCCTTGGATGTAAACAGATAACAATCTGTTTGTTTCCTCTGAACACACAACTCTGTTTCCAATGACTTTTCTTTCAGGATCTGTTTCTGCTGTTTAAGTCATTGGGCCCAGATTCTTGGTCCCACTTGTTGCTGCCACTTGGTCTTGAGATGCCACTGAGAGCACTGTAGCAGTTGCTAGCAAACGGTGCATATAATAAAGTTCAGAGGATGAGAAAGGTCAGAGAGTTCTGAGTTATGATCAAATGTTACTTCTACCTTCACCTAAGAGCTGATGTTTATCAGAGTTCAGCTAGATGGATTTACACTAGATTATTCAAAAGAGAAAGTTCTACTTCATAACAGTTATAGAAATAAATTTCTGTTCATCATATCTACTATATTCATATGGTAAGACAGTCATCTGGATCTGAATTTAGTCTGTCATGTATATTTTCCATTTTATTGAACTTCAGATTTTATTTCCACTAGCATGTCATGCTTGATACGCTCTCAAATATTTAATGTTCAATGATACAGTACACAACAGCACTTCTCTAATTTCCTATATTGTTCATTCAGATAACATTTTCATTGAGTTCAAAAAAGGAGACAGAAGGTTTTACCCTTTCCTGAACAGAATTCTCCCTCTTGGTATGCTCTTTCTTCTGTTTCCACTTACAAAGCTTTGCTTTATCATTGACACAGGTAGATAAATTTGTTGTGGAACTATGCATATTTTACAAAAGTGACAAGTTCAGTGTGTGGAAAAATACCCAGAACCTTCTCCAGGCTCCAGACCTGAGACTGTCTTCTTTCCAGGGCTGTCAAATCATCCCAAGGTACTACAGTTTTTCAAACAATTTCCTATTTATTCCTCATGAGTATCAGATTCAGGAAACCTGCCAGTGCTATTTGTCTTATTGGTTTCAATTAAAAAGTAGATTTTCTCATAAGTGAGTGGAAGAACCATTGAATGGTTCATATTAAAATGATGGTTTGGCAAAGAACACAAATGTACCTATGGATAGTTGTTGTGTTCTTTCAGTCAAACATTAAGTTTTGGCACAACTACTTCCATGTATTTTTTTATGCCATGATAGAATAACACTACAATAATACATAAGCGTTGACACAACTGCAAATACTGCCAGTTAGGACTCCCAGCCATTGGCAAGCTCTTTGTTATATTTGCAACCTAACACTCTCTGTGAGCTTCACAAAAATGTTCATCACTTTCAATGAAGGTGCACGGAAATGAAAAAAGAAACAAGTTGCTTTACAGAGTGTTGAGATGAAGAGAATATCACAACAAACGGAAGATCTGCAGCACATCAGAAACTTTTAATTTCTTCCTTTCCTTGAATGTGCAAGGATTTTGTGCTGGATTTGTCTCTTTCAGGGCAGTCCATTTCCATTCCAGATGATTATGTCATCTATAATTTAAATTTATGAGACAAAACTTTAGTCTTGCCAGGGGAGCAGCTGGAGAGCTCTATTCCCTTTGCTACAGAAAATGTAGATGTGCTGAACGTACTGTGTCTGACAAGCTCTGCTGAAAGTACTTCTATTTTTTCTGACAAATATCCATCAGCATATAATATTTATTCCTCTGTTTTAGTTTTCCCTGCAAATAATTGACAGTTCCTCAGCAAGGAGGGGGTTTTCTGCTGAGGCAGCACCATCTGTATGGCCTTCCCAAGCTCACATCAAGTGCTCCAAAATGGAGTCTTTTACAGGGCTAATGGATAAAATGAAGGAAGTAAATGCAGTCAAATGTAGGGAAACAAATTTTTCTCCTCAAAACTGAGTTGCTATAGTTAACACTGTTCCACAATGACACTTCTATATGACATCTATTGCAGGCATGAAAAGACTTTTCAGACATTTTCTCTTGCATTTTATTGACCAAACAAACCCCATTCCCTCCAGTATGGTTAGGCGCTTTAACAGGTTTAGACCATATATTAGGAATAAATTCTTTACTGTGAGGGTGGTGAGGCAATGGAACAGGTTGCCCAGGGAAGCTGTGGATGCCCCATCCCCGAAGGTGTTCAAGGCCAGGTTGGGTGGAGCTCTGAGAAACCCGTTCTAGTGGGAGGTGTCCCTACACATAGGAGAGAAATTGGAGACAGATGATCTTCAAGGTACCCTTCCAACCCAAACCATTCTATGATTCTATGACTTTAATTGTCCTTATGCTGCCAAATTTAATTTTACAGCATCTCTGATACTGTCCTCTGTTACCTTCTTAAACAAATAACTTCAAGGCTGGCTAGATATCATGTAGTTTTGAGTGGATAGCAGGAGACATGCTTCCCTTTTGAAAACTGGATACATGCCAGGAACATCCCAGCTTGGTCACCATGAAAAGAAGTTGCTTCTGCCACTTTTGGCCAGTGAAGTGACTGAAGTGACTCAGGAAGGGAAGGCAAAAATATTCATGTAGCTCCCCAGGATGGGTTCACACATAATATCAAAAATCCTGGTGAAACTGGTGCATCACCGAAGAGCACGGAAATATTCCTGCTCTTCAAAATGTAGCCAGCTGCTTCCTGATCCTACCACAGTTATTGGAAGTTGTGATGTAAGCCACCAAAAGAGAACTTGATCTTTTTTTCCCAGGTGCTAGAACCGTGTTTGCAGAGCAGGTAGTTTAAGAAATTTCTGTTGCACGGAAACTAATGTCCTTAGTGATTTTTAAATGTAAGTGGCATTTTAATAAACTTTGTAATAAAAGTGCTCAATGCACTGTCAGTATGGCAATTACTGATTCTTTTGGGAACAAATCCTACATTATTGTGCAGCAAATATTGTCAATACTGTTTTTTATGTGTCTACCTCTGTATTTAACTCACACAGGTAAACATATTCCTAGTAACCATAGTGACAGTCTGCTTCCTTAGGTCATCATGTTCCTTTTAGCTCTGAAGTCCTGCTAGGTGAGATGCACATAAAAGATATCACAATAATTAACTTTATGATTGTTATTTGTTTTACACTGGAGATGTCCGTGAAAAAACTTAATCTAGATTGCAACCGTCCTGCACTAGTTCCATACAGCAGTCAAAGGCAATTCATAGTCCCTACTAAAGAGAAAAACACAATGTCCCAGAAATCATTGAAAGCACATTCTCAGAGAGATCAAGTGTGATGAGAAGAAGGGTACAATAACAGGGCTATGAATAATGTGATCATATTTAGGTATGTTTTAAATCTATTTCTGTCTTGTTTTAAGGGCTAATCACTGTTTAATTGTGCTGGTTTTTTTGTTCTAGCAGGATTTTGTCTATTTCTAGCCATTTTCAGGAGCTAGTGTGGCAACAAATATGGAAAGATATATTTTTATCACATTGCTGTTATGAGATTCAATGAGTTTGCTATCAAAATTAAGTCTAGAAACAAACTTGAGTTAGCCAGAATTGGCTTATGTCTATGAGGTTAAAGAAAGTTTGGTTCAGTTGTCACAGTGAGATCAAATGCAAGTTGTTGGACGTACAAAGTAGTGCTCCAGCTTAGAGTGCAATATTGTCCAGCCATCCCATCCAGGACTTTTAATGGGTAGTTACTACTAATTAAACCAAAAGAATGGTGTTTCCTTCATTTAATATCTAGCAGGACAAGGTGGGTTTTGGACACTTTGTTTGTGACTTAAGCCACATTCAAATATGTGGGCTGAGTCTTTGTATGATTCAAAATAAAATAAAGACTGGAACTCAGTAATGATAGAACAAATGAGGACACAGAGAGTGGTCACGACCATGAAGGACTCAAGTGTCAAGGTGCTTTTAAGAGCACACTGTTTATAAGAATTTTAACGTATTAAAGCTCACAGAAATCTTTTCTACTATAGCTGCAAAGAAAAAAAAATCCAGCTAAAGTTTCTGAACAAATGTAGGTTAAAGAAATGCAGTGTTTTCTGAGTTTGGCAGAGGCATGTCAAATGTTCAGGAGGAGATAGCCTTGAAAAGGCGATGTCCCAAGACAGAGCAATGAGTTAAGACTTAGTTATAAGTTTTCCACCTTGGTTACAGAATGAATTGATGTCGTTCTTCATGCTCAGGAAAGAAAGTGGTCTTTTTCTGCACCAGCCCCAAATGTACACATTCAGGGAAGGTGTTTCTTTTGTTACTGAAAAATGAAAAAGCAAAGCTTTTTCTGAATATATTCACAGTTGGTTCTGAGGCAGAAATGAACTCTCTGATTTTTAATGCTTTGGATATTAGAATAATTATCAGGAGCTAATGAGTTTTTAAGGTGTCTAATGTGAACTTACGATTTTAGAACCCCTCTGCTGTCAAAATCTAACCAGGTTACAGACAACATGACATGATCTATGACCCATTTCTAGTAATGATTAAAACATGAAGGTGAAGCTTCCTATGGATAATGCCTCTTGCGCATGATGGGGAGGAAGCTTTGGAAATCAGAAATGCAAGGCTTGTGTACTGTTACCAAATTTTTCTGAAGTTTGTGGAAAGCCATACTAACAACAAAACTAATCTCTGTCTGATAAAATAGAGGCTTTTCAGTATTCAACAACATTCAAAAGAGTAGTTAGGGTGAACAAAATCTGAGATAGAGAGTTGAATGGTTTAAGTTACCTTTCTTTGAGAACTAGCTTACTCTGGTCCCAAACGACATCTGCTAACTTTTGGTGCCCTAATACACATGAAATTACACATGAAAGTGGCCAGCGGGCTCAGTCTACTCCTTAGTGGATGAGTACAGGCATTGCAATGTGGTCTTCCTAAAATGAGACACCTTGGCTGATAATCTCAACAGGAGAGCTAGGATAAAATGTGAATTACTCTCCAGTCCTTAAGTGGTTTTCTCCTGAAGTGGGACTGAAGAATCCTGAGTGCCTGAGAGAGGAAAGATGCACTGCTGGTGTCTCTTTGAAAAAGTGATTGCGCATGTGACTTTGGTCTGGAGTGTTGTTAATTTTGTGCCTTTTGACAGTATGCTTTTTCTATAAAACAAAAACCAAAAAATCAAAACCAAAAAAATACCCCAAACAAACCAAAACAAACTAAAATAACAACAACAACAATGGCAAAAGAAGTAAAAGGAATGTAAAAAAGCTTAGGTAATGGAGCGGTCAGAGTGGAGTCTCACCTATTATCTCTTGAACATCTCCTGAATTTTGTCACCTTTCGTAACACTTGAGGAGTGTTGTTAGTTACAACTCAAAAGACATAATGTTGTGCATTGCTAGCATTCACCTTAATTATTGCACAGGCAATGTTTTTGTGAATTATGAAATGACAAAATTTGAACTAAACCTCATCTCTGTCACATTCACTAAACCACCAGAATAATAAAGTGCAGAATATATTCCCATGGCAGGTACCAGCATGTGACTGCTAAAGCTCTGTTCATCTCTAGCAGTGCATATAATGTATGAAGTGAGAAGAACAGAGCAAATCAAAAACAGAAAGAAAAAATATGGAAAAGAAGCATCTTCTGCTACGTGATAGTTTAAATTTTGAGGGAGGGAGGTCAACTAAAGTGACCAGTAAGAATAATTGCTCGCCAGATGTGTCAAAAATACACTCATTCTACATCATTCCATGCAGAAAAATGAAAAAAAAGAAAAAAGAAAAAAGCTTTCTGAATATAAATGTTCAAAACTCATCCAAGCTGAAAGTAACCTATATACATCTATGTAATCTATCTATATTGGACTGAAGTTTTTTGGTGCTTTGAGACTCCATTATGTTGCATGTGGTTTCCATTCTCTTGTTTTTATAGCTTTTTGGTATTTAATTTAGATCTTTTGAGACCTCTAACCATTCTCTGGCTAGAAATGGGGTTTCAGACTGTTCAATTTCTTTCAGAGCTTCTCATTTCTTATAGCAATTCTTTGTGTGTTTAACTCAGTGCTAGGTTTAATGTTCTTTGAGTCCAAGGATTGCATCATTAACAAGCCTCGTTTTTCCTTTTGCCAGCATTTACTTGTCGTCTAGAAATAGTGCCATTTCTCAATAAAAGACAGTTTCAATTTTATTGGGTTTGTTCTCTCTGTCTTTATTGAAGAAAAATTCCCCAGATTATTATTATTTGATTGCATTATTTTTGATGAATTATTGTCTAGTATGTTTTTCTCACTCTATTTTTTAAAATGTGCATGGAAGGAGGGAAAGTATGGACCAACTCTTACAACCATAGGATTTCTTGGCAGCTTTCATCAATGTTTCCACTAGGAAATTCAATAGGCCACGGAAAATAAACTGTCAGAATGAGACAGACCATGCCATATGCAAGACCCTGTTGTGGAAGTAAATTAATATATAGTCTCTCTGAAGTTATCAAGGCCAAATCAGAAATGGTGTGTAAGGAGATCAAACAAAGGTTTCCTTACCATCAACTGTATTATTTTAGGTTATATGCTGATCTCTTGGGGAATCTAAGTTTGCATAACTCGCTCACCAAAGAGATGAAAGGAGTTATTCCTGGAAATAATGCAGAGCCTTCTTTGACTTATTATTTCTTGTTGGGTCCAAGTTGTATAGTTTTGGGATTTTTTTTAATCACGTTTCCTTTTGCTGGGTCTCTGGACTGTGAATTCAGACCTATTTTGTTAAGCATATTAAACAAATGGAGGAAAGTAAATTAGATTTCAGTAAGCTAGGTGATGCAAATTAAGTGATGGCTAAGTTACATCATTCATCTATAACCTTCCTACACCTATACTTCTCCCATTGTTTTGGTTGGAAGAATTACCTGCTTTTTTGTGTACATCAGCAGAAAATAAATATTCCTCTTTTTTGCACATTTTCTGTGGCAAATTTGTTGCACCATGCAATGCCAGGTCCCTATCACTCCTTCTCCTTTAGGATGATGTGCTCTATACATGGATACAGCAGCTGCAGCAACCGACATCCTGAACCTAAGATTTCCAGCTAAGACTCAAGGAATTTTTCTCCCGTAAGTTCCCTAAAAGGCACAGATAATTTTGTTAGGAAATCATCTAAAGACTGGAAGGCTTGGACGAATGTAACAGGCACTTTCTTTGATAACCACCATTTCATGTTTAAAGGCACAAAACCAGCTGGCATTTAGCAACTTAGGAGCAGCTGAACTGTGGTAGCAATTCATGTTCTGTGATCCATGGTAATTCGAAATGAAACAGGTTTGTTTGGTTACCAAATGGGACACACGTGAAATTCATTTGGGCTTCCCTAAAGCCATCTATAATTCAGTAGGACTAGCTACAAGAACGTGAACTGCTTGGTGACAAAAAAATTTGCTGGATCAAATCTACAGTTGCTGCTTGTGCTACAAAACTTCACTATGAAGCACCAAATATGGTCCTGTCTTGATATGCATCCACTTTCTGTAGAAATAAACTGTTTAAGCAATGACTATGCATATTTTTTTACCTCTCATACTTTTGTTGTTTTACAAATCAGTGGAATACATAATCAGATACTTAGTTAAGGCTGTGCACTGCTCAACAGGAAGCCTGTAGTTATTTTATGGATAGCCCATATAATGGTGCACTACGTGACATGGATGACTGGGAATCAATGTTTCCATGTGATGATCACTGTGCCAAGTAAACTAGTTAAACAGAAATTGTGTACTGAGACTGGCCATTACATGGCAGTTTTGAAATGAAGCATGGGTTTTCTCCTCATGAGATAAGGCATTGGTTTTCTATTAGCCAAGAACACATCAGTGGCCCTAAGCAAACAAAGATGAGTCACTACCGATTTAGTGGAAAATACGAAACTGAAAGCTCTCTGCGTCAAGATTTTTTTTTAAGGGTGGGATACTGGACAGCCCCTGCAAGAGTTCTACGTGAGGGGTAGGATGCACTTATGCCTACAAATTTACATCTCTGCACAACCCCAGAGGTCTCCCACAGTGCAAGAGGTGAAGACCAGGAAGGACATTGTTTCACGCTACTGCAACTTGTGCTCTCCTTGGTTTGCAGGGAAGAAATTAATGTTCTTACCTTCCCTGTTTAATATTGAATCTGCGAGTGAAGGACATAGCACCCAGTGTGATGCTGATGACTATCCAGGATATCATATAACTACATTACAGACACTCTGATGAGATGGCTTCTCCAACATTGTCTAAAGATATCTCTTGTGCTGTAATTTTAATGGTTTCCAGCTCAGTGGCTCCTGTGTTTCAGCCATTTGCTATCCCTGTTTATTTTGGTGACTCCAGGGAGAGGGCGAACAACCCCTCGGTTTGACAGTGCTCCCCTGAGACCATGTGAATTTTCCACAGGAGAGTGTTAACATTACTCAATATTTTGGAGCCAACACCACTCCTGACACAGCATGACTTGTTGCTGTGTAAGTGCCATACACACAAACTCACTATTAGCTGCCACACAAGAACATGCACTTCCAAAACCCCTCTTCTTATTCATAGTTTCAGGAAAGTAATTCCAAAGGCTTCCCATAATTGTTTTCCTCATATTCTCCATTATACCCTCTTGAAAATTGATACTTATTTATTCTTCTTCCTAGAGAGCAGAACAATTGGCCGAGGCTCTGATAAGAGAGCAATGACTGAGATTTTCCAGGGGCACGTTTCAGCCATAGCTTTATTTACCTAGTACTCCCTGTTTACATTCTGACTCCAAGATTATCTGCAGACATTGTTCACTGGGGTTTTTTTGTTGTTGTTTTTGGGGGCAGGGGGGATGGTGAGGGATTGAGGGTTTTTTGCCACAGTGTTGCTTGCAAAGTAGCTTCTAGGACAGCAAGCCCTAGCACGGAGTGTTCATCATACACATATTTGTCATCCTAACCTCTGCAACCAGTGTTTATTATACTTTTCTCGACATTTTCTTCTATGCTTTTTGACATCTGCTTGCAAACTCCTGCAGTCTTTTCAGTCTTGATATTCACTTGTTTCATCTGCTGCTGTTTTCACAGTCTTTATATATGCAGATTCATTGCTTTCCCTTCAAGTCCTCTCTGCTGTGTCATAGTGGGGCAGTCAGTCCTGGAGGATTTCTTCTTGTTACTCAGCCGCCAATTTTTTACAGAGTCTTTTGGGAACAACTTACTTCATATGTATTTTAACATTATGCTACTTTTCCTTAAAAAAAAAACAAAGCTTTTTAGCAAACTGAAACTCAACAAAACAACAAAAAACCTACAAATTATATACTAACCTTATCCTTTGTGGAGGTCTAAGGACAGAAGATGTAAAGTTGTGTTTCCTACATAATCTCACAATGTCAAGGTATAATGCTGAAATAGGAGGAATGGTATGGCATTGCTTTGTAATGTAAGTGGTTGGATCAAGGTGGGCTTTTGTGTCCTGTGGCACTATTTGTTGTCAAAAATGACTCTTTCAAACCATGGAAAACTTCAACAATTGTCATGATTTTCTGTCATCACATGTATGAGATATCTTTTTTAGCCTACTTTCATTATAATTGAAGACATTTGAACACTTTCAAATTTTCCTCACTAGTATGCAGTTCTGTGTACTTTGTGCAAAATAGCAGGACACAGATGTATGTCTAAGCACAATATATATGTATGCAAATATTAAGATGCTGACAAGTAAAATCTTTGAGATTCTGGATAATTCTCCTCTGGTGGTTTTGAAATTATACAGAAGAAGTAAACTATGAAGCATCACATTCAGACAAACATTTTGCAACAAATGTTTTGGTAAATCTACTGCCTTTTATATTTGAGATATATCTGTGAAGGTATTTTGCTTTTTTTTTCTCATTTGTTACTGAAAATTGTTCAGCAGTGATGTCTATAGAAGAAAAGCATCACCCCATGAATCTTTAAAGTACTCTTTGAGAAAAATTTCTTATTCACTGCCCACAACATAATTGACCACTTAGTATTACTCCTCCCTGTGTACCTTTTTGCAGAACAAGAGGATGGATGGATAAGCAATTTTTGTCAATATAGATATGATACAGGCATAAACATACGTGAGTTTCTGTGATGCTGCCTATATGCGCATTCATGCAAATACAGCTAGCTGCCATCCTTCATGGAAATCTTTAAGAAAAAATAAGCATGCAAACAAGATAGGACCTGGAATAATGTACAACCAAATTGCATTTTTTTAATTAAAAAAAAGGTCAAAACCTCACATATTTAAATCATCATATACCCTAAAACAGATTGTATACTCTCTGGTATCATTACTATCAATTTAGACTAATATAACTCAGGTTAGTGTTGCCTGATAATTGCAGACCAAATGAAATAATCAATAGTTCTGTGTTTTTAGTTATTTTGCTATAGGAAATAATCATAAAGTACTTGGGAGCTGAGGTCAAATTATTTGCATGCTCTCATCCTTAAAGAAAAGAAGAAAGTAAGCTGTCGTTAACTATCGTGACGAAATTATGTAATATGCTAGCTAGAGATCACTGTATTTTTCATTAACATATTAATATACAGATGAAATTAACGTAACTCTGCAAGTTATAATCCACTTCTGAACACTGGATTTTATTTTTTTTTCTCTTTGTTCTAGTGTTGCGATTTGACATTTATTGTGAAAGGTTTACTAAAAGAATCAGTATAATTTTAATTAAATTACATAACAATATATGCTTTAGATACGCTGATATCTAATTATTTGTTACATATTGTTAGTTATTACATAACTGTAAAACACAATATTTCAGTTATACCTTTAATACCTGTGGTTATGAAAGGGTGCACCTTATGTAGCCTGTAAAACTGTTTGGCTTTTTCAATCCCCTGAAAAATCTACCATTATAAACTCTTTTCTTGTTTAATCAGTTTCCTTCTGGTAAATTTGCAAGAAGGTCATATTCAGAGCTCAAGTTTGCTGTCCTTCTGAGGAATTCTCACTACTCACCCAGGAACAAATTCCTGGACTGGACTGCACTGCAAACAAGATGACTTTATGCAAGTGCTAAAGAGAGTGACCTACTCACTGCTCTTTGTTTTATTAGGAGTCATCTGAACTCCCATGAATTTTTCACAGTCTCTTCTAAAAGAAACACATATCCAATAAGGGCTGTGCGGTAGTCACACTTTGAAATTCGGTGTTCAAATGGGATCAAAATTAGGCAGAATGAGTTCATCTGATTTTCTTGATTACAGTATTTTTATTCCCTCAGTCACCAAGAGAGAAGATCTCAGTTTTAATGTAGGTTCAACAACAGCGTGGTAGAATATCATGGAACAGAAAACTATGGGGTTTTGAGACACAAGACACCAAAGCATAAGCAATTGAGAGCAAGGATATTGTGAAATATGTAAGTGATCTTGAAAGGTTTTCATTTCTGCAAATGTTTCTTCAGACCAGCAGCATCTTTAATTGAAAAAGTACTTTCAACGTGGTCTTTCCTTATCAAATATTACAAGTAATCTGAGAACTTGGTCTTATATTCTACACAGGTAATTATTTATTTATGTATATACATTTATATAGAGAGGGTCAGTATTGGCAATACTGATTTCTCTCTCCTTTTCAGAGGCATTTAAACCCTTTTCTCTTTTTTCATGGTGTAAAAACTGTTTTAAATATGAAGGAAGAACTGACTGGGTTTTTTTCTTATTTCATAATGACAGATATTTTTATAGTATGAGAAAATATCTGTAAGCGATGATAGTTCAGACCTTACTGTAGAGATAGGGGAGGTCAAATGGAGAACTGATTTTCCACTGAAATTGATGCCTCCTTAGATCTGTAAACACTGAGCTAAAATACTTGACTTCCTGAGGTGAAATAAGTCATTTCCAGCAGTTGCTAAAATATCATTAATAATCATACATGCAATAAATAACAACATCCGAATTAGCTCCTAAGAGATATATGGCTGCAAATTGCAGCAACAAATCACTGCATGTGTAAGAGAATGATCATTACTCCAGAGTGTACAAAAGCTGTTTTAACAACTGTATTCTTTACGGTAAAGCTCACCCTAATTAGCCTTTCAGATTCCTGAGGGAAATGTCTGCAGAGCATTTGACATTGTGATGCTTGATCTAGCAGGGGGAAGGGAGGTTTTGTTTCTAAGCCTAGAAAGCATGGGGCCACAAGCTTAGCTTTCAGTTAGGTCACTTCTATTAATGGGTATGGAAAGTAAATAATCCTTTCAGGAAAATAATTGGGAAATAAATTAATAATCACTTTCGTATATGTAAATGTTTTACGAGATAGATATTTAGTGGCAAGGCCATCTTATTAACTGCATGCATGTAAGTACACATGTGTATGCAGAAAAATCACTGCTCTGCTTCTTTCTTCTGCTAACTTTACATCAGTGAAGTTTCTCTCATCAACCTGCCCTGTTAACAAGTCTTGGAATATTGTAGGAAGCTGATGAAATAATGCAGTTGGTCAGGTTTTGCTAGCCCAGATACCAGGGAGGCACATGGAGGTTGGTGCTGATACAGAACCATCCATTCTCTACAGAGATGCTGGACTGAAATCAGTCAGGCAATGAAGTGTCTGATAGTTGTACACCCTAATGGTTTATTTGTAGGTGATTTGTTTCCTATAGGAAATCTTAAAACCAGTGTTGAATTTCTGAATTTACGTGGATAGACTGAGGTACTATAAAAGAAGGCAACACACCATTTTTCATATTGTATAGCATGGACAAAGGGGCACATAAAAACTGGTACCTCTCCCACAGATGGTATATTCGAAAATGCCTCCAGGGCTGTCTCTGGCATCAACACATTTAGCAGAGTGAAGACAGTGATTGTGGTAGGGAAGATGCCCATGCACTACATGACAGCTGGGACAGCTGTTAGTGCCTTGCTCAGCAAGCAGGATACAGTGGCTCACAGAGATATTTCCAGCCATGCTATGAGAGCAGCCAAAGAGCAGCCTTAGAAATATGAACTAGAACATAAAAAAGGAACAGGATTTAAGCTACTTTCTTTTTTTTTTTTTCCCTGAGACAGAGAAAGACCTTTCCTACCATCTCATTGAAATCGTAACCTGCCCTTCTTTTCTCATATGTTTTATAGAGAACCTAGAAACCTTTATGGAGCTATAGATTCCGCCATGATTGCAAGTTGCCTGGTGTCCTTTTGTGGATTTAAGTGCATTTGATACCTGTTCATTTAGTATCCAGGGAATGATCTGAGACAGCAGTGTTACTTATTCGTGTTCCAAGCACAGAGTCATGTACCTGATGTTTGCAATTATCTTAGAATAAACAGATTTAAAAATAGAAGTGAATTAGTTTGGTAAGGCACATGCATGTAAATCATCCCTTTTTAATAAAGGAATTATTAGATAGGTTTGCTGCTCTACTGCCTATTGCTCATTACAGAATCACATTTCCTAGAGTAAAAAAAACTATAAGTTTTCACTGCATGCCCTGACAGCTCCAGATCTAAAGAGAGCAGTTTTTGAAAATCCTCTCTAATATGTTGAAACCCCAAAATGATGCTAAGAACTCACAAATCAAGGAAATATAGTGCAGTTCGGTTTTGTTGCTTGTTTGAAACAAGTCTTCCTTCTGGAGAAAGAGGAATCATGTAATGGAAAACATTTGTTGCATTTAAGTTTGGTTTTGGTTCTAAGTCATTCTCAAGGTTCAATTGACCTGATTTCCACTTCTGACTTCTCTCTCCAGACCCCACCAGGTTTTATATTTGTTTATTTTTACAAAGAGCTAATACAAACTTTGAAAAACTTGTGATGGGAATTGTATTTTAATATTTCAATGTCATGCAGTTACTTTAAAAGGTGTGTGTTAAACGCCACAGCATATACAGATACGGTTCTCATGCCTTTACTTTCTTGGTGGTGGAAACACCTTTAATATTTAGGGAAGGCATATCTGTTAAAGGAAAACTATGATGTAATTTAAACATAACCATTGGCATCCTTTGCTTAACAATTATGGACTCATCTAATAGATTTTCTCCTCCCTTCCTCCCCTTCTCTCCCCCCTGTTGTGTTATGAAGTGACGCAGAAATGTAGAGAAAGGTAGATTAATTCAATCACTGACTGCTCTGGAAAGGTAGTTCTGATTATATCTTTAGCATAATTTTTTGAGATACACGATTGTATTTATCCAGTGGAAATGTGACAATTTGTAAATTCATAAGTCTATTGTAGTGTAAGGTGTAAATCTTGCTGTTGGGGAGGGAGTTGTAGATAAGCTTGAGAGAGTATATGAGCTAGAATTCCCTCCTGAAATACTTGGGTTGTGAGGCTCTGAATCAACCAGAACTTCAGCTTGCACATAAGTGCCTTTGAAGCAAGCCAGACTCAACACGTACTTAAGTGCTTTGTTGAATAAAGGTGGGAACTAGTATGTTTAGCTTTTAGCACATGCTCAAGCAGTCTTTTCTAAGCCAGGACCCAAGTGCCTTAAAAAGAAAAAAAAAATTATACGCACATGCACTGGCACCACAAGTTAGTCAGCTTATGACGAGTAAGTTTTTCCACAACAGAATCAGCAGGAATTATTATTAAACACAGTCATGTCAATAATGCATGGTGTGGGACCATGAGCCAAGTGGAAAAAAGCTCTTATGCTCTCCAATCTTCTCAGAGGACAAGACAGGGCTCCCCAATACCAAAGCAAAGATAGAGGCTATAGAATGAAACCAATAAGTCAAAATGGATGCCAACAAAAATCCAAATGCTTTCTGAAGCACATGTGAGTTTACATGAAACTAGAAAACGTGTTGATTATTTAAAAAAAAAAGTTTTTGTTCTTTTTCCTTGCCTTAGTCCTTTTTAGTGATCACTATTTTTCAAGGTGTGCAAAGAAATCTGAGTGTTTTCGCTAGTCCACGATCCTCTGCAAAATGTCCTTTCTTGTCCTTTCCCTTGTTCTTTTTTGTGTCAGCAATTATTGACCTCTACCTTCATTTTTGATGAGCTATATAAAACATTAATAAATGATGAGTAAAAAAAAATGTTGAACCGCATGATAAGATCACCCATATTACAAATAAAATGTTCACTTCTGAGATTGCCAGCTATTTTTACATTCAGCATTCAGAGTGTTTAAACACAGTAGTGCTTTAAATGAAATATACACGAAAATCCATTAACAACTGGAGTTTTGTTGGAAGTAGGTAAGAATGTTGATTTTGTACCCAAGACCGGTAAAATGGGAGTAAGGAAAATGTAGAGAATTCTTTAGTGAAAACTATAGACATAGACATTATGCTCTGTTTTTAAATAGAGGATTTGAGACAATAAAGTCAAAGGGAGAACTGGATTCATATTTGAGTAAAAGTAGCCCAGGGGAAGGAAAGAAAAAATTTTACAGAGTATTCTCTTTTTGGAAGGAAAATCTTGCTAGTGCTTATTCCTGGTGTCACGTGTTTTTGTGTTTGGTTTTTTTGTGGTTTTTTTTCCTAGCAGAGGTAACAGTATCTCTGTGAGGAATGTACCTTTTCCACCATAAGGAAATCACAGACCTGCAGTAGCTGAGTTTTTTCAAGCCCAACACTGTCTTGCTGTAAAATATGTGTCACAGAGAAAATCATTAGACTCTCAGCAAGGTTATGCCCTGAAAAACTGCAGTTACTGTGCAGTGGTGAGTCTTCCTACAGGATCTGCATAGAGACAAATAGTACCTGTATTAGGTTTGTCTTTTTCTTCAGAGATCTGAAATCTTGATTTGTTTGTCGCATCTCAGTCTGACCTCACTCCACAGCTCAGTCTAGGAGTCTGTTAAAACAAAAGAGACGCATGACTTTATTTACCTTATGACACTAGCAGTAGCCAAGGCAAGGTGATTTGGCTACTAAACAACAGAGGAGTCAGGAGCATGTGTCCCTACTGGGACTCAGAGGCACAGACAGCTGTGATGTGACATCCAGGTATACATTGTCATGGATTTGTGAGGCTAAGCCCATCTTCCTCCCCAGAATAATCCATTTGCTTCACATTCCACTTCTTTTACTTCTCTTCTTGCAAGACAAGCCTGCCAATGTACACCTTCCTTCTTAACCTGTGACCTCCAACTCAAGAGAGAGACAGGCAGCAGTCATGAAACAAAAGGAACTTTTTTCCCCCAACATGAAGGAGCAAGATATATACTCTGGTCAAGGTCACCTGAGGGAAAGGAGTTTTGGGTCTCTGTCCTTTCTCACTAGGAGAGGTAGATAATGCTTAGATCCTCAGGTGCTTCTCCATGCTCTTTGCCTGTCCCTTGCTGCTGGAGGCAGAGGGACACAGGCGGGAGGAGTCCTGCAGGACAGTTCACAGCAGAGATGGAAGCAGACACATCAGACAGGTCTATGAATTTATAACATTCTGCTGTTGCCAGGTAGTGCCTGAAATTTTTCAAAGGAGAAAAATCTGGGATGTTTACTCAATGATCATTTTGTGGGAACTTTTCAATGAGATAATATTGATTTAGGTGAATAATTAAGCTATACCTTATTTCTTTGTTTTTTTTTTTTTTTTTTTTCCTCAGAAGGAAGGTAGCCTTTCTTTAACAAGATGAGGGATACAGTGGATCTTGATTGTGTGCAAAGGGATCTCTGTGTCTGGGACCTATTGCAGACTGCTAGGTCCAGCTGTGTGATGTGGTTGAGCCCCTGTTCCATGCCAGGCTGAGACACAGGTCATCTCCTCTGCTTGTTCAAGCTACTCTGTAAAAAAAGATCCAGTGCATGTCTGAGAGAGCAAAGATGCATTTCATCCCTTGAAGGATGACTAAAGGACTGGGATCTGTGTTCAAAGCAGAAGTTAAATGCAGACATACACCCTGAAAACCCATATGATTTCAATATGGATATTTGATTCACAAAGTTACTACATTGTTGATGATTAAACTTTCATGAATCCATCTTTTCCTGAAATCACAAACTGCCTTGAAGTCTTTTATGTGGGCAAATGAGCAACACTGTAGTTAATGAAGTAAAAAAAAAAATAAAATAGTACAGTGTGGCTAAGTTTAGGCACCTAAATCCATATATAGGTTCCTAAAAATAAGTCTGGTTCACAGAAGGTCATAATTTTTTGAGAATGAAGCTAGTAATTTGGGTAGCTAGATGTAAACTGAGGTGTCTGAGTTTAGCTGGTTGGGAAGCAACATTTTTGGCTTAAAATCAAGCCTTTCTGCCTTTGGAGAATACATCCTTGCTGGAAATGCTAGAAATTTGTATGTACAGTATTTTACAGACTTGTTCTGTTCTTAATTTTTCCACAAAGAAACAATAATAAAAAAAAATCTGTGAGGTTTTTTTAAAGTAGAAGATAATTAATGTAAACCAGTTCGTAGAAACAATACAGGCTTATTTTCACATTTGTTTGGGATTAAGCTGCTTTCACAAAGTACTTCCACATGTATGCTAATCAGTTTTATAACAAAACCAACCATCCCACAATGAAGAGTGAAGACAAAAGTCTTATGAACCATGCCTTATTCAATCAACATTTATCTCCCTATTCCAGGCCAGTGGGGTCCCCTTCGGGGTTAGCTCCTGCTGGGCACTGTATACTCCTATTTTTCAGCACCTGACCAAGCCAGAATACCTCTGAGTGCTTGGGAGTGGATAAGAAACATCTTCTTGGGGCAGGTTAGTTGTGTGCAGAAGGTTGTATGCATTCCTCCAGAGTACTATCAAGACAGTAACCTTTGTTTCATATCTGTTGTGCTAGAGTCAGTGTTGCAGTAGTTTTACTCTTTATCCTCTTGTCAGGGTAGTGGTATGAATTGTTCTGGCTATTGTTTTTATTTTTTGTTTGTTTGGGTTTGGTTTTGGTTTTGGGGGTATTTTTGTGTGTGTGTCAAAAGCAAATATTTTCATTTCAATCCAAACAAACTAGGTATCACTAGAATATTGATACAATTACTGTCAGGGTAAGTTGTATATTCTCACATTTTTTGCTTATTTTTTCAGTCTTTACTCCATTCCTGCTCCTAGGACCCACTTCTATGTGGGGTGATGGCTCTCTGTGTCAACTGTGATGTACGTACTTATAAACGCACGTAAGAATAATCTTCCATTTTTGCTGGATTACTTTGCATATACCACAAATGAAACTTGATGGGATGTCATTCTAATATGTTTATTGTATATCTGAGTCTAAGGATAAAGTCAAGTGAAAATTTGATGGCAAGGGATTATCAGAGCTTGAATAGCCTAGTCGAGCCCATTCTGCTGGCAACAGCAGAGAAGACGCAGAAATAGCCTTGCTCTCTGTTCCTACCTAGTTTTGCTCTACCAGGGAAACTGTTTATGTCTCTGTACTGTAAAATGGATCTCTAAAATTACTTAGGTTAAAGATAGCCTTTTTTCTGGAGGGGTAATGAAAGGGAACTTTCTACCCAACCTTGCCCAGGAAATCAGCATGTAACGTGATGGAACCCGTGGAAAGATGAGAAGCTCTCGCGGTCCGGTCTGGTCTCATGGCCATGCCCATAAGCACACTTTTTCTTGTGTTTTTTGTCACTTTTCAAATTTATGGTTCTTTCATAAACTGAGCACCCCTCTGATATGTTGCAAACTAAGATTTTCTTTAATAGAAAAGAGGACGTGGGGCCAATTGCTGGGTGTATAGGTGTCATCTACAGATAGATTACACAACTACCAGCAGGAATAAGAGCTAGTCTGGTTGCTATCATGTAATTTCTGTTTCCTCAGAGATTTACTGTTGTTCTTTTGTAGATATACAATTATTTGAAGGACCAAAGCAATACTTTGCCACAGTTTTCTCAGAGACAGGATAAGCAAATAAACCATGGAAATGAAATTATGATGCAGCATTTTTCATACAGTTTGGTATGTGACACTCATCAGTTGCAAACTTAAGCTCATATCTGACACCTGCCACTTCATCCCACCCGAATGTGTCTGATTTCTGCATTCAGCATACATAGAACATAATCCTATTTAGGTATTTTGACAAAGGTCAGTAATAATTAAATATCTCGTTCCACAATTGCTGCATACACAAATCATATTTTGGATCCAGATCAGGGTGTGTGATTTCTTTTCAGAAAGAAAAGTGATTCTGCCTTATCAGACATCTGTCGATATTGCTATTTCTGAACTTCAGTGGATGCTACATCACAGCTACTTTGGTTTTTGTTATCAAAGCAATTTTTTCCGCAGCTCTTCAGCTGCCTCTCTGCTTTTGGTGGCTGATACTCTTTGCTGTCAGTGACTGGCTGGACATGTGTTATTTCCAGCAGCAAAGCCTCTCAGCCATAAGCACCAGAAGCATCTGCAAAAGCTGTTATGCTCTTTGAGAGGTACATAGATTTACTCTTAGTATCTCACATAGACCTGGCCCTGAGGGTCATTACAGCTTACCAAAGATAAATTTGGTATCAAGTACTAAAGACTGCAAAGGAAGATGTTCACTTTTGCTAGATCAACACTGAAGGGTGTCCCAGGGGAAAGGGGACATAACAACATACATAGCTCCTTGAGATTTGTTCTGCAATTAATCCAGTGCACATCCACTCTATGCACCTTCTCAGATTCAAAACTGAGGCAATTCCTTAGAAGAATGCATGGCTCAGAAAAATGCAAGATGACAAAAACTGTGCATTAACATTCATGTTTTTTGGATGATTAGAGACATGAAGGCTAAATAAAATTTTAAATCACAATTAGTCTGTTTGCAGAAAATCGTGCAGAAGGCTTGTGAGAGGGTCTGGCTGAGACAGAGTTGGTTTTGCCATACACAGCAGTGTGTATGCTTCTGCCACAGCATCAGCACTGTCACCCAACATTCCACCCTCCATTAAGAGGTTGGGGAGACAGGCAAGATCCTTTGATGGGACAAAAGTAGGTTGGCTGACCCAAATTAACCAAAGGGATATTTTATACCATGTGACGTCAGATAAGATATAAAAGCTAAAGGAAGGAGGAGGAAAAGGGGGCAGTTTTTACTTTAAATGTTTGCCTTCCAGAGGAAGCACTTCATGTGCTGAAGCCCTGCTTCCCAGGAAGTGGCTGGACATCGCTTGTTGATAATAAACCTTTTTTCCCCTCTTTGCTTGCGTGCACAAAAACTTTCACTTTTGCTTTAGTAAACTGCCTTATCTCAACCTATGAGTTGTTTTCCATCTTACTTTCTCCCCGCTTCCAGCTGGGAAGGGGAGTGGTAAAGCAGCTTGGTGGGCACCTGGTGTCCAGCCAAGGTCAATCCACCACAAATGCAGACAACAAACCTTTTGAGGCTACAATAGACACCAGAAAGGTGTCAGTGGTGGGTGCAGGGTCATGTTTAAACAACGGTATAGCAAGTAATGCTCGTGTAATTAAAATTATGTTTTTAGCTCCTCAGACATCTGTAGGAAGCCTGTTCTCTTTCTGAAACAGGAGCAACTTTTCCTTGCGTATATTAACCTATTTCCAAAGCAGCATAAATCAGGGCAGATGGAACACAAATCTAAAGAAGAGATAGGGAGAGGCGTACACAGCTGCAAGCTGTTTGTGAGAAGCTGTGTAGATGTGCTTTCTCAGGTTGTGGAGTTAGAGAAGAAGGGTAGAAACCATTAACAGCCCCCACTAAACTTAAGCTTGTAATCTGAAACAGGAAGGATCTTTGCACAGGAGTCGAACTGTTCCTAAGAGATCTTTGTGCATCTCAACCCAATACTCTCATTTTGAATCTTTTATACTGTAGCAGTAAAACTTCCATGTATGAGCACCTCTTAGGAATGAAAATTTTCTCTCAGCTTCCTTCTGGTAAAGCATCCATCTTCTACAAGAAAGATCAAATAATGTCTTCTGCTGGATCAACATAAGGAAAATAAGGATTTGCTTCATACTGCACAGACAGAACTTCACCTGAATTAAGCAAATAAAAAAAACAGACTACTTCATGGTCTCCTTTTTTTTTTTTTTGGACAGGAATGGATTCCGCTTTCCGAAGACAAGAGCAATTCCACCACTTGATTTAGTCAAGGTGTAGAATTTTCTAAGATGTTCTGCAGGGATCTTTTTAAATAATTAAATACTAGCATCAGTGCAGAGGGTGATGTGATTTCATAGCACAGCAGGATTCCCATCACAGCTTAGAATAGTTTTTAATCTTCTACTCAGTATCAGAAACAGCTCAACCTCAGAGGATATCAGCCAAGCAAGGTCATAAGGGTGCATTTTTAGAGTGATGCCTAGTGATTTAGCCACATGACTTCCATTACTTTAAATCACTAAATCACTAGGCACCACTCTAAAATATTACCCCTAGAGTTCCTTCTTAAGGAACCTTATGGAGCATTTACACAGACCAAGTCTGAAACCCCTGTATATTACAATTATTTACCTTAGCTTACTCCTAATATGGTTTTCTTTGCACTACTGCACTTTATTAATTAATTGAAAAATCTCATGTGGCTGTTTTCACACCCTACCATTTATATTTGAATTTGTCATCTAGGTTTCAAATAAGACTTCAAGAGAGATGTGGAGTTATATGGTTTTCCATTTACCTTTATTCAAGAATGTATGTTTCAGATTTCAGCTATATGTCTGTGAGTGTTACTAACAAGCTGGTGGATACTTGAACATCTTTCTGAATAGAACTAAGGCCACAGATAAGGAAACATGACTATTTAAATTGAACAACCATTTAAATTTTTTTATGTACCTAATTAAAACACCTAAACCTGAATCTTCTATTTCAGTGTAAACTGATATCCACTTTAAAACAATAATACATTTAACTGTTTGACACATCAGCTGGAATGATTAAATTATTCTGCTGCTCTGTAGCAGCAGAGATATCTCGGAAGCAATGACAGGTGAGACAAACCTACCAACAGCAGTCCGAAATGGCGGAGGGGGAGAAGCATTTTCAAATGTCAAGACATCAGCATCAACCTCACCATTGTGAAACACAGTTTCAAGTTTATATCCTTTTGCCATTCCACCACTATTTCTTGTCTTCAGTGCACTCTTTTTGAATCTGTTTGGACTGAAAGGTGTGTGTTTGTAGATATGAATATGCGTATGCATCTGTGACAACACGGAAGGACCAAGTTCTTGCTTCTCTTGTGTCATTAGAAGGATAATGAAAGGATGTCCTGCATGTCCACTCCTAGGACATTATGCTTACCTTAGGTAGAAGCATGTGGAAAGAGAAAGACCCCACACTGCTGTTGAGGGAGAGCTGAAAGTCAGTTTTTTTCTCAATATTTTATTAGTCTAGAAGCCATTCACTATTTTGAAGCTCACCACTTGTTAGAAGAGGTCTCTCTGTTCTTTTCTGTTACAGTAAGACTGAGAAAATTACCCCCACTATGCTGTTGAGATATTTGTAAGGAACAGCTCTAGAGTCACAAAGAAACCCAGCCAGGATACATCAGGGTACAAAGTCACTGAGGGTTAGCCCTGGGTACTCCTGCTGGATCACAAAATCACAGAACCATTGAGGTTGCAAAATACCTCTAAAATCATTGAGTTCAAGCATTAACCCAACACCACTGGGTTCACCACTAAACTATATCACCAAGTGCCATATCCACACAACTGTTGAACACTTCGAAGGATAGTGAATCCACCACTTCCCCGAGCAGCCTTTTCTGATGTCATACCACCCTTTCAGTGAAAATATTTTTTCCTCATATCCAATCCTCCCCTGGCAAAACTTGAGGCCAGTTTCTCTGGTTCTGTCACCTGTTCCCTGAGAGAAGAGACTGATCTTTACCAGGTTATAACCTCTTTTCAGGTAGATGTAGAGAGTGATAATGTCTCCCCTGAGTCTCCTTTTCTTCAGGCTACACAATCTCAGCTCCCTCTGCCACTCCTCATAAGGCTTGCACTCTGAAATATGCTTTCTGCTGCACCACTGCATTTTACACCATTGTGTTCTGTCAGGGTAAACAAACCAGGCTAAGCCACACAAAAGTCTTATTATTTAGCTGTTCTTGAAAAACAGCTTATGCTTGCAGGTGCTGTTGGATGTTTGCTGTTGATGCAGCACATAAAGTAGGTAACATCCATTCAGGAACAGCTTCTGAGGGTATCAGTGAGAGAATCAGGAGGTGCAAGCTGTAAGCAAACCTCCCTGCTACATAACTGGGTGATAGGTAAAAGACTTACATGTCTAAGCACTTAAAGTAAGTTTCTGCTTCCTTCAGGATCTGACTAACCTTTCTTGGCTGAATCTTTGTTTGTTTTGGAGCCACCAAAAGGCATGCTCTCTAGGAAGCTGGATGTCTAGGTGCTTCAAGCTGAACACTTTGAAATGGCTAGTACAAAAGTATTGAACTCCAATATTAAATTAATTTCTCCAGGAGATGGGGATGATCCAAGCTGTGTTTTCCATGTTCAGTATTAAACATTATAGTTTCCTTTCCAATGTGGAACCTATTTTTGCATAACTCGATTTATCCAACCTTATGAATCACAGAGTTCTGAGAAGATCCCTGGTCCTTGTGAAATTAAAAAGTATATTATTCCATTCCTCTAGTGAGACTGGAAGTGATGAGTCTGGTGATTCATTTTCTATACTCCACTGGTTTTCCTCTTCAGAGGTAAAGGCAGAACAACTCCTCCTTCCCTTCCGTGAAAGGCTCCATCTCAGTGTAACAACGATTCAGCAGCCTCCTGAAGATGTGTTCCCCAAGAGAATTCCCTCTTTGCAGGAAGCTCTCATTAAAGAACTAGGTATGAGACATCCTCTGAATTACTTTTCCCAATAAATCAAATTCAGTATCCATGAAACCTAAATCCGTTCATTCTGTAGCCAGACATAATTACAAACAAATACTGTAATTTTATTATTGATTGTTTATAAGGAATCAAAGAAAAACAAGAATTACATCAGAAAGAGTCAATAGGTTATCCTCAACTGTCCAAACTTTGAACCTCCTTAACTTAAAGTATAGGTACAGTTTTCAATAAATATCAGATGCTTTGATTTCCAGCATTATTTTCAGAAAATGCAAACAAAAAAGGTATGATTTTACTCAAGACATGAAGAAGAGAAATTAAGGAGGACTTTAAAGAATTTTAAATTACTGGAAAAGTCCCTATCTACATGATGAGAGAAAATTTTTTAATGTTTGAGGGAATGTTGTGTTTCAATGTCAGAAAAAGTCATGAAGATTTATCATAAAAAGTTTCATCTTGAATTAAAGCCAAACTTGCAAATTTTTTGTTTTCCCAAACTGAAATTCCATAACATTCCATTTAGAAATAAGAAAGAGTAGAAACCATTTGGTGTTTTTCAAAAGAAATATGTTTCTTAGGCTCTCTAGCCTCTGTGTTTTCCCACAGGCTGAACTGGCAAGACACTGAAGAACCTGGGATATTGGAGGCATGGGAAACTTGGTGAATGTTCTTGGGTCTGAGGAACCATAACTTCAGAATTCCCTTTCAGGCAGTCTGTTAGGAAGTACACAGAAGCTATCAGTCTTCAAGGTCAAGGGTTTTGTGGGTTGAAAGGAGTCTAGAATCTATTAACTCTTAGAATTACATAATTCAATTTAGTGTATCACCAAGAATTGAGGTCAATGTGTTGGTAGGGAATCTGGGAAAAGAATGTGAATAACCTCCATGGATATGAGTGCAGTAAGATCAGGAGGCTGAGTAGGTCTAGTGAAACCAAAGAAATTTTGCTACATCTGTAAATAGATGTAAATATATAACTAATTGTTTTGGTGGTAGATGGTGTCTATCAGAGCAGTGAATATCTGAAAGAGACTTCAAATTACACACAGAGAGGTCAAAAACCTCCTATGAAATTTCAGCACCCTGGTTCTCTAATATGGCAGCAGAGGATGGATTTGATGAACTGTGATGTACTCCTTGAACTTTGCCACCCTGAGTTTAACAGACTACTTCAGTTTCAGTGTGGATAAGCCTACAGGATTCTGATAGCAATTGTTGGAGAGGGTTCAGTAGCCAGGGCCTTATTCTCTGTCATAGGAAGAGAACCTCACTGCAGAGTTAGGCAGCTTGACAAAACCTTGCACTTAGGATAGTGGTCCTTATAAAGGCTTCTTCAACCAGTCAGGTAGAATTTGATAGGATTTGAGGCCTGAATTCCATTGCAAGCAGGTAAGGAGGGGACATATTTCACAAAATTCTCCCTCAAAATAGATAAATTTAGCTGTTCCAAAAATTTCATCAGCATGACCTCTCTGCACAAACAGTGGGTGTCATGCAGTCCTGGGGACATAACAAAAAGAACTGTCATCCTTTTGGTCCATGAGTTTTAGTTTGCTTCAATTGGAAATAAGTGCATAAGAAGGGGGAAGAAAGAGTGGAGTCATCCTAACTTCAATGTGAATCAGGGGCTTGGAAAAAACTTCACAAAGCTCCTTGGCTTACATGGACCCAATGGGAATTTTGCATTTGTTTTATCAAGACACAGGTTTCTACGTGGTACTTTTAAAGTTGTGATGTATTAAATCAGTTTCTACTTGGTACTTTTAAAGTTGTGATGTACAAATTTCCCTCCTGGGGAAATTTGAGTAATTATTGTTTTATCTTGGATCTTTCTATGAAAATATTACATCATAAATTGTATCAACAATAAGTCTTGAAAGAGTTTCTAACTCCTGTATCAAAATAAGATCCTTTCTGGTGTTTTCTTACTGTCAAGGATATGTGTCAGACAACAGAATACATCTTTTTTATTTAGACATGACATCACCTGAAGTTTCTTGACATCAATTTAGGATTTCTGAGATGCCAAAGTCTTTCCATTTGTGAACATAGCAAAAAAAAAAAAAAAAAAAAATCAACTGTGGAAAAAAATCTCAATAACGTAGTGTGACAATAAAACTTGACTTCATTTATGACAAAAACCCCAGTTCTACACATTCTGTTTAAGCTCTCAGAGGAGGGATGCTTCCAAACATGAGATATGCTAGTTTGCCAGTCAAGCCAAGAGGGGATGTTTCGCTTGCAATTGTAAACCTAACAGTATTGGAAATATGAGAACAGCCTTAACAATAACCTACTTAAATTGCTATTACATTCTGCAAAGTGTATTTCATTCTTTTAGGGCCTCTATATGAGAGACACCAGTGGAAAGAACTTTTCCGTAATTTTATTTTGCTGTCTTCCGAAGTCCTTATTTTCCCTCTCTGGAGTCCTCTGAAAATATTGGACTTAAGTGGAAGGGTACAACAAAGCCCTGCCATAAATCTTTCTGGTTTTCAGTTTTTCTGTTACGTCTTTTCCTCTCATCACAGTATTCTCAAATCTGAGAGCATTGTTCAGGACTACCTGATGTTCTGTGGATATGCCCATATTTGGACTGACTCATACAAATTCCTAGGAATATGTTCAAGTAATCAATGAAGATAAGCAGTCATAGCTGCCAGAATGGCTCCACTGCAGCAAAAAGCACCTATGATCACAGTGCTGCTGACTATTTTATATTATTTGTAAACTAATGAAAAGTATATTTTAAGTAAGAAAAATCATGGTTGTGATCAGTGTCTGGAAGTGTTTG
The DNA here is from genome assembly GCF_003945725.1 of Corapipo altera. NCBI lineage: Eukaryota > Metazoa > Chordata > Aves > Passeriformes > Pipridae > Corapipo > Corapipo altera. Next base: position 5,193,958 of record NW_020884921.1, on the reverse strand, counting down.
TAACCAAAGAATATTTGTTTGTATTGTATAGGCAACGCCCAACTGTGCAATCATGAGCTTTTGTTCAAATCATAAACCTTTGCTGAAAAAAACCTGAAAGTGGGACAACTCCCATTGACATCAGTGAAACTTATCTTTTGGAGTGAAACACGTTCTTAAATGTTTGTTGGACACAGAATTTCCATGAGATTTGTACTGGGATTGTTTAAAATTTTTACCTACCTGAGCATACTTTTTTGGGTCGTGGAGTTTTTTTCACTATACTAATTTCTTTAAGTCCCTAATTTGATCATGACCACTGCATTCTATCATGAAACAGTCACTTCCCTGATGCAGAAAAGGTCTAGGCAGTAATAAAAGGCACAGAATACCCTAAATACCAGTATTATTTATCCCTACCTTTGTGGTGATGGCAGATGAAAACTAATGTTTTCCAGCTATGAGCATATGTAGAAAACTATCTGCCTGTATCTGGGGAAAGAAACAAGAAAAAATACTGAGACTGTACCTCAGGAGTGTTGGGTTGTAGCAATGCATGGACCACCTTGGCTGCCTCCCTGTCAGCTGGTGAAGGAAGGACCACAACTCTCAATGGCCAAAGCTACAAAATATTTCTAATCTGCTCCCATGCAAGATGAACAGGAAATGAGTAATTTGATTTATCAACATGTAGCTTGGGATGTCTCTGTGTTTCTCCTTTTGTGTCCACTCTTTTGTTGTTGGCAAAACTTCTAGCCTGGTACTGTTCAATAAACCTGAAAATAAGAGATTAAAAAAAAACCAGCAAAAAACCACCCCAAACCTGATCCAATGGCAATTTTCCTTCTCTGGAAGTATTATACTCTGTTCTAAGCTAATTGATGTGTTATTTTTTTGCAATGTCACCCAGTTTTTCTAAGAATTAGATATATCAAAGGCTTCGGTATCCTAGAAAATGAACAATGAAAGAGTTAAGAAATTGGTTTTGTAACTCTTTAGATGTTAATGATGATAACAAATGTTTGCTCTTACTTGGTCCAAACCAAATTCTTAGCTGTAGTGTGTACGGCTGAGATCAATGGGAAGAATGGTGGTAGATTTAATGAATCCATTGGTTTTTTTATATAGCCGAAAATCCAGCCTTTCAAACAATTTAGTGCAAACTTGAGTGTTTAAATTATACTTTGAACACCTTAGAAGAGCTACCTGACAACCTTCAGTCACTGAGTTCTTCAGCAGCACCTAATGATGTTCATGGGTCAGAGTACAACTGGTCATAATTTTCTTTCCTAGTAAATATTTTCTTGACGAATTTTCTTGGTGAAGGATGTTGTTTTCCCTGTGTTGAAACATTTTTAAAAGAGTCAATTCCAATGATGTTTAGGGTAAAAGAAAACTGAAAGACAAAATTGTGATGATGAATTGTTCTGCTTTGGTGGTGACACTACTGAACATTTTGATTTTTTATTTCAAACTGATTTGTTAAACATTCATTTTAATAAAATATTTAATGTGGGCTGAAACAGTGAAAGTTACAAAGAAATGTCAAAAAACCACAAAAAACAACAAAAACCAACCAACCAACCAAAAATCTTTATTTACCTCAAGTACTTTTAAAAATAAGTATTTAGAAAATCTTGGTAATTAGTAAGAATGGTGTGATTAAGAGTAGTTTCTGAAACCAATGGCACACAGGAGAATGACATAGATGATGTTTTACTCCCACTCAATGCACAGGTCAGATGACATGATCAGTCTTGGCAGTAAGCCTGGAAGAAGAAGGAGGCTGCATGGGTCAGTGAACCTCCATGAAGCTACAAAATGGCTACAACCCTGACATAAAACATGATTTCCTCTTCCACTGCTTGAGGAGGAGCTTCTGTGTTGCCATACTCCATCTCCCATGTTACCAGTTATCTCAGGAGCAACAGATCAGGTCCTCCCACTGTTATCTCTTCTCTATTTGACATCTCTGTCTGTTTGACATTCACAAGGGAACACCTCTGTCCATTCTAGGTTTCTCATCAGGGAGGGGCCAAACCCAGGGCTGTGGTCCTGAGAAGCACCACAGTAACTCAGGGTTCACCTACTTTAAACCTTGTATCTTAGTCAAGCAGTTGTTCTGCTACCTTTAGCACACACCCAGAGCTCATACCTTTGGATTTAAAGAAAGATGCTTCAATTGTGCTGCTTCTGCACTATTTGTGCCTTTGAGGAAAAAAATTCCTTAGTGCTGGAGTTACCATATTTTTAGACGCAAAAGGTTTTGAAATCATAGATTTATTCATAAAATAGAAATGCTAATGCCCACCTCACTTTTCAGCTCTTTTGCCTGCAAGTATAGTTTAGTCCTTAATTGTTACATGGTTCTCCCTTCTCATTCAAAATGATAACCCCAGTGTTGTTGCTCTGCTATTAGAAAAAGCTGATGGAAAAGATACATTCAGTAGTGATTTATCTCATCAGTTTCCTAGTGTTTATTATTTTTCCTGCCACTTATTTTTAGTTTGTGGTCTTTGGCATCTTGATTAGGTAAAGCATCACATATTCATGCAAATATACTGCTACATATATATCAGAAAATGCAAGAAACCCCTCCGTACAAGAAGACTGCATGTTATGTACATGTAATTAGTGCATGCAGAAGTTTAAACTGACTTCTGGATGTTCTGGTACCCTGTATCAAATAGGAATGTGAGATAAATATCTCCTTCATTATCTCTCCCACCCCTTTGCTGAGTCTCAGGGTTGTTTCATTGTCCAAGTTCTTCTGACCTTCACCTTGTCAGAAATTCCCACTTTCGAATTTCCTACTACTTCCTGTTGATCAATATGAGAAGGTGTGGTGGGGGGAAACAGTTTTCCCCCTGCAGTTATAAAATGGTAAAACCCCAGGGGGTGGTGACCCTTGAAGTTTTGAAGTTTTAGCCAATGAGCGCTTCTACGAAATATAAACATATCACAACCAGAACAGAAGAGATGGGTAGTTGTAGTTTGGTGATAGAAGGTAGCCATGTTCTGAGGCCACGAGGAAGAAGGGGCAACAGCCCGTCTGGGGGGCCACAGGCCCCCAGCCCCCGGCTGGGGTCATAGAAACTCAGAAACAGTGTTAAACTGAACTAAGCTCTGTGACTGAGAGGCTGGAAGTTTTTCTTCCCTCCACCGTGAGTGAGCAGAGACAGAGCAGTGGCAGAAGCAGCATCCAGAGACTGTGGCTAAGAGCCAAAAGATAAGAAAGCAACAGTATGCTGAACAAGGAAGACATGGAGTTGTTCGAGAGAGAAAGAGAGCCAGCAGCTGAGAGACAGAGGTTTGGGGGTAAGAACTGAACCAGACCCCACAAAACCCTTGGAGACCCCTTCCAGAGAGAGGAGGATGATGGACTCTTACTTGAAAGAGTCGTGAAGTGCAACATGCAGCACCGGAGAGAGAGGAGCTGAGAAGCTCAAAGTGTCCCGGAAAACTGGACCGGGACGGAGAAGGAATGCAGAGGGGGTGACCTCGACCCCCCTCGCCGCTGCTGCCAAGGTGGCAGCCTGAGACGGAGCACAGGAGCTCTGGTAGAATTCTTGAGGCAAAGGTTTTCAACTGAAAGCTGCCCAAGATGTTCTGATTCATGAGTGAATCTCCTGAGGAAGGGACCTTCATGGGGGTCTTACATCCCAGGATATGATGCGGTGAAGCCAGTTTTGTCCCTACTACACAGCCCACGGAAGAGAAGACCCTCGCTTGGAAGACAAGTGGCTGAGGGGCCTTGGATATCCCCTCGTGTGTGCTGGCAGAGATCCAGCCACAACTGCTGCATGCATAAGAAGAAGAAAGTCTGCTGCCTTAGGGACTACTGCTCTGAAAGCGGAAAAGAGGTCTTTCCTTCTTCCCTCCTGGACTTTTATTTGGAGGGGAGAAGAGATTTGATCCATTGTAAATACTTATGTCATGGTAGACATAGCTAAGATTGTATATAATGTATTGTAGTATTTATTTGTACGGTCATGGTAATATATTTCCTTTCCCCCATTTTGAGTCTGGTGTGATGTCTGGAAAAAATCATCTCTCACTGGGTTGAGATGTGGGAGGGGGCTAGGACTAGGGAATTGGATTTTGGAGCTCTCAAACCATGACAGAAGGAAAGGAGTATCTCCTTGGGGGAGAAAAGAGAGCTCAATAGTCTTGCTGTATTTCTTTGGAAAGGCAATAAAATGTCATATCAGTATATGTATAATACATACTCTCACATGATCTGTCAGTTATGCAAAGACTTATTTTGCAGAATAACAGGGTTGCTGGCAATATGGAGTAGAACTAACATTTGTAAAAATGCCACACCTTATATGTAAGCACCTGGAAAGTCTGAGGAAACTCTGTGATGCAGTTTCCACTTTGTTAACTGTGCAATGGTTCCTTACTCTTTATTGTTGCACAGTTTTATATGTGAAATATTGTTTTTTATTTTTTTAATTATTTATCCTTTAAATTGAAGATACAGTTTTGACTTGTTTGTAAACGTTTTGATACTGAATTTTGTCTTTGATAGATAATGGCCTTAGGTCCCAAAATTGCTTAGACATCACAATGAAAGGCATTTTTGATACAAGATTTTTAAGATAATTTAGTCTACAATTCTTTCCAGAGGATGGACTGGTATTTCCTGTTTCACGACACTGTGCATTGGAAATTGCCAGCTAAACAGAGAGATTTATGTTGCTATTAGGTGTTTTAGTTTTTTGTGACTTAATGGTATTTAAAAAGGCACTTTATTGTTTTCCATTTTCCATAAATGTGTGTAGAGGTACTGAAAACAGAAAAATAATCAGGGACTCTAGGACAGGTTTGGTTTGGTGGGTTTTGATTTGGTTTTTTTTTTTTCTTTCTTTTTTGGGGGGGTTTGAATCGATATTGATAGCTTCTTCTTTATCTTGTCTCCTTTTATTTAAATAACTTCTAAAAAATTGAGTAAGGGCATATTGTTTGCTCAAGAGCAAATACTCCAATTTTCAAAATAGCAAAAGAATGGCATGCAGAGAAAAAATTCTTCCCCTCATTTGAGCTCTAAACTTAACTGCCATCAGGACAGACTGTAGCCAAAAATAAATATGGATTTCTCTTTTTTAAAAAAGTTTATATATTTAGCCAAATTATCTTTAAATGTAAGGTACTTAAATGTCTCTCTCTATCACGATAATCATCCTTGTGTTTTCACCATATTTTATGTAAAGAAGAAAATGGTGGGGATTTTTAACAATACTTTTCATGAAATTTGCAAATTTTGGGCTGTCCTTATAGAGCATTCATATGTGTGGGGTTTATAGTGCCAGAGAGAGCCTAGGCACCCAGAGGAAGTCACACCTATATCCCAGGACTATCAAACAAAACCTGCTGGTAAACTGAGAAAAAAAAAAGAATAATGGTAAAAATGCATAAACTGAGTAAATTAAACTATATTGTAAGAGAATAAATTCGGTGCTTGTATATTCATTGGACACATCAAGTTTTTCCATTTTCCCATGTCACTTGGGAGATCAAATTATCACACGGGAGGTATTAATGTAATGAGAAAGGAGATCATACTCTGTTGATCATCATATGTAACTGCAGCACTTTGAATGTACCGCAGATATTTCTGATTGACATTGTTTTTGCAATTAGTGACACAAATGAGGACACACAAGTGTAATGTCTGCAGGAGAGATGCTGCACTGTTTTTGAATTGTGGTGGATGCAGAAGAGACGTGTGGGGAAGTGGCATTTGGGCCTTTTTCTTTAATTATCAAACCACACCAAAGAAAAAGTCACATTCCTATTCTGACTGATGCCTCACCAAGAACCTTGTCCAGCCCTGGATCAGCTGAGAGGGTCGCAGTTTGGTTGGATTGCTCCAGAAACCTCTCTTCTCTTTTTTCAATTTTATGTGCCTGGTGTGATTAATATTCCAGGCAGCATTTCATAAAATCTTTTTTGCTGCTTTTTTGTGCCTCGTGAATGACATGTCTTCGCTTCAAGGATGATTTTTGTATTGGCAAGATGAGGATGTGACACACCAAGTATCACCTTCAGGAACAAGCAGTATAAGTACTATAATGAGACAGGTCTTTGCAGAGCCTGTAATTGGTGACAAGGCATGGCAGCTTCGCATCAGACAGAGATGTACAACACAGGGCTGATTAATGAGGGAACATCACAGTCAAGAGCCTTCCAGTCACTACTAGACAGAAAAATGTCATATATTCTGCATGTTGTTACTATGCCCAGAGTCTCCAATTCACATCACAAAACCTTTAGGTGAGTCAATTCAAGCTAATCCAGGAGGGAATTCTGCTTCCTCTTAGATGGATTATCAGTGCTGTGGCCTGCAATTCATCACTGTTGATCCCAGCTCTCATGGATGGCAGCAACAATCATCTCAGCTTGCAGATCTGCTCACTTTAATTGGGTTAGTTTAGTAACTCTCCTAGTATTGAATCAGTTTGGAAAGAGATATCATATTTTCAGTTATGAGGACCTAGAAACTGACCATAGTAAGATTTGATTGTAGATCAAGAAATAGGATTTTCATCATATTAAGAAATCTTCATAGAAATATATTTGGAACAAACAATGAAATAAATAAAAAGAGAAAGAATTCTGCAAAGATACCTGCAAAGCAATAGGGAATCTGATTGAAAAATTGTTGCATAAGTTGTTTTCTTTGAAAGAAGAACTTTGATAATTTATTATTCTTATTCTTATTATTTTTATTCTTAGATTTGTGTATTCTGAATTAGTCTTTTTTGTGTGTTTTAGAATTTCTTGGAAAACCACATTCCCTTTTGAAACAAAAAGATATGTTCAAATTAGTAGAATTTTGGTTAGACAGATTTTTCCTATTTTTAAATAATCATAGATAATTGTTTAAAATAGTACATTTGATGGTTTCTTCCCTCTCACTACACCAACTCCCCCTCCCTGGTCCCCTACTGTGGGACATTTTAAGGAGAAGGATTTCATGTAAAGAGTGGGACTGTAAGATATATTGCATTTCATTTCTAGAAACCATCCTCCACACATATCTCCTTGCATGAACATAGTTCCGTGGAAACTATTACTATCATGAGGTTTTATAAGAAAATTCAATTCCAAAACACCTTTTGGTGTCAGTCATGAAAATCTTTGTCAAACATCTGTCCCTGTCTCAGCATAAACATTCCCAGAACACGTTTTGCAAGTATATCTGCAGAGTGTTGTCAATTATATTTAAAATGTAAGTTTTGATTAAAAACATTGGGATTTTACTTTTGTTTTGGTTTTCTCTCAAGAAATTGTGTTGTTGAAGTGACAACACTATGCCACAAGCACAAGATAAGCCAGCATGCCACTGCATTGAATTGCTCACAGTGACTAAATAACACTGCAGGCTTAGTCTACAAATTTCTCTTCCTTCGCTGACACTGGCCTTTCAACCAGTGAGTCTAAAGAATTACAGCTGAAGTCAATGTTATTTGTTTGTGGACAGTTTCGTGGGCAAAGTATTGAATATCTCAAAGAAGTAGTAGATTTACCTTATCTTCCAGCATAACTTTCGCTTATCACTCTCCCTTGAGGCTAACACATTCAGATTTAATACTTTTTTGTGTGTGTGTTTTGATGATTAACATAATGACAAGGGAACTCACAGTATTTTAAGAGGCCAGATGTGGAAATCCATGTGGTAAATCCACATAATAAAAGTCTCTTAGTTCTACTGGAAGCCAACTTTTTACTTTTTCTGTTAGCATTTTAGTGGCTTGCTTTATTCTTCTGGTCACGACTGCATTCTTGTTGTCTAGCTTCTCATGCCTTTAGCTCAAGCATGATCCTTATGCCTTGTAAACTGTTTTCATTATCCAACCAATGGGAGATCTGCAAAGTATAGTGACCTAATGTTGCTTGGAATTTCTCATAATTTTTTAGAAAAAAACCTTGTTATTTTAGTTTGAGGTTTTCATTAAATAATTTCTCAGTATTTTAATAAATTCTGACAGAATAGCATCCTTACCCTTTACAGAGAAGAGGTAATCTCTTCTCACGTATCAAAAGCAGGAGAAATCTATCCATTGACCATAAAGGACCTTGACTAAAGAGGTGTCATTTCTCAGTGCTGAACCCACAAAGAATAACTTTAAAGGAACTGTCAAAGGATTTGTAGTTGATTTGTGAGCACTTCTTGAAGAAAGGGGTTATGTGTAGTCTTTTAAATGTAGTTATCACTTTTATCTATTTGAGCAATACTCAGGTACAAACAAGATATGGAACCACAACCACATCATGTCATCACAGACACTGTAGCCAATGTCTTCAAAATTTTAAGCACTTATAACACCTTGGTTCTTAGGGGTTTTTTTAATTATTATTCCTGGAGGACTTTGAAGGTTGAGTTCTTCTTCATCATGTCATATGGATATTGTATGAACAAAATGCAGATGCATTCCAACCCTACAAAGAAATGAGAACAAGGCTGTCAAACCAACTGGTGTGAAGACCTGCATATTATGTCACAGGACAGGAAAGTGTCACTGAGCCCCTAAGACAGAACCAGAAGGAAGAACTGCTTCAGGAAAAATGATCCAACTGTTCCTCAGACTGACCTAATAAACAGTGCTGGAAAAAAACCCCAAACTGTAAAGCTTTGAGCTGAAATAATTGTGGGTTTGCTGGTGGGCTCTAAATTGGTCTATTCTGATATTTTACCATTATGTCAAAAAGGTGCTGTGATGAGAATTTTAAGTTCTTGGCAGCCCAAACTGGAACTTGATTATGAACAACAATCTTAACTCTGTTAAATAAGGAACACATTTATGAATGTGCTTATAACTGGGCAGTTTCCATAATAAAATCACTGGCCAGGCTTTCAAAACACTTCAGCCTCGATTGTATGCCCAAAAGGTTTAGCTGGTTTGTGAAAATCTGGCAGCCATTGTTGCTCTCCACTGTTTCTGAAAATCAGGGACATGATTAAACAGCCATCCATCTTTTTCCTTTCTCTTCAGTTGTAATTTGGATGGGATTTTTCTATTGTCTTGTTCTGTTCTCTTTTTGGTGCATCAATAACTGCTAACTAAACACCGCCTTTGTTTTAGAAGACAATAAAACAGTTGGTGCCTTTTTGCCTTTCTGAGTCTGCTAGCACATGATTGTTCACCTATAAAGGCATACACTTTTCTTTGCTAAACAATTGCTTAATAACAGCTGGTAATTCACAAATTATGAGATAGGTTGTGATTCTGCTGTCTTTCTTGTAAATATGCTTGTTAGGATTTCATCTGCATCTCACTGAAGGTCAACAGGAATTTTATGAGGGTTTGCTTGTCTAACTTCAAGTATGCAAAACAAATGAGAATTTGGATTGGAATTATTGAACCCCCCTCCTGGACCCCCCAAATATAAGGCATTTACTGTCATGGTTCTACTTTTACAGATCACAATAATGTCTAAAATGTCATACTCCAAGTAGTTTTTGTTTGTTTGTTTGTTTGTTTGTTTTCCCTAATTTTTGAGCTACTCAGTAGAATTATGATGGGACAACCAGAGATTTTACTACTTTTAGTTGCTTTTAGGTGCCACTTAATTTTCTTATCTGAGGAGCTGGGTATGTAGTGAGGGCAACAGCCATGGTGTCACAGTACAAAATGTTATATTACCTTCAGCATGAAGAGCTCTTTAATAAAAATTGACACCTGGGAGAGGTTTCAAATAAAATGTAGAACTGATTTTTTTAGGTCTCAGTTTGGTTTTTGTTTCTTATTTTTCTCTGTTCAGTTTACAGTTCCACTTCCAAACTTATGAACGCATCCAAAGGACATTCATAGAGTATTAAACTCACTACAATTCTGTCCCAGAAGGTGCTTGGTTGACCCATCTGGATCATAATCTTCCTTTCTCAGTCACATCAAACAACCGTTTATGTTGGAAAACAGACTGTCCTAGGAGTAAAGAATACCCTTTCCCAAAAATGGAGAAATGAACAGAAAACTAAGTGATTTAGTAGTATTTGTAGTGTTTCTTTTCTTTTACATCTACTTCCCCTGCAACAATAACCAAGTATCACTGCATCCTCATGTAACGAACAGAAACATGAGAAAGAGAAGTTTTACACAGAAAGTTGTTCCTTTCCAGTACTACTTTGTGTGTGGTGTATCTCACTTGGTGGCACCTGAGCCTTCTTGTCTACTTATCTTGGGAATTGGACCATACAATATTTAGACTGTGGAGTCCTCCTTTGAGTTTGTAAATTGGGTATTACAAAACCTAGCACTGAAGCATTTTCATATGGAGGAGTGAAAGAGTGATTTCTTTGGTTGATTTTGAAAAAAAACCACAAGGAAACCAACTCTTAACTCAGATAGCCACTGCTTTAAAGTAGATGAACTAAATCTTATGAAATTCTCAGCTCTTGGCAACTATGTTAAGCTCTGAGATTACATATAGAGAGTCTTTTGTCAACATATTTAACCCGTCAATCACGAGTTGTATACAGGGGATTACAACTTTGAAATAAAACTTTTCCTACCCCCTGACCTTCTTCTGTGCAAAGACACATTATTGTGCCTTTTTAAGAAAACAAGCAAAATCAAGGTAAACAGTAGAAGGGAAAGTCATAATGGAATTTTGTCCACTTACGTGAGACAGCTTCTGATCACAGTGCTCCTGCTGGCAGAAAAGAGGGAATACAGAGCAGAGAGAAAGCATAACAGAAGAAAAAATATCTACTTCTTCCTGCCTGCAGAAAAAAATAGATAAAAATTAATAAACTTCAATATTCTTCAAAAGAATCAGTGGCTGGTAGTTCGACTACAGTAATCTCCCTCAATTAAAGCTCCTAAAGATTAGTTTTGTGTATGGCCACTTCTTCAATACTCTCCACTTCGTCAATGCTCTGTTACTTCCTTTCTCTTGGAAAATTCAGATCCCATAAAAGCCCCCTCATGAAGTAGCTATAAAGTAGTTAGTATTCTGTGTCATGATGCTAATTTAATTGTTATTCTTATCCTTTTTGGAGCTATTCTGACCTTTTTGGATTTTGCATAACACAGAAAGTCTGTTGCAATGCCTTTGGAGAAATGAGCTGCAGTGAGACTCCTGAGCCCTAAACACATCCAAGATGAAGATAGAGAGAAATTCCTCTCTCATACCTCAGAGTACACCATATTTCCTAGGCAAAACATCAAAATCCCCAGAAAAGAATGATTTTACCGTCTGCAGTATAACTGTATGTGGGAGAAAGAGATTCCTTGGCACTCAACTGTGTTGGCTGAACTGTAAATCTCAGGATTTGTTAGATAACAATACATGCTTATAAAGTCACCTGTACTAAGGTCTATTATCAAGATAAGTTTCAGCTTGATCACATCATGTTTGGATATTAGGAAGAAATTCTTCACTGTGAGGGTGGTGAGGCACTGGCACAGGTTGTTCAAACAGCTGTGGCTGCCCCATCCCTTGAAGTGTTCAAGGTCAAGTTAAGTGCTAGTAAAAGGTGTCTCTGCCCATGGCAGAGGACTGGAACAGGATGAGCTTTAAGGTCCCTCCCAGTCCAAATTATTTTATGATTATGTGATTCTATGTCTTTTATAATTGGGAAGGGCTGCTCTGGAAAGCAGAACTAGCAGCCTGTGTGTGGACAGGGCTTATCTAGCTTCCTTCTTTGGATGTTCAAACCCTTAGGAGGCAGGCAAGCTGTTTCTCAAGCTTGGGAGCAGCAAGCCAGGAGTAGGATTCCAATTGAATGGTGTATTCAGAGGTGCTAAATTATAGGTCAGTAACTACCCTTGCACAGACATTTTCTTTTGAAGGGTAAACATTAAATTATCTAATATCTGATGAAAATCTCATAAACAGCAAGGCTTTACTTTTCACCACAATCTGTTCAACAGGTGAAGAAGGTGAATTTTTAGTTTCTCCAGTCAGATTTGTTTGTGTGAACTCCAATATGATAGGAAACCCACACTTTTGGTGACTTACTTTTCTTCTGCAACTTCACTGAGCATATCCAGTCTTTCTGAAAGCTGGTTTTAAAATTAATAGGCACTGCAAAATGTCATCATCATCAACATCATCATGGCTGGGCTTCACGAATGAAGATTTAGGAAGGGCTCTACCCACGTTTGTTACAAGCGAACTAGTGGCTAAAAAGTCCAATTTGAGATAGACATGTCAGGTTGCAAAAGGCACAGCAGAAAGACTCCTTGGATGGTATATTCTGCAAGGCACGATTCTTTCTGCGTTGTCTTTTCTCCTCGAGAGTGATCCTGCGTGCTTTCTCAAAAGCATCAGCAGCATTATAGATTGTGTGTCTCCAGGCCTCCCGATTTGAGGCCAGAGTAGACCAGTTATGGTGATCAATGTGGCCAAGGCTGAGATGTTGCTTCAGGGAGTCCTTGTATCTTTTCTTCGGGGCTCCTCTCTTGCGGCAGCTGGTGGCAAGTTCACCATAAAGCAAGATCTTAGGGAAGCAGTGGTCCTTCATCCTGGAGACGTGTCCTGTCCAGTGCAGCTGTGTTCTCAGCAACATGGCCTCAATGCTTGTGACTGCTGCTTGTTCTAGAACAGATGTATTGGTCACATAATCTGACCAGTGGATGTTTAGGATTGTACGAAGACAGCGTTGATGGAAGTGTTCTAGGAAACTCAGGTGGTGGCAGTAGATGATCCATGATTCAGACCCATATAAGAGAATAGACAGCACTATGGTTCTGTAAACAGTGACCTTTGTACTTTTCTTCAAGTGTTTATTTTACCAAACTCTTTTATGAAGCTTTCCGAAAGCACTGTATGCCTTTGCTAACCTGTTGTCTATCTCTCCATCAATCTTGCCATCCGAGGAGATGAGGCTCTCCAGGTAATTAAACTGCTGGACTGATTTGAGCTCTGATTGGACAGTGGTGATATGGGGATGATGGAAGACTTCCTGAGGTGCAGGTTGATAGAGAACTTCTGTCTTCTTTAAACTGACTTCCAGCCCAAAAAGCTCAGCAGCTTTCTGCAAAGCAGGATGTTAAACGCTGCAGAACTGCTTGTGTGTGGACGACAAGGGCAGCGTCATCAGCATAAAGCAGCTCCCGGACAATGAATACTGTGAATAGTGTTGGTGCGAGAACGCAGCCTTGTTTCACACCATTAGTTATTAGAAAAGGCTCAGAAAGTGCATTGCCATATCTGACTTGGTCGCGTTGATCCTCGTGGAGTGAGATGATCATTTTAAGGAACTTGGGGGGACAACTTAAGCATTTCAAAATCTGCCATAGACCTTTTCTGTTCACAGTATTGAAAGCCTTGGTGAGATCGACAAAGGTTACATAAAAGCCCCCATTTACCTTTGTTCTGTTCCCTACACTTCTCTTGCAGTTGTCTGAGAACAAATACCATGTCTGTGGTACTCCTGTTGGCTCTGAAACCTCACTGGCTCTCAGGTAGAATTCCTTCTGCTATAGTGGGTATTAATCTGTTCAAGAGTATTCTTTCCAGGATTTTGCCAGCAATGGAGAGCAGAGTAATACCATGGTAATTTGAGCAATTTGATTTAATACCTTTCTTCTTATACAAAATGATGATGACTGCATCATGAAGGTCTGATGGTAGTTCACCTAGTTCCCAACAGCGCGCCACAAACTCATGAAATTTAGCACGGAATGCAAGGTCCCCATGTTTCCAGACTTTGGGTGGAATTCCATCAACCCCAGCTGCCTTGCCAATTTTCACCTGCTGTATGACCTTGAGGGTTTCTCCCAAAGTGAGGGCAGTATCCAATTCGTATTTCACCGGTTGATGTGTAATGTACTGAATTGCTGAGTCTTGGACTACATGGTACTGAAAAGAGTCTGAAAGTGTTCAAACCATCAATTCAGAATGGAGGCTTTATCTGTTAGAAGCGTTTCCCCATCAGCACTGAGTAGAGGGTTTTGGACCTGGTATGTAGGCCCGTATGCTGTTTCCAGGGCCTCATAGAATCCTCTGTGATCACCCGTATCTGCACATAATTGAGTTTTTTCAGCTAGATCGATCCACCACTTGTTCCGGATGTCACAGAGTTTCGGTTGGAGCTTGCTGCATGCAAGATGAAAGGCTGCTTTTCTTGCGTGACAGGAAGGCAGTGCAAGGTGTGCTTGATGAGCTGTTCTCTTCTTCCTCAACAATTCCTGGATCTCTTGATTGTTTTCATCAAACCAGTCCTTGTTCTTCTTGAAGGAGAACCCTAAGGATTCTTCAGAGGATTGCAGGATGCTGTTTTTAATATGGTGCCAAATTTTTTCAGGAGAGGAATCTGTAGAATCTATGGAATGGTTTTCGAGCCTAGTTTGAAGGTTTGCCTGGAACTGCAAAATGTACCCCATCACATATTTCCATGGTTTGGTGAGAAAGAGGTGTTGCTGTCTCTCAACAAATGTCTGAAAAATATTCTGAAATAAATTTTGTTGAAAAAATCTAGGGTATTCACAAAGTCAAGAAACATCCTTAAATGTGGATTAGCAGTTGTAAAAACAAACAAAAAAAACCCAACAACTTTCTTGTCTTCACATCTACATCCACCTTGAAGAAGAAACTTACAGATAAATTGAATTAATCAATCTAGAACCTAGTAAATGAACAGAGGTGAGGTCCCACTTAATTCTGCCTCACACAGACAAAGTGTGTTCAGTTAGTCAAACATACTGCTGAAGCAGACACAGTTTACTAAATTTTGCACAGCTTAGTTCTGATTCTTGGATCTATGAAAATAACTGACATTTCTGTTGGTTTTACAACCACCATGAAGCTGTTTCTCAAAACACTGTGCTGGAGGACAGATTTACTCTGCAAACTATAACTCCTTCCATTTATTGAGCTACAGAGTACCCTCTCTGCCCCAGTCTCTTTCATTCCCAGCTGGAGTTTTTTGGGCAGCTCCCAACACAGACAGAAAATGACTTCTGTAACTATTTGTAGGAAAACTACTCTTGTGAGAATATTATGTATTTAGTCTGAAAAGCTCCAATGAATTTGCTTATCATGGCACAGCTATGGCAACAGAAACTTTGCAGGTTTGTGCTTACTCTAGGAGTTGTGAGGGTTTTGCAGGGGTATTTTTTTCTGTTGTTTGGTTTTTCAGGGGTTTTTTGTTTGTTTTGTTTACTTGGGTTTTTTTTTTTGGTTTTGTTTTGGGGGGGGGGGTTGTGTTTGTTTGTTTGGTTTTTTTTAATAATTAAATGTGCTCCAATGTTCATGTTGTGGTTGTGCTAGAGGAATGCAGAGATTCCATCTAACCGTTCTGAAAAGACTACACCATCTTGAAGATTGGTCACAACTCTTGTGGCTCCAACTTTGTATGTAATTTTCCTGCAATTCCTTAAGCTGTCCGTTTTATGCACAGCTCAACACTCTCACTCCATCCAATTTTGGGGTAGAAAGTGATCAAATTCAATCAGTTCCTGGTACCAAAGGCAGTTCACAGTTAATGTTGAAAATCATCTCTGTTGTGATCTTTTTTCCTCTATCAGCTTCCATTAATCCCAATGTCAAATCTATGGTTCGGATGTGCTGTATTACTTGAACTAGCGCAAAGATGAAGGTAGAGTTTTGGATGACATAAAACAGCATGGACACAGGAATAAAACCATCATCACGTGTTTGAGAAACCATGAGGAGAAATATGGGAGGTAGTCAGTCAAGAAGGTAGAGGGAGATCAAGCAGAGCAGACATACCCAGACCTTATCCAGAGGTATTTTCCAGCGTGAGTGAAGGAGCACAGAGCTGGAGAGGGGCAGTAGACAGTAGACATTATCTTTCTGGTGCCTGGAAAGGAGCAGTTGGTCTTAGCTGCTGCCTCCACAGGATCAATCTCCAGCAGCAACAAGAAAAGTTGCAAAATTATTACTAACAGTAGATAACTACAGCGTATCTAAAATAATTCTTATGATTTTTTGCACATTTTGTCTTCAAATATTATAAGAATATTAATTCCCAAACATATTCATCTGCAAAGATAAAAACATTTTTGAGCCAAGTAAACACATAGAAACAACATTGGTCAAGAATTTGAAAACATGTTAAGTTTTAAGAACCTGCAACTCAACAAGGATCTAGCATTTTTCCAGCAGTGGAAGAATCTTTCCCTTTCATTTCTGATTTGCAGGTCACTGTGGTTTCCCCAGTCAAAGACTATGGTTCTGGCCTCGGAAACTAAACTCTCTTAGGAATCTGGTTCACTGTGAACAGACTGCTGTCTATATATCATCTGTGATAACTTTAGAATTGTCACTACGTGAATATTCTGAATACGAAGACACATATTTTATTATGCTTTGCAAAACAGATAATTACTACCATACTTCGGAATGAAAGGCAAAGGAACAGCTATTAATGGTGTAATGATTTACAGACCAGCTTTGCTTCCAGACAAGGAGACTCCAAAATTGCATGACTATTCATTAAAACTTGCAAGTTCATTATGGTAAGATTTCTGTAAGTCTTATTGAAAGCCTGTGACTCCTAAGGTCCAAATTTCAGTGGGAATTAGGTATATGAAATTCTTAGGCACTTTAGGAAGTTCCACAAGGACCCGTATAGAAAACAGATAAATACTTTACACAGCAGTTTAATTACCTGGATAGCCTCATCTCCTTGGATGGTAAGATTGATGGAGAGATAGACAACAGGTTAGCAAAGGCATACAGTGCTTTC
Source organism: Corapipo altera (assembly GCF_003945725.1). Taxonomy (NCBI): domain Eukaryota; kingdom Metazoa; phylum Chordata; class Aves; order Passeriformes; family Pipridae; genus Corapipo; species Corapipo altera. Next base: position 5,177,310 of record NW_020884921.1, on the reverse strand, counting down.
GGAAAACTCCATAAAAAAGTTTGACAAAATAAACACCTGAAGAAAAGTACAAAGATCAGTGTTTACAAAGCCATTGTGTTGTCTACTCTCTTATATGGATCCGAATCATGGATCATCTACCACCACTGCCTGTGACTCCTAGAACGCTTCCATCAATGTTGTCTCCACACAATCCTAAACATCCGCTGGTCAGATTATGTGACCAATACACCTGTTCTAGAACAAGCAGCAGTCACAAGTATTGAGGCCATGTTGCTGAGAACACAGCTGCACTGGACAGGACACGTCTCCAGGATGAAGGACCACCGCCTCCCTAAGATCTTGCTTTATGGTGAACTTGCCACCGGCTGCTGCAAGAGAGGAGCCCCAAAGAGAAGATACAAGGACTCCCTGAAGCAACATCTCAGCCTTGGCCACATTGATCACCATAACTGGTCTACTCTGGCCTCAAATCGGGAGGCCTGGAGACACACTGTCTATAACGCTGCTGATGCTTTTGAGAATGCATGCAGGATCACTCTCGAGGAGAAGAGACGACACAGAAAGAACTGTGTCTTGCCAATGCCATCCAAGGAGTCTTTCTGCTGTGCCTTTTGCAACCTGACATGTCTATCTCAAATTGGCTTTTTTTTAACCACCAGTGTGCTTGTAGCAATTCTGGGTAGAGCCCTTCCCAAATCTTTGTTTGTGAAGCCTAACCATGACTTTACATAACTAAATGTATTTAAACAAAAAAGTCTATGCAATTAAACTCATAGCTGCTTAATGCCACTGCGAGCTTCCCTGTTTAAACTAAAAATTCTTTCTGGTCCAACATTTCCGTGTTGGCACGTCTCTAGATCACTGCAGATTCAGCTCCTACATGGAACCTGCCATTTTTCTGAGGGGCTGAAGAGTCTGTCTAGACAGATTATTCCTATTTCCAGCAAGGAACCTTTGGACCAAAAGCACTGAAGAACTTGAGAGAAATGAAAGCACACCAAAAGATAGACCTGACCTTTCTAATGATGTCTTTCATTTTCAGTGTCTCCTTTGTAGACACTTGAAATATACTTTTTTTAAAAAAATACACTTTCTAAAATAGGCACATGTATGTGCGTGTTTATTGTTTCTGTGGGAAGGGATGAGAACTTGGGTCAGCCCCATATCAGACTGCACTTGCCGTGTCTTAAAACAGCTTTCCTGAAGTAATGCAAATTTGATTTCAGAAGAGCTTCTCCAACCACCCTGACCTGGGGTTCTTGATGCAGCTCATGTCCCCTAGCTACATGTCTATCACTACAAGACCACTCTGTGGTGTACTGTATTTTCAAATCTGGTGGCTTGGGAACTTTCTCTGGGGCTTCTATGGGACTCTCTCATATTTGGTGTTCTGTCATTTCTCCTGCCCCCATATTTTACATATGTGCTAAAACAGAACTGGTTAGTCCAACATTTTTTGTCGTTAGCAGAGGATTTGTTTTTTATGATGAGCGATGTCATGTAATTTAATTGCTAGATTTCATAAATAGGGTTAGTGGTCTCTTCCCTACTTCAGATCAGTAGAGATACCACAAGGATTCTTATCACATGGTGCACTTAATTATGATAAATAAGCAGGGATAAATTAAGCCATGAAAGGCCCAGATGAATATTATATTTGCATCATGCATACATGCTATGATGAAAATATGGCATTTGGAGGGCGCCTTTGAAGCAGAGCTCTGGATCCACACTTAGTCTCTATTGTAAAAAAAGATGTGAACAGTAAAATCAGCAGCTCATGACAAGCATATTGGAAGATTTTGGCTTCAGTAAAGAACATAATTTTAATTTGTGTAGAAGAAAATGGGGGTGAAAAGCTCAGGCATAAAAGGTCTGATAAGTTCAGCTGGCATGTAATTTTTTGGTCATTTGCAATTGAGACTTGGGGCTGAATAAATCTAGAAACATTGGTGTAGTTCCAAAGTTACAGGAAACCTACCTGATTTACAAGTGTATTTGTATTTGGACCAGTTACAGAGTGCAGCCCCTACAATTGCTAAGCAAGGTCAGGAAAGATGTGGTTCATGTTAACAATATGACTCCACCGGGAAACCAGTGGTTTTACTCACTTCAGCTCATGAATAAATTAGGTTTTTTAAAAATTCATAGGAGACAACAAAATCATAGGAAAAATAGCTCTTGCATTTTGAAAGACAGCTTACAACTGGGAACAGAACATTGCTGAACATTTCTAAATCAAGTACAAAAAGATCTTTTTACATGATTTTCATTTATATAGGAGGGTAAAAATAAGCAGACAGTAAGAAATCAAATTTAGCATTGAGTAACTCTGAGATAACAGAAGTTAATTTCTTATATATTTAAGTAAAAAATATCCAGTATTATGAAAAACCAATTGGAATAGAATGGGAAAGTATATGTGACATACATGGTTTTAAAGAACTAAATTTTTTCTATTGCATTTCTTTCTTCATTTTCCAATTTGCCTTGTAGTCCTATGGTATTAGTTGTATATCAAGGTATGATCATCACTGTTATATGTTACTACCCTTATCATATGCATTCATATGTCTTTAAATCACAAAAGAGAAAATTATAATTTTGAAGCATTTTTTAGCTATATTTAAAAATGTTCTCTGAAGCACAGATTCTCCTTGCATTGCCTCAGCCTCCTTTACCCAGGACAGTTCATCTTGGCTTCACCCTTTCTTTGTTTTTCATAGGCTGGGGGGAGGAAGCTTCACTAAATTTTGAACATACATGATTTTTATTTCTGAATGAATTTTATGAGAAATACAGTTAATAATCTAAGTGATGGTGTGTTGAATTTAGAGACACCGAATTACACCTAGGATATACAAAGGCAAAGCAACTTTTAAAATGTCGTTGAAAGGTTTATTTGACTTGTTCAGCTCCAAAAGTTCTGACAATGCAGTAAGTTCTCAGATTGATAAAAGAAAAAGAAAGAGAAAATAAAGGAAAAAGAAAAGAGTTTTCTAAATTCTTGTCTACTAAAATAAAAAGGACTCCAACAAAAGATGATGGCTTGTGTTCTTGGAGTTAAATGGGCCTCAACTGTAAGATGTGGATCAAACTAGATAACAAGATCAAAAGTGTTGAGGTATTCACTCATATTCAAGTTCTTTCCCCCATTTACAGCTATATTTTTAATATCAAATGGGATCAAAAGAGAGTATAATGTGAGAAATTTTTCCTCTAAGTATCCAGTAACTTTATATAACAAGATATTTACTTTGCAATTTCTATATGATTTTTTTATTTTATTCATATGTTGAGGGACGACTATGCATAACTTCTTTTTATATTATTTTCCTCTGAAAGAGAGAGTTAACTTGGAGTTGGAGCTTAATGGTACTAATGAATGACGAGCAAAGTTGTGACCTAGAATCCTGCTTCAGATCCTCTAGCAGACAAAGTTACACTGGTTCTTGCTCAGTATTTCCCTACACCGATCTAAAATGATTTTCAACAAAGGATAATGGTCTGCCTGTCTTGTTTCTGAACTCTGTTTTACGCATATTATAGGACATCCAGGATCCCAGATGATTCCTGTGAAATCTATGAAATAACAAGTTTGCAAGATTTTGAGCTTTCTAACATTTCAGTCCACTTCATTTGCAAACCAATCCTGCATATTTTGTGATAGACAGTCTCTATACTTATAGAAAAAATTCCTGGCTTTATTTCTAAGTGCAGGAAATTTATCTTTGTTGCATCTATTTTTCAGATGCTTTATTTTGGTTTGTTGTGTTCACTCCATGTCTCTCTGAGATTTAAATTTGTCACAGTCTTCTGAACTTGTAGAAAGGAGACCACTGTCAATTTTCCTGTAGATGACACCACTCTACACTGATTTTGTTTAGCATATTTTACTGGCTTATCTAGATTTGAAGAGATTTAAAGAGTTTTTGTGGTCACTTTCAAGAATATGGCAGAGATACATGCCACCTTTACACACAATGTTTCCTGACTGTTGGTTTATTTGGTTCTCAATTGCTATTATTATTATTATTATTATTATTTCATGAGACTCTTCTTACTTGGCTGAATCCATGGGTTCAAACTGACCTAACAGTAAGAGTTAATATAGTAAAAGGCAGTGTGGCTTCATCAGCAAGTTTCCTACTTACATGTATATTACAAAAATGATTGTGCTTTTTATTGTGGTGGAGATCTCTTCTGCCTAGACTGGAGTTTAGGGACAAAAACTGAGCATGGAATTTGCTGTATTTGTACCTGTGAACGCTGTAAGAATGGCTGTTTGTGCAGGATGAGAAATCAGACTGTTCCTTTTGGGCAGGAACAGGCAAGGGAAAGTATGAGAAACACATTCAGAGATGTTACATGTTTTTTAAGAGTAAAGGAGGAAAGGACATTTTGATGTTCGCTACAGCTAAGCAGTGTAAATTGGTTCCATTTCATGAATAAACTATATTTGGCTTGTACCTGAATTTTTCATGAATTGTTAGTGCATTTTCTCAGGCTACTGAGTAGTGCTTCCATCAGTTCTGTGTCTGTTCTGCAAAACAAGGTAAATAATTGATTTTTTTTTCTCCTTGATCTCAAAATGGTTTGCACAATGCTAAACAGGAAAAAACCAAACCAACAAACAAAACTTTTAAGAATTTGCATCACCAAGGAAAGAAACACAAGCTCCTGCCTCCAACTCACGTAGCTACACCTGGAAAATCTCTTAATAGACAGAGAATGGAAAAAGAAAAAAAGCATTAGTGATGGTCTTGCTTGTGTCAGCTCATATGAAATAGCTGTAGCAACAATAGTACATTTTTGCTTATAAAACCTTTTCTATGATAGAGATGTTGACAGAAAAGAAATCTTACAATGAAATAAAAAACACAAAAAGCACACTGTTTACTGACATTCCTATATAAGCAAAAGTTTGCAGCGACTCCTGACTCTTACTTCTATTCACTTCTTTGGAAACCCCCAGTCTCGTACTGGAAGATAACCCAGAGAACTGCTAATGACTGCAATTAAGAGGTGTGAATATCATTTACATCTATCTGTTACCTCTTAGCAAGACAAGCTACAGCCAGAAACACACAGCACATAATCCTATAGAGAGCATTTCAAAGAAAAAAGGTTGATTTTATTTGAATCATACAACTCCTTAGTCTGAAAAGGAAAAAAAAAAAAGAAAAAAGATATGTGGAGGCTTTTAGAGGGACAAAAATAATACTTCTCCTGCTGTGTGTTCTCACTTTGAAACAAATGGGAAAAAAAACAAAAAAAAAACAAAAAAACAAGACAATGATTAAATAAAGCTTCAGATTATTGAAAATATTCTTTAGGAAAAATATGTAAATACAAACAATATGTGATTTAGAAATGCAAGCCAAAAATATGCTTAAAAAATAGACTTGCAGATTTTTCACTGATTGATAGCAGGCACTGGTTACAAATTTTCAAATCACGAAACTCTGCTTTAAGTTTTCACCTGCAAATAAAAGTATTTCTTGTTTGAAGACACTAATTACCTTCCAGTGTAGAGGGTAAATGCAAATTTATCAGCTTTTCCAAAGTACTTCTAAGTAAATGTAGGTCTGTATCCAGATTGCCCTCCAGATAGCCATAATGTCTGTTGCCTAAAGTTGATATTTCCTTTTTATTGAAAATGTATGTTTCCCAAAGCACTTATCCACCCCAAGGTGTGTGGTATCTAGTTTCTGTAATGCTGATCCACATCTTGCTGTCTGTTCTGTTTTTCTGGCCTTCCGTTTGCTCTCCATGAGTCTCTGTTTTGGTACAGCAGCTGCCATGGGGATGGCAATCCATGGGTGAACTCCTAGGCAACGGGGCAACCAGGGTAAGCTATTGCACAGCTTCTGTCCTAAACTGGTGTCTTCAAATTGTCTGCCATCACACTACTTTTGGATAGCTGATGCACTTTTATTAGGAGATAAATATGTCCATATATCAAGCACCTCAGCGTTGTCATCACTTCAGGTAGTCTCATAGAACATATTTCTTGCTGAATTTACTGTCAAAGGCAGATGAATACAGTGAGTATACAAGGAGGTCAGGAGTAATTGGGAAAAGCAGGATGTGGTTGTTGTCATTTACCAACAAGCTGGTGTTCTTTCTGGCTTATCTGCTCTGACTTTTTAGAAAAAGTGATTCTCTCCATGGTGGTGTAGTAGGTTTCTGTGGCTGGGTTTTGATAGCGGGAGGGCTTCATGATGGCTTCTGCTAGAAGCTGCTAGAAGCTTTCCCTGTCTCATGGAACCAGTGCCAACCAGTTCCAGGACGAACTTCCTGCCGCTGGCCAAGGCCAAGCCAATCAGGAGCAATAGTAACACCTCTGTGATAACATATTTAAGAACAGAAGTTTGTGGTGCAGAAAGAATTCCAGCCATGGAAGAACAGAGTGAGAACATGGGAACAACAAAGTAAGGTTGGAAGAAAGAGGGAGGGACAGGAGGTGCTCCAGGCATTGGAGCTGAGACCCCTGCTGGCTGTGGTGCAGGCCATGGTGGAGCAGCTGTGCCCTTGCAGCCCATAGAGGACCATTGAGGTGCAGAGACCCACCTGCAGCCCATGGAGGAGCCCATGCTGGAGCAGGTGGATGCATGAAGGAGGCTGTGACCCTGTGGGAGGCCCAAGACGGACCAGGGTCCTGCTGGAAACCTGCAGCCCGTGGAAAGGGAAGCCCACACCAGAGCAGGTTTTTCCCAAGTAGTCCTTGTGGCCCCTGTGGGGGACCCATGTCAGTACAGCTCATTGGTGAAGGACTGTACCCCATGGAAGAGTGACCCCAGGACAGCAGTTTGGGAAGAACTGCTGCTCGAGGCATGGACTCATGCCGGAGAGGTCCATCAAGGACTACCTCCCATGGGAGGGACCCCACAGGAGCAAGGGAAGGACTCCTCTCCCTGAGCAGTGGCAGAAACAACAACTGACCATAACCCTCATTCCCTGTCTCCCTGCGCTGCTGCGGGGGGAGGAGGAGAACATGAAAGGAAGGAGGGGTGGGGAGGAAGGTGTTTTTCAGACTGTTTTATTTCTCACTCTTTGACTCTTATCCTGCTAGTAATAAATATAGGTACTATCCCCACTTTGAGTCTGTTTTGCTCATGAAAGCAGTCAGTAACTGACCTCTCCCAGCTGTTATCTCAACTCATGAATCCTTAGCTGTTTTTTTTTTTCCTCTCCTCTGTCCAATTGCAGAGAGAGAGTGAGAGAGTGGGTTTAGTGGGTACCTGGCATCTGGCCATGACCAACCCACTGCAGGTGGCCAGTACACCATTTGGTGCACCATTTGAGCACACCATCCTCAGAGGCAGTTCCTCTCTGAAGAAGGACACCTGGCTAGAATAGAGGTAGTAAAAGCACTTTGCTGAAAATGTTTCAGTGCAAAGCTATATGAACATTTTGTTCAGGAAAAGAAACAGCAACAACAACAACAAAAAACAACCAAACAAACCCCATGCAAATAAGAAACCACAAACAAGCAAATTAAAACGAACAAAGCAACAAAGAACCTAAATCATCTGTCTTCTTTAAATATTTTTTTTTTTTTACTTCAGATTAAAAAATTACCAATTTGATATTTAAGAAAAAAAATTATTAGGAAGCAGGATATTTTTCTGCCACCCTTATTGGGGCAATAAAGAAATTGAGCAGGAGCAAGGGCAAAGTGTTTACCAGTGCAAGTGTGTGGGAGAAAGAAGTGAATAACATCTAGAAATATCTACCTTTGTTTAGGGTTCAAGTCTATTACAAGTAAGCCTTGAACAACAGCTTACTTCATTTGCCTTACAGTCTTTTTTAATTCTCTAGTTTGAAAAGTCTCTGCTGCTGCTGCTAATTCTACTTTTTAAAAGAAAATCTCTCTAAGCCTCAGTCTCAAGTACTTTTCTTTTGTGTTTGGGGCAGAGACAAATACAAAAAGTCTTGTTACTAGCTGCATTACCCTTAATTTGAATTTCCCACCCTCTATATTAAATTAAAGCAGACTAAAGAGTTCTCTAAATAATGTTTTGTTTCCACACCATTTGAGTTCAGGAGGCCTCATCCGTCTGCTGGCAAAGCTGAGAAGGGGATAGATAAAGTGCTTATTCCCCAGCTAAGTAGAATTTCATATAACAACATTCTGAGTGAGGGATAAGCATGCTTCTGCCCACAAACCTTGACATCTTGTAAGTGAACCTTAAGAGAATTTTAATGAAAATGAGATTGAGTAACTTGTTAATTAGAAAATGCAATCATACCTCTCAATTTCGTTATATGACTAAGAAGATTTCCGATTCCACTCAGGCTACTAAAGACAATGACTCATTGTTGTATTATTTCTATTTAGGAAGTCAGCATATAGTACCTATCACTGGCACATCACTTTAAAAACTCTGAATTCGTAGCATTACCCTCTTTCCACAAAAGATATTTGCGACATGGACATATCAAATGACTTATCAAAGGTCATACAGTATTTCAATGGTAACGCATAGACATTGATATTTTTTTCTCTCTACAAGGCATTTAGTAATTTAGGCTTGACTGTCCTGTACCACATATTTACAAAAGAAGCATGGGAAGAAACACATCTACACATCAAGGTGAGAGTGCTTTTGGGAGAACTCACTAGTGTTTTTCAAACACGTTGTCACTGCCCTTTGTGGATGCAGTGAATTACCTCCTTGTTTTCTGCTGCTTGCTCAGTGATGGAGCAGGGGGACTAGATCAAGCTCCCAGCAAAGGAGTAGGCAAATCCTAGCTGTGATGCTTTATGTTTTCTTGGTAATCCTGGGAAAAGAGTACATATGTTCTTCTGAAGACAAGACTGCAAATCTGCCCCTTATCTAGCCAGCAGACTTTGTTAAGAAACCTCTGTGATGTTTTATGTCTGGTTTGGATGACTCTGACCTGGAGGCTGCTGTTACAAAGTCGTTTTTTTGTTTAGTTTTCCTCTGCCATCAGCGTAAATAGTTGGATACTTGTAAGGAATGAACTGAAAAACCCAACTGATTAATAGAAAACTATGTAAGAAAAAAGTACAGATGAACTCTTCTCTCTTGTATCAATACTCTGTCTGAAAAGGAATTGCTGTATTTTCTCCCATTTCTCCCATTCTTCTGATACCATCACTCTTGAATTCTCAACTGCAAAATCTTCCCTGCTAGAATAGGAGAGGATTTATATGTTGGTTGTGTTTGGTTTTTTTATTTTGGTTTGTTTGTTTGTTTTCATTTGTTTTGTTTTGGGTTTCATTTGTTTGTTTTGGTTTTTGTTTTTGTGGGGGTTTTTGTTTGGTTGGTTTTGGATTTTTTTGTTTGTTTGGTTTTGTTTGTGTTTTGTTTTTTTTTTTGTTTGGTTTTATTTTTGGTTTTTTGGGGGGAGGGGGTTGTTTGTTTGTTTCTTTGTTTTGTTTTCTTTTTCCCATGCAGACTGCTCTAAATGTTTGTTGTTAATGGTATGTCGTTCTCTGACAACGAGGAAGGTGGGGTGGAACTTTGAGAAAAGCTTACATTTCAAATTTTTTTTAGGTCATTACTGTTCTAAACACAATTCTCTTTTACAAAAAAGTGTGTAGAAACGTCTTTCTGTGTGATCCATTTATGTATGAAAATCAGCCTGGATGCTCTTTTCAGTCTGAATTAATTGCTCTTAGTGTGCTGTATGCATACTCGGAATTCAAAGTCTGCGAATATGGGTTGAACCAAGTTTAAACATCTTTCTATGTGGGTACAGTTCAAATTAGAAAATTTTTGAAGTTTGGTCCCCAAACTGGAGCACTCTGTATAAACATGGAGTGATGAAGCTTCTGTGAAAAGGGAACTTTTAGAGCAAAGGGAGAAAATCTTCTGCAACATGTGAATGTTCATTTGAATAGATATGGTCTAGGATAATTTTCTATGTGGTCACATTTGAGCCCAAGTCCCTCTCTGATTTTCTTGTGTTGGAAATAATGTGTTTAGCAAAGAAGATGAAATGAGCAATTGGAAAGCAGTTTCATTTTAGAATTATGTCCATCAGTGTGCACAACAGTAGAAAATAATAATATTTTAAAATGTACAGTAGATAAAATAATGGATTGGATGTCATTCACACTGTGCTTTTCACTTAATAAAAAAAAAAACCTCCTTGGATAATTTTTACAACCTAAGCAGTTGGTGTTAGGTGATGATGGTCATTAGCAGGATGTAGAGTTGGCCAATTAGATTTATTTCTGCAGTAAATTAAACTACAAGGTTTTAAAGCTTGTGCTTAGCAGAATCTGCTTCTGACGGGATTTTGGTTAGCTGTGTTTCCTACCAAGCAGGAAAGTAGAATTAAAAAATGATGTGGAATGCCTCAGTCTTTCTGAAAGACAAGTACTTCCTAACCCCAAAGAAATAGTCTGAAATGGTTGCATGGCAGATGAATACATGCCAACACAGTGACCCTCTGAGGTTGATAAGATTGAGCTGTTACCAACAGAATTTGAGTCAGGAGATTGATATGGGCAGTATCTACATCAGAGGATTACCACAAGAGCGATTGTTTTTCTTTTCTGATGGAGGGAAACAGGTGCCTGGAGTATTTGAGCAGGGCTTTCAAGTCCTGCTGATTCTACAGGGTCATAGAATAGTTAAGACTGGAAGGGACCTCTGGGGATCATCTAGTCCAATGTCTTTGCTTCAGCAGAACTAGATAGAGCTGGTTGCCTACTACTATGTCCATTGCATTTTTATAATGTCCAAAGAGAAGAGATTCCACAACCCCAACCCATGTTTCTAATTTGTAAGTTCTTGCATTTCAGTGTGTTACTATTGCTTTCATACTGTCACTGGTCACCAATGAGATGCAAGAATGGATGTTCTACAATGATACAGCATTTAACTTCATATTTAACTGCCAAGGACACTTTTTTTTTAATAAAGCAATCATAAAATTCTCCTATGTTTCTGTAAATTTTAAAGAAGTGTCAGGTAAGCCTCTGTTGTAGTCCTTATCTCTTAGAACTACTCACAGAAAATTATGGCCTGAGTGCCCCACACTGCTTTGGGTTTGGACTCTAACATACCCAGTATCTGTGGGAGGGAGAGGAGATTAATTGATCCTATAAAGCCCTCAGGTAAAGCAAAAGGACAGCAAAGAATTGCCCCACAAAATCGAGAAGTATCAGGGAAAGACCTGCGAGTAGGAGACATGAATTGCACCACTTTTGATGGCCACTTTTGGGTGGAACAGTTTGTACCTTGGCTTTGCTCACAGCTGTGCTCAAAGGCAGACTCTGTCTTTTATCAATGAGTGCTACCTCCAGATTGATGGATAGTGGGGAAAATTATTATAATAGTTTAGTAGTGTGTCAGAAGCAGGTAAAATGGAAAAATTAAGCAGTGGTTAAAAGTTACAGGAAGTATTTTTCGGTTTACTGCCCGTGATAGTGTAATTTTGGCCAGTTAGGGTAATCTGACACACAATAAATTCTCATCAAATTTTGTGAGAGATTATTGCATCCTGCAGCGTGTGTGCTGTTAGAAATACATTAATTTGGAACTCAAAAATATTTCATAGTATGTAACCACTAATATTAGTGAAGTTTTGATAATATGAAACATTCAGGAGCATAATTTATACCTGCTCAAATACAATTTGTTTACTATGTCAAAAAAAGCCTGGACCTATGGTGGTGGTTGGGAAAAAACAGGTACATTTCTTACCAGTAAAAAACTGTGACCTCTTAGATTATTCTCTTAGTGCCCAAGCCACTATGGTGTACAAAATGATTTTTTTGCCAGAGGAAAAAATACCCATTTACTACTGTTTTCTTGAAGGTGTTGAACACACGATGTAGTTCTCCAGGAACCTTGAGGAAGGTCTTTTAAGAGTGAATCGTCTTTGAGGACGTCTCTAGAGGACACTTGGAATAAATCCAGTTAACAAGTGGAAGAGGCTGTAAAGCTTCTGCCTCTGGATAGGGACCCCAAATGTCTTCAGGGCATTCCTGTTGCTTCATCTGATCAGTGACACCCTGAAAATGTGTTTGTGTGAAACACGAACATGGAAACTAATAGCGGAATTCTCAACATTTATTTTCTATTTATTTGGCTCTCTGACTTCTTTCTCATTAATTATTGAGAGAAGATTTTTTAAATTTTTAAACTTTTTGGAAAGTCCTATTTACAATTCCTAGCTCATCTTACACTCTTCCACATGCATGTTCCAGATTTTCTTCTTTAAACATAAGCTGTTTCACATGTTATAACTCTTTTCTTATTTACCTACACTGTGCATCTCATTTGGAAAGCAAAGCATTTTTGCAGACTGGTTTCTGAACGATTTATTTCTCTTTGTAGGCCTGCCTTTACGAATGTGTATGGGGGTAGGAAGAGTGGATGACACAGCCAGGAGCAGCGAACTGGGAGATTATATATCCAGATAAATCCAGATACATGCCAAGTGTACAAAAAAAAAAGAGGAGTTTTGAGCCAATTAGGACAGGCCTATACCTACAGTTTTAGCAACAGATTTGGATTGGATACCAGTAAATGTTGAATAAAAGGGCAAAGATAATAGAGCAGTATGATCTTTTGGAAAACCTTAAGGCTAGTCCTACCATTTTAGGCATAATTTAAGAGTTAAACTTGTCAGTTTCTAGAACCGTAAAAATACTTAGCTGCCCTGTGCTTTCTGCTGACCAAGTTATTATCCATTTGGCAGAGAACTCCATCATGCTTTTCAGAGTAACGACCTGGAAGATTTTGTGATCCAAGATGATGTGAGACAGAAATAAATCATTGCAAAGTTACAGATTGGGCATCCAGTTATGAGAACATTTTTACATCTTCTGAAAAGTCCTAAAGTTCTTGGATCTTTGTGCTGCTTCCCGCAGACAAACTCGTAAAGCTTGGCAAAAAAGTCTGCAAAGACTCTGAAATTCCAGACAGAGTGTTTTGGAGACAAAGTCCTCTTCACTAACTAGTGCTTTGGGAGTTTGACTCAGGAAATTATATTCCCTTTCTTCATTTTGTTAATCTCTCCTTTCCCTTAAGGTTGTAATGAAAAAAATTCATCTGGTCATCGACACTGTGGATTGTTTCACATCGGATTTTAAATTTCCACCAAACACTCTAACTTTCCTTGTTCTTAGAATATTTCTAGGTAGTGTTTTATAATCCAAGATCATAGATCACTGTGGAAACTATCTCAGCAAATCAAATCCCTTCTTTAGTCTCTTATGCCTTGATTTGTAAAATCTACATCTAATAATTTTGCTGCAAGGTAGTAGAAGGAAGTAATTCTGACCATTTTAAATACACTTGAGAAAATACGTACCCGATCCTCATTTTGAAGAAGTTTCTTATCTATTAAAATAAATAATATATCCATTCACTGAGTGTCAAGAAATGGTTGTTTTAGTGTTTTTACACAGTATTGTGGCAGAAAGACAACTAGTTCTAGAAAGATAATAGATTCCAGCATGCTCCATCACAAAGAAGTTTCTCTTCCAGCAGCACTGTACAATTTTTGACTGGTTTTTATGTATTAGGAGGAAAAAAGCCAAGCCATTTCAGAGATAGAAATACGAACATGAAAATAGGAACATGGAAATAAGAATGAAGTCTTTCAGTGTCAATAGACAGATGGGTTCCTTCAGCCTCCTGCTTTGCTTAGAAGGGTTCATGCCATGTAACACTTATTTCCCTTGAGCAAAAAAAAAAAAAAAATCCCAGATTGGATTTTAGCTTGTTCCTCCAAAATTAAATCTGGAAGTACTTTATATTCTAACAGGTATAAAGCTCTCCAGCACAGCACTGGCTCAAGTGTGCTGTGTGATCCTCAAAGAGCCTGCTCTGAACATCATGGGCAGAGAGTTCAACAGCAAACTCTGGGAATGCAATCTGGTGAAGATCCAATTTCCATCCTGTATTAGAGTCAAGGGATTGCAGAACGTCTTTCACTAAAACTTACAGGTCTCCAAAACTCTGTTCTGGAGTTCAGCACTAATGATCTGTCACTCTGTAATGTCTTCTGGAGCTGCGTCCAACCTAGAAGTGCCAATTCATTAGTTACAAAATATTGGACAGATTTTCAGCTGTAAAAGGAGACTGAAGAATATCCTTGAGGAATATGGAAGCAGTATGTGGAGGTTCTGTTCTGCCTTTGCCAAAGTGCTTCAGTCCCATCCTCTGATCCTAGCAACAGTTTGAAAGCTGAAAGTCTGCTCAGCTCTGATGAATGAGGGTCACATGCAGCAGAGAATACTTCCGTGGCGGAAATGACACCTTAAAAAAATGTTGTAATAATATCCAGTTCTGCTGTGAAGCTCTTTGGCTAAATGCTGATCTGGTAATTAGTCTTGTTACTCTCACATGGGTGTTCTGGTGATAGCCATATTTTTTTCACTCTACCTGGCAGGCTTTTAGGTAATACGTACTGAATTACTGCCAGTAATTTTGATCAGATAGTAAAGTATGACCAATATTCCTGAGTAGGACAGTGAAGAAATGAGGTCCTTAATTTTGGTTGTGAAGGCACACCCAGTGCAAAGGCCAAAAAAAAATGTCAGTGGGGGTAACCACTGGTAGGTTTTCCAGAAAAACAGGGCTGAAGTGAGTGTGGTACTTGCAGTAAAAAACGTTTACTTCCATGTCTTATTCTAAGCTACCACAAGTGGATTAACCCTAGTACAAATATTTACCTGATATAAATTTGGAGATCATTTGTGAAGAGAACTGACTTAAACAACTATCCAAAGATAATTAAAATAAAATTTTCCAGTTATCTGATATTCAAAGAAGTCCTAAGGCAGGAAAATATTACTGAGTACTGCTTGATTTATTAATTCTCTTAGGTAATGGTTTAGTGGATCCCTGTAGCAATTTAGGAACTAGCAGATTAGCTCATCTCTTGCTGATGTATAGCATTTTTTCTGAAGTCATACTTATCAATTTTGTTAAAGTAACTCTCCCTAAATATTTATGTTACCTGTTTAGCTGAAAGTAGCAATCTTTGTGCAACTTTGAAGTGTGATATCCTATCCTGCAAGGTTGATTTACAGTGAAATACAGCTGAAATTGCTAAAGCTTTCTGTCTTTCTGTAGAGGAAAAATGCATTTGGGGCTGCATGTTTCTACCAAAGAGCTGCCTTTTGGTCTTTTGTTGTAGATACCAAGTATAACGCAGAAACAAAGAATAGGATGCAATACACTTCACAGATACTGTAGCCTATAATTCTATCCAAGAATCTTAAAAAAATGTCTTTTAATTGATATGGTAGCCTTAAATTCTTCCTAATCGTCTAAGTATTTTAAAGTCAGATATCAGAAATGCTGCAAATGATAGGCAATTTTTTATCACCTTGCAGTCATATATCAAAACCCAAAATTACTGAAAGTCAGATCCAGAAAGTACTCTTCATTTTATAAAAATGAAGATTTTGTGTATGTGTGATCATGCAGTCATTTTTTGGAACAGTAACCTTTAATTATTGACTCACATTTAAGATTTGGTCACCTCCTGCTTAATTATGGGATTAGCAACTGAAAGTGATTAAATCTGTATAGACAATTACTCTATTTAGGAAGAAATTGGAGAAGTATTAATTACTGAGGTGAAAAATGAAATAAATATATTTACTAACAGGCCCCACCACGACGTGCAGAAATATTATCACAAGGCTGTGAATAATAATTTATTAATTACTGTATGCTTATTAGTAATCTTAGTATTAGTATTTTAACTCAGAAAGGCATTGGAGACATATTTGTTGTCACTTTTGTTTTTTCACACCTTTTTTTGTGGGTGCCTGAGCTAGAACAATTACAGCGTAAAACCAATCATGACACATTTTTGATACAAACAGGGTGGCTATTGTAATCCACCCAATTATTACTTTTCAAATCCACCAAGTTTGGGATTTGCTGGCATGGATACTTTTGTACATCTCCAAGCAATCTGCACACAGTAGCAAAAACATTCACTTGGTATGATCCTTTTTTTTTCCCCTTCTGAACTATTCTAGGAAGAACAGAGTAGCTGAACAGAAGTCAGAATTAGCTTAGAATTAAAGTCATGATTTTGTGTAGTGCCATTGCCTTTGATGCCAGGGTGTGCTGATGCCAGGGTGTGCTGATGCCCTGAGAGGTGCTGTGTCTTTCCTACAGCACAATGTGTCATGGTAGTATGTGCATAAAATGAATTGAATCAGACACAATTCCTTAGAAACATTCAGTCTGAACTGTTATTTTTTATCTCAAAGGTCAGGAATATAGTTTCTTGCACTTGCAAGAAAATCTTGATTTCCCCCTAGCCCATGTAATTTTTTTACAAATCTAGGGGTAAAAACCAACCTTCCCAAGGTCTTTAAGGTTTTTTATTTTGTTTTGAAGTAAATTAAAAAGGAGAGCGCAAGGGTGGATTAGATGGAAATTTTCCTAAATAAGTAATGCTTACTCTGAACGTTAGGGAGGACTCACACTGAAGAATATTGAGACAATTGGACTTGTATTAGAAGAAAGAATGGCTATAGACAGTGCCAACAATGGGGACAGTCACAGCTAAAATTCTATCATCTACTGTGGTGAAATGGGTCAACTTCTCTAGCTATACCAATTTACTTATGGAGATATTCCAGTCTTACACTCTGGAATAGAGTGTTGCAAGACTCATCATCCTAAGAGAAATGAGTTTTCCTTAGACTGCACCACCAAGATAAAGGCATGGGACTGTTAATGAGTAGCAGGTAGATCAAAAGTAAATATATGAAATGTATCTCAGAAATTTTTTTCTTTGCAGTTGTAGAGGAAGAACTCATTTAGTACATGCTCCAACTTTGAAACTTAGTTTATTTTAATGACTAACTCTTTTACATTCTTGTGATTTTTACTGGTTAGGTTTAGGGGGCTTAGGGTGTTTTTTGATTTATTGTTTGGGGTTTGTTTTTGTCCTAGAGATGTCTGTCTTTCATGGACAGAAGCTTTTGTCCCTGAGTTTTATCATGTCTGAAATAGATTTGCAGCACAATCAAAGTAACATTTATTGCCTCTCCTTCATGTAGTTCAACATCAAACTGTGCAACGAGAATAAATTTTGTTCCATCTTGCAGAGGTTAATGAAACATTCCTATAAGGTTGTAATGAAATAATCCATCTTGATGTATATTTAAGTAATTTTTGTTAGAGGAACTTGAAAATGTCAGTATTTTCCAGTATTTTATGGGGATTTTGTCACACAACCATTTAATCCTAGAAAAAATGCCACCAGAAATTTTACTTTATTAGTCAAAATTGTAAAAGCTGTGTCTCGGGCTGTGACAATATATTTGTGTCATTCCGAAAAATTAACTTGAGTCTGTTTTTCACAAAAACTAGTCATTGAATACTCCATTAATTTAAATTCTTTTCCCATTTTTTGTTAATATCACCTGCCTAGTCCATATGAAATAGCAAGAAGCACTTTCATTTGAAACCAGAAGGGAGTGAGTATGTCTAAGAGCTCTGGAAAAGTCATGGAAGGGCTCTTTAAGCAGCTTTCGAAGATAACTTATTAGTCTTTCCTGAGCTGTCATTCACAGATGAGTAAAACAATTTGAAACATATGCATAGAATGCTACATATTTACTGTGTGTAAAAATTTGTGAAAGAGATCATACCAGTTTTTTGCAATGTAGTATCTAGAAATTTGCTATTGATTACTACAAGTGTAAAGTCAGACCCAATGTCATAAAAAGAAGAAAGAAGTTGTAAGCTTTTTAGAACTCCAAACCCATCTTCTTCTTTTCGCTTTGCAAGCTCAGTGGTGGTTTTTCACTTTTGCTGCAGTGAGATGCCCTTTTTTGTTCTGTTCTCTGCACTCAAAGCCATGTCCTCAACCTCTGCACATACTAGCACAGTTTGAGAAGGAAACGAGCAGGCAACAGTAGGGCAATAAAGGTTTAGAAGCTGCTTACACCAGTTGCACACTGGGAAATCTATGGGACCAGCTGGGATTTAGCATAGTGGTGGAACAAAATCCTCAGTGACAGGGTTAAGATTACTTGTATCTGTAGAAAGAGAGGAGTTGAAGAGAACCTCACCTTGGCACTGGGACAGGAAGCATGACCTCTTAAAATCAGTTTTCAAAAATGCGATATTCAAGAGAAGTAATCAGGGAGAGTCAGCATATATTTACCAAAGGCAAAATGTGCTAATACAATCTAATTGCCTTCTGCAATTAAGTAACCACAAGAACAAGTGGAGAGCATTGAGTACTCTCTACCTGGACATTGCCTCCTATAGCATTCATTTGTAAAAAGAGAATGGATGAGAAGACTTAGGTGGGTTAAAAATTTGCTAGATTGTCAGGTGTGAATTGTAGCAATAAATGGACTGATAGCCAACTGGCAGACAAAGAGTGTACTCAAGAGTTCTACTCAAGAATGATTAATTGCAACTGATAGAATAACAGAGCACACCCTCAGCAGGTTTGCAGACCATACAGGATTGCAGGGAGTGCAAAGGTAGAACTCCCTTCCTCAATTCCTGGAAATATGACTGGGTGGGATGCTGAGCTGGACTTGTTTAGTCTGGGGAAGAGGATGCAAGGGGGTAGTCTAACAGCCCCAGAAAACTATTCTATCCGTATGAAATCCTGTTTCAAAGACAGCATAGACAAACTCAACCAGGTAGTGCAAGACTAACTTGTTGAAAGAACCACAAATTGTAGAAAGAACCACAAATTGTAGATGTTCATACTGGACAGGAAAAATCTCTTCACTGAGAGGTAGTGCAGTGACGCAGAGAGCCTGAGGAATCTCTGTACTCTGAAATTTTGAAGATGTAACTAGGGAAATCCACAGATAACCTGATCTACCTCTTATGATAGTAGCACTTTGAGCAGAAGATTGGAGTACGCATTTTCAAAACTACCTTCCAACTGAAACAGCATCCCATCCATGCCACAATGTAAAAAAGGCAATTCTAAAACTCTGTTTATTCTGGCTGAATCGTGTGTGACTGCCTGCTGCTACATAAAAGCATTATTATTTTTCATTAAAACAAACACACAAAAACTTGTTTTTGTAGTGTATCATGCTCCTCCTCTCACTTGTTACAAAACTCTTCATGATTCTTTGCTTTCTTTGTTACCTCAGTGTAAAACTGAAAACATTTCTTTCTTTAATAAATTAGATATTAATTAAGGTAGGCAGGGACTGGAGCAAATAATTGCTATATGAAGTGTGATATAATACATTTCTTAAAGAAAAAAACACTGCAGTTTTTCTCCAAGGCATTGAGAGAAGAGGGTGGTATAACAACAAATCTGCTAAGATTATGCTATTGCTCTACCTTATTTATCCTACAACTGCAATAACTTAATGTGAGAATCACTTTGATATTAAAAAAACTTGGTGTATGTTATTTTCAATTATGACAAATAAAGATTGCACAATAGGCTTGAAGAGGTCAGTGTCACCAATAAGATGTGACACTGCCACTTCTGCAAATATTTCAGGAAGAAAATATATCCTTAAGAATTAAAGATCAATTCATTTAAGGTTGAATTAAAGACTGACAGTACTGTTTAGGGCTACATGTGGAATTCATTTTCAAACACGGATTTTCAAGAGTATGAAATATTTTCTTAAATTCATTTTGTAGTTCTATTCTTGCACGAAGTTTGCATCATTATTTGCTGTTGTGTGATTCAGGGTTCATGATCACCTGTGATACTGTCATAATTTCGTGGTTGAGTTATGAGACATCAACATTCTAAATCACACTGAGTCATTTTTTTTGTGATAACACATCATGATTCATTGTTGTTAGAGCAGGAATTTTTCTTCTATTAATTTTTATTTTGTTTACAGCATCTCTGCAACTTTTTATCCTCCTCTTGCAAAGAGTATTTTTAATTGTAATTATAATTTTGTTATTACTTCAGTTCTCTTTCAGTGACCATACAGGTAGAATAAATGCAGAAGTCACATTTGAAGAGTTGGTGTATGCAGAAAACTGTACTTGTGTGAGCTAACGGCTACTTACAGATTTAGACCAAGTAATCACAATTCGAGTACATTTGTAGTAAATCAATTTGCATCAATAAATGTTCATCCAGCACATCTAGTCATAATTTTGCTATGCTAAAGAGATGAGCATGTATCTCTGTTCTGTGGATGTACATGTGGCTGGGAATTACGACTTACCAGTGAAACAAAAGTCACTTTTTGAAACTAACAATTTCCCACCTTGTGGTAGTCAGACAAAGTTAACAGAAATCACCTTTTCTAGCATTTAACGTGCATTTATAGGCTGCTGGATTTATCTGTGCTCAGCTGTTTTCCTTACTTAACTCATTCTAAAAACGGATGGCTATCTATCTTCTTGAGAGGCAGACAGCAATGACTGGAATATTGTATGACACACAAGAGGCTTCTGAGAACATATATCTTTAGATGTTAATGAGGAAAGGGCACACAGTAGAATTTAGGTTTTGTTAGTCTAGTGAATAACACAGGAAATGCATCCACAGACTTCAATGAAATTATGAGCACTTTGTCTGGGTGGAACTTTGTAATAGCACCTGGGATATTTGGATGCTCTGAATATGCCATACTCAGTAGAAATAGAGAATTATCTTAGGGCAGATATCTCTATTCAAGGAAACAAGAAGGAATGTAACATTTCTGCCTACAAACCAGTCTGTTTAACAAACTGCAATAGGCTAGCCTAATTAACCCTTCTTCTGAAGCAGTGGATGAAAATCGATTTATGTGATTTTAGCTATTACCAGACTGTGATGACTTAGTAAAGAGGAAGTTTTTACGTAATATAGGTAATGACATTTAGAGATCCACCCTTTCTCTAATAGGTAAGATTGCAGCAATCCCCTTACAAATGTGCATGATTTATGAGTCAACTTTTTCTTAGTGTTATAAATATTTTCTCTAGATTTTATTTTTTATTTCTATCTACCAACTATTTTAGTGCAAAGGATTCTTAACATGAGTTAGGATATCGTACTAATATTCTGAAAGCCTCCCACCACAATGCAGAATTCTCTAATATTTACCAAAAGTCTTGTCAAAGCCATCTTGGTTACAATTACTATAACCTTCAAAGAAGAAGAAAAAATTATGCTGTATTTGATATATATGTGCTATTTTCCTTATTTGCAGGAGTCCCACATAAAACTTAAAATCATTTAAGATTATTTTCATGTCTAGTTAAATGAAAACATTAACAGCATTTCATTTAAAATCTTACTCTGCTACAAGATATATAAAATATTACTTCTAGGTTTGTGTATAACAGAATCCTATCTATCCATGTATTTGCTGTAGAGGGGATTTTTGTGTATGTGTGTGTAAAAATGAGTTTTGACAGCAAAGAAATCTTCAAAAATATGTGTACATATATTACACAGAGTAACATACATATATATATATACATATATTTAGCACCTGTCACACTGGCACAACTTGTATTGAGATAATAAGGGCCTTTTCAGTAGAAGCTCTTTTATCATGGAAAAAATGGCATGTTTTAGTTACCATTTATATTTTTTCCCATTCTCTTCCTAGTGTATCCCGAATTAGTGAAATCTCTCTTCTGTGTTCAGCCCACAGAATGCCTTCTTCATTAATTTTGTTTCCTTTGGTTCATTATTTTTACATTGTGGCTACAAAGATGACTCTATAGGAACTGCTATGTTTCCAGCCCATTGATAAGGGACAACCATTTATAGTTCCTTTCATTAATAGAGTGGGGCAAAATCAGTGGACACTTAATAGAGATTAAAAATTTCCCATTAGTAAAATCAGCTCTACTTTGAGCTGGGAAGCAGGAGGATGGGATGATGGCCAAAGAGGCAAGTAGGGGTGTTGGCTGGTATTCAGTGTCTAAGTGAGGAGGGGCATCAGAAGGGGAGGTGTACTGACCTGTCAGCATTGTCTTTCATGAGACACTTTGGTTTTGGCAAGGGAGCAATAAACTCTAGGAAAAGGGTGACAAAGCCATCTGGAATTGAGAGCTTTTTCTTATTTTCCAGCTTAATCCATTGCAACATGTGAATCGATGCCCTAAAAAGCAGGTGTCACAAGGAAGCATCTATTTATCTCCTTGTGTTGGTTGGTTTGTTGGCAGCCTTTCTCTTTCTTCATCATATAAATCACAGCCATGTATTACCGTCTCAGTTTTCCCCCCATATATGTCATACTGAAACTTAACCCAACACCGATATTGGTGTTACGATTGTGTGCTAGGAGCACATGCACTGCTGATGAACTCTTCATCTGCAAATTTATTTTAATATTTTACCGTAATTGGTGAAGGCATGCAGAAGCTCTATTAAAATTTATAACAAGAAAACAAGGACAAATTAGAAAACTATCTTGGAAGATGGACTTTCTATCTTCCTAATGAAAGTAGGATTCCTGCAAGTAGCTGTTCACTTTGACAACAATTGCATTAAGATCAAAGGGGATATGAAACCCATGACAATATGACTGTATTTCATGCACCATGAGGCAGGGTTAGTGTAGATTAGACATATCATTAGTCAAGGGGATCTTTTTCCACTGAGAACTGTTGGCTGTTCAGTGTCTTTTCCTTCCCTTTCCCTTTCCAAGTCAGTATCTGTTTAAGCAGAAAACAGACTCCTTCCCCCTAAGACTATGACAGAAATAGGCTACGGATTTGAGGCTGTGTCCAATCAGTGGCAATATGCATAGTAATATGTGGCACAGCTTGTGTAATGAAGTTCCCAGCATGCAGCCTGGAAAGGTATCCTCAAGTGTGCAGGGTGATTTATTTCCTCTGTCAAGAGGCAGGACAGGCAGGACTTGTCCTTCCCCACAGTCCCTTCAAGAATACTCTGTCACCCCAGGAAGCCATAATAGCTTCTCAAAGCTCAGTCTTTGTAATACAGCTTGGAACCCTCTTTTAGCAAGGTTACTCTCCTGGTCCTTTTCATCATTTGCACTTGCTTTTAAGGAATTGAACTGTACAGAAGAATACCAGTTTTGCATCTTCTGTTTACATTTGACTTTGCATTAGCACAGCAAATGATTGATGAGAAGGTGTGCTCACCATGCCTGAAATGAAGAACCTGCCTGTAATTGGTGCAATACACTTAATTCCTGCTTTCTTGTAGAAATAGCACGCAAGAAGATCCTATAATGTCAGTACTCAGCTATGGAAAACATTCAGCGCAAACAACATTTTTAAAATGGCTTTATTGCTCAGTGAGTTTATATGATAGCGTAAGTCAATTGATAGAATTACCCAATTCTTTTTCTTGCCCTCTATAACTTTAATTTGTTCATTCAATATATTAAAAAACCCTCTGATTTTAGACTTGTCTCAGAGACAAGCATGTGGTTTCAACAGTGTAAAAGTTCACTACATACTACTACATAACAGTAGCTTTGCTGTCTGATATGCATGGTTTTTATCAGAAGTCAGAAATTATTAATAAGATATATTACCAAATGATTGAGCAATTTCTAATCCTTTCTTTGTGTATAGATTTAATACCTCCTCTCTATTCAAAACTAATTTCCCAGAGACTTCACTGGTGAGTGTATACAGTTCAGTGGGATTACAGTGCCCTGGTTACAACAAAGAACCCTCCTACCTAGGCATGTAAATAGACTCCTAAAGATGCTTAACAAAAAGATCTTGGTTTTGGAATTGTTTTGGAACTATTTTCAAATATTCCAGTTCAGACTCAATTGTATAACATCCTAAATCACAGAATCACTGAATCACAGAATATGCTGAGTTGGAAGGGACCTACAAGGATCATCAAGTCTAGCTCCTAGCCCTGCACAGGACCATCCCCAACAGTCACACCATGTGCCTGAGAGTATCATCCAAATACTTTGTGAACTCTGTTAGGCTTGGTGCTGTGATTACTTCCCTGGGGAGCCTGTTCCAGTGCCCAACCACCCTCTGGGTGAAGAAACTTTTTCTAATATACAACCTAAACCTGCCCTGACACAACTTCAGACCATTCCCTTGAATCTTGTCACTGGTCACCACAGAGAAAAGATCAGTTCCTGTCCCTTCTCTTCCCCTCATGAGGAAGTTGTAACTGTAATGTAACTCAGTCTCTTCTTCTTCAGGCAGAACACCCCAAAGTACCCTCAGCCACTCCTCATATGGCTTCCCCTCAGGGCTCTTCACCATCTTCTTTGCCTTCCTTTGGAGACTCTCTAATAGCTTATAATATCTTTCTTATATTGTGGTGTCCAAATCTGCCACAATATTCAAGTGAGGTCCCACCAGTGCAGAGCAGAGCGGGACAATCACCTCCCTCGACCGGCTGCCAATGCTGTGCCTGATGCCCCCCAGGACAGGGTTGGCTCTCCTGGCTACCAGGGCACTACTGACTCGTATTCAACTGGCCATCAACCAAGACCCCCAGGACCCTTTCCACAACACTGCTTTCCCACATCTCATTCTCCAGTTCTATGTACATCAGGGTTGCCCCATCCCAGATGCAGAATCTGGCACTTTCCCTTGTTGAGCTTCATATGGTTGGTGATTGCCCATCTCTCTGATTTGTCGAGATCTCTCTGCAGGTCCTCCCTGCCTTTGAGGGAGTCAACAGCTCCTCCCAGTTTTGTATTATCTGCGAACTTGCTTAATATCCCTTCCAGTTCTGCGTCCAAATCATTAATGAAGATGTTGAAGAGCACAGGGCCCAAGATGGATCTCTACAGAACCCCACTAGTGACAGGTCACCAGTCTGTTGTCACCCCATTCACTGCTACCTTCTGTGCTCTACTCGTGAGCCAATTGCTCACCAACCTCATGATGTGTTTATCCAGCAGAGTGCTGGACATTTTGTCCAGAAGAAATGGTATTGAAAGTTTTACTGAAATCAAACCAGATTACATCAACCGGCTTCTTTTGATCACCTGGTTTGGTGACCTTGTCATAAAAGGAAATCAAGTTTGATAAACTGGATAAGCCGTAGGGATTATAAATTTGCCTCTATAGTCTCTAAACAACTAGCATGGAATGCTGCTGTCTCCTAAGATGTTTCTGCCTGTCATGAGTATTTTGGGTCTTTTTTAAGATATCTGTGGAAGAATGCAGCATTTATGGTTTACGCAGTTTTCAGTTGGCCTTCCAAATATCTCACGGGGGTAGCTATTGAGCTGCTAGGACTATTGTTTCTAGCTTCCTCTGCTACAGGACTGAAGTGCATGCACCATTGTACTCTGCTTTGCATCTTCATAGCATCAGTGGGTTCCTGGAGCTCAGTTTCAGAGGACCTCACCTTTGAGATGGTTCTCAGATCCAAGGGACATATTTTTTCAGTTTTGAATCAAAGTGCTTTATACGCACTTTTGGAGGGCAGGGAGGTACTTTTTTTCTTGTGCCACTTTCAGCCCATTTCAACCACAAAACCTAACAATCTTTCCCTATTTGCATCTACCTGACTATGCAAAGCATCAGAAATGTGCTGGTTAACTCTCTGTGATGTCACATAACACAGGCCTTTCTTGCTCCCAAGAAGGTCGCTGCAAAGATCAAATGTGGGCTCATATGGAATGAAAATATACAGTATCAGTTGATAGGGTGACAATTGGTATTTGTCTTTTTTTATGATATTTTTATCATTGTTCATAATGTGTATAATTAATGTCAGCTGTCTTGCACATAATCCATCCCTTCCTGGAAACCAATAATGATTCCTACATCCTTTAGGAAGTAAGGACAGTGGTGAACAAGAGGGAAGAAATAGAAGTGTCTAGATTAGTAGGTAACATGAAGTTCTGAAATATTGATTTATCCAGTTTTTATTAAAAAAACCCTAATAATGGAATGTCATAATATAGTTTTGAAAAAAATCTTTGTTCCTGGGATCTAGTACAGACTTTGCCTTACATTTCCCGGAATTAGTGATACTAGAGTGAGATATTGCTCTCTTACAGATATGTGTTTTGACATATTTACATCCTTCACAGAAGGAATCTGTTGGTTCTGTTTGTCCCAAGTCAGGTAAAGGAATACAGGATATGTGAAACATTATTAGAAAGAATTTTTTGTTAAACTTGGTTTGCAAAGTTCCATCCTACTGAGAAAAAGTTGTTTAACAACTAATGAGTTAGGGATAACTGGATTCACTTCAGTGATGATGTTACCAGTAAGCCCCAGGGATGCAATTTTAAGTGGGAATGAAATTTGGCCCTAGAAATGGCTGGCATTTGTATCCAGTTCTGAACAGGCAGTTTCCTTGAAACCAATGGACCCTGAAGAAGACAGAGCAGCCTAAATGTTCTCCCTTATATCAGAAACACAGAGGGACCATGACTCCTATAATTCATAAATCCTTCATGAGTTCCTCTTGGGGAATGTGGTTCCATAGACGGTAATGAAGGGATATATCTTAAAGTCATAATCTAATTTTCAAACTCCAGTCAGCCAATTTCCAGACCTAATGAGATACTGCAAGTCTGAAAATCTGTTGAGGATTAGGGAGAGAGGTGGAATTACTCAATCTGACTGTTCTAACCCAAAACATATCTAATTTGATTTTTCCTTTAAAATTCTTACAAGATTTAAGTAGGTTAAATCACATGAAAAAAAATCTAAAAGACATAACCATAGTAAGAGTAGTCCTCTGAAAAGATTTGCAGTATATATATTCTGAACTTCTCAGCTACCGTAAATCAAACTCTAAAATTGTGAGTTAAAAATTGGCTGTTGACTGCAATAGAAAATTTTACTAGATAAGAGCAAAAGATTGCATGATTAACCCTACTCTTCTCATCAGGAAAAAGTAGTTTGACTATATTTTTGAGTAGTATTTGCCTTTCTTCAGTTCTATGCAAAAGCAGACACATCTGTCTATTCATTTTTAAGCATGTCAGAAATGTGTAATAACATAGACATTTTTTTGTTTTCTTTTAATATGAATTCAGAACCAAGTAAGGTTTACTCTCAATATCTTGACTCTAACTTAAATTTCTTTCCTTGTTTTGTTCACTCCAACACAAGGTAGAATCATCAAGTTGAATCCATGTAATAAAGTCTTTGTCCACTAGGATTTTAGCACTTAGGTACTTATAATACAGATTCAAAAGATGCTAATAAAGTCAGAAACTTCCTACTGGGAGAGTAATAGAATGCTTTTAAAACTTAGTTTCAGTTAATGACCAAGGCATTTTTGTTAGCAGCAATTTGGTTTCTCATCCCAGGTAGAGAAAAATACATTAAACAGTAGATTAAAGTATCCTTTCAGTTACCTGGTAAAGCCAGCTGCTTTCAGTGAGTGAAATAGTATTAACTTGATGGGCCTGGGTTTTGGGGAGGATAACGGGAACAGAAAAGTCCTGCTTGGAAGAGGACCCTTTAAACATGAATGTGAATCAATAGAAAATATAGGAGCCAGGTTGATGCAGTATACTGTACAATCTGTTCACTGCATTTGGACTGCTAATTAAAAAGTGATATAGACAGTACTGTATGAATGCACTACAACCTGTTGAAGGTCTGTCAGACTTTATCTTCATTTTCACATATTTGAATATTCTTTAATAAGAGGTCTTAAATGAAAGCAGAATATGTCCCTGTAAAATTTGAAAACAGATATATCAGCTTAAAATTCTTACTTCATTATGCGTGTACATGTGTCTTCATGACTTCCAGCTCCCTTGAGCTAGCTACCCTAGACAGCTATCCTAATTCATAAGAACAATATGTAAATTCTAAGCATGTTTTTTTCTTCTTGCTTTGGGGAATTGAACTAGGCTGGAAAGTTAGAAATTCAACACCTAAACATAAGTGTGAACCTAGCAATGGCACATCTACAGGGAAAGAACAACCTCTTTTTTTGCCAACAAATACTATTTTTATGACATATACATTAAGAAAAAAAGAGGAAAAATATAGTTATTTTAACTTTTAACAATATAGTCTGTATGTGTCCTTCCATAAGTCATGGTATGCTTTTTTTTCCTGTATTTTTTTCCTTCATCTTGCCTGGCAGTTCTTGTTTCTGCATCTCATACAGCCAACTTCCCCTCTTCTTACTTAATGGTACCCCCATTCCTCAGCAAGTTAGGATTAATGGAACATTTCTTACATTAACTGGATTATATTACATTAGCTGACACTGTAAATATAAGACCTATTTTAATAATACTGGTGATTAGAAAAAGTTTGGAGGTTAACTTGGAATCTTATCCAAATTTACAAACCCCAAAACTGAGAAAACCCCTAGTTTTCTTTCTGAAGTGGTGCGGTTCAGGAAACTTCTCTGAGTGGAAAAAAGAGGTGCTTTGTGTAGTGACTCAACATGGAGGTGAGGTTATGAGGTTAAAAGAAAGATTAACATATTGTTTTCTTGAGTTTGAGGATTATTTTTTTTACATGGTCCCCAGAACACAATTTCCTATAAAATGTAACCCAGCCACTCCAGATAGATGAAAAATGGTTTGATTCCGGAACTCGTTGAGGGGACACACACAATATCAAGGAAATGATGGAAGTGTGAGAAAGCCGTAAAATTGCACAGTATCTGTCCAATGATAAAAGCTGTGATTCTGAAGTAGATGTCCCTATCTTTGCAGAGGTTGTTTTGAGGACAAAGACTTACATTAAATAGTGGATATTATCTGAGGGATTGCAGCCAAACAACAGATCAGGAAAACATGTGGGTTTCTGCTACATTTTGAAGCTTTTCCTCAGGAAAAAAGGATGTTACAGGGTATTTGTGATGCTCTCTCTCCCTGAAGAAAAACTACTTCCTGATCTCTAGATTGTCCCATACCACCAAAGACCTCAGTGAGACGTCATCCAGAGCAAAGTTGGACATAGCAGGAGCTGTTTCAGCCACAAGGGTGTCCATGAGCTGTTCTAAAGGCAATCCATTTTGAAAGAACTGGTGTTTTACAAAACTCCTTGAGGTTAGGACTGAAGGTTTTGTTCTAAGTTCCGTCATCAACTAAAAACAAAAGCTTTCTGAAGTTAGTCTATGAAGTTTGTTTCAGCAGTTGTCTACTTGAAAACATAGAGGTTTGAGTATCATAGTATCTTGGTACTCTCTATAATGTCCTAAATGTAAATTTGGGTCATTGAACCGAGTTAAAGCAATTTTTTAGAAGTCTTGTCTGAATTAGGAGATATGAGTTTGATACTCACTAGGTCAGTAATATCTTTCACTTTCTCTTTTGTTCTTTGTAAGAGATATAGTATGATGCAAAGAGCACAGAGCTGTGAACCACGATGATCTTTTTTCAGACCTTCCCTTGCCACAAAGTTTCTGCATATTCATGACCAGATCGTTTCTCTCTCACTACCATATTTTACAGAAATGTTCTATGAAATAGTTGGCCGGTAAATATAAAGCATTTTGAATATGAAATAAATTGCATAAATGCTGTGGTTTTAGATTTTCTCTACATTGACTAGGCTAGTGACAAGAAATACTCCTTTGACAATAAAGCAAGATGGAATAATGAGGGGGAAAAAATGCCCAAGACATTTGACTATGAAAAGTTTTGCTAAAATATGCAAGCATCTCTTAAAGTCTATGTAAAGTTATCATAGCCCATACATTGGATTAGATATCTTTAAAATTGTTGTTCTTGAAGATGGAATAGAGAATTAGAATCCTGGCCTATTACGTCTGAACAGAGAGGAATGGACTACATTTCTGGCTTGAAAAGTGCAGCTTCAAATGACAGAGAAAAAAAAGCCAGAAGCAGTCTTAGTTTGGGTTGAAGACTGGATATTCCCAAAATGAGATGCTGAAGAATAGAAATCAAGATCCTTTGCATCTGAAGTCAACAGAGGAGAAGAAATAGACTAACTCAAAAAAGGAAGTAAAGGAAAGATTGAGGCGAAGCTGTTTGTCTTTAGTTTCTCATCTAGAAGGTCCTTCTGCAGGAAAAAAAAAAAAAAGCTGAATTAATGACATTATATCATTACAGCATTCTGCAGAAGCAGTTCCACAATTTGTCATTGATAGGAACATCATAGACATTATAGACTGTGATAACAGTTTGACCTGAGGAAAGTGAACAGAGGGAGGATGCTCAAGACATGGCTATTGCATCCCATGTGTACTGCATGTTGGAGATAATCTCTTCTTTGAGAGTGAAAACAATAAACTTCTAGGTCCTAGGACTGGAGAAACACTGAAAGAACTCAGATTTTAATCAAGCAATGGAGTCCTACAAAAAAGGCAAGGGAAACCAAACTTATAGTGACTGTTCATTTTCTCTTTTTATAGTCACTAAAATGGTTGACAACAATTTTAGGACAGTAATGCCATGAATTACATGACCTCGAGGCTGACATTTTTCCTGTCTACTAAAACAATCCTTACCAACTTTGACACATGTTGATAAGTGGGTTTTTAGCTTCTGTTTTCTTCCTATCTGCTCCATCATTAAACAATCTTACTGTCTAGGACTCTGTGTCTAACAGTTTTCATAACTGTTATCCTTATTTACATACAAAATGTTGCATAAAAATAGGTTCTTTAAGGCATATGCTTGATCTCATCTGCTCTACTCAATAGTCTTAGAACTGCGGTTAGGATAACAATGAAACGCTATTTCTGCAAAATCTGTCAATAATCAAAGGTTTATAATCTCGAGAGTGAATAGAATCCCAGTAAAATATTCCCACTTGAAAGTGCATATGTAGATTATTAACATCTTATGCTACCATAAATATTACCACTATCGGCAAAAGTTATCTGCAATAATAAAACTACACAGAAAAGAAATAACACAGCCTGAGCTTCTTTACTTTTTAGGGTGAGATAAGAGAGCTATTGTTAATGCATTTCTGAAACTAAACCTTTAGTTTTTTCTAAATGCTGCCCATAGATACCAACAAGTACCATACATAACAGTAGGAACTATTATATCAGACCTTTTCCACTCTTGAGCAAAAAGCAGTGCATTTCAAACAGTCAGTCTCAGCCTCTTTGCAGCTGGCAGGTTCTCATGTGTACGTGAGAGAACTGATTTTTAAAAATATGGTGAACACTGAAGAGCAGTAGTTTTGGTTTTTATTCCACACATATAAATAAAAAGACACAAAACTAATCAGTAGTACTTAATATTGCATGGTGGAAATATCATGATTATTTCTCCTTAAGATTTTTTCCTGTGCAACTCTACATCACCAACATAGTACTCGGTAATTATATTTAAAAGCCCCAAAAATTCTACATAACCTGCATTCTGGTTCAGGAAACAGAAAGTATTATTTCACTCTATACTTACAAAAGTAGCAATAAAGTTTCATGCAGATCTGCAGATTCTGTTTTCACACCAGAAAAACCTACAAAATGACTACCTTTTTAACAAAAAAAAAATCAAAGATTTTCGCCTAATAACCCCTGCATAAAATTCATGTGTTCTGTCATTATATTGCCAAGATACCTACATAAACTTTACATGATTAAATATTTTTTTTTTTAATTAAAAGTTCAACATACATAATAGAATTCAAGAATATGTACTTAATATCCATATTATAAACCTGAGGTCAAAACTTTATTAAAATAGTGTATAGAGAGGTTGCTAGTGCATTATTATGTAAACTTCATGATCTAATCTAAATGTCAAATGCCAGGATGAATTTCTTGGGGTTTTTTATTTGTTTTTCTTTTTTTTTGTCCTTTTCATATTTCATGAAATAGGCATTGAAAAGACCCATTCAGACCTAGTGGAAGAAGTGTCCTGTAGCGGAATATTTTATTTTGCTAGGTTTTTGTTGTTTTTCTCAATGTTTTCTTCTGTAATTGATGCTCTTTAATTGCTTTGTGATTCTCAAAGACTATTTCTGTTACTGTGACAGAATTGCTATTCTTGCTTTCATCATTTTATACTAGAGAATTCAGCTATAGCAGAATCAGAAGAATCAAGCAATATACTTGACATCTGGACCATACCTATTAGCTTGGGATGCATTTGACATTTAGTCAAAGAAAATTGAATCCTCGGTGTAGGTCTTTGGTATGTTTTTTTCTCACTTTGATATTAGTAGAAGAAAAAACGGGTGAAGAATAGGCAAGAAGTGAAAAATAAAGTATGCAGTGTTTCAGGACAGTCCTCAGTAGTATTTATAAACGTGTTTGTCTTGGTTATTTCATCATGCAGTTGTTAATTTTTTTTTTTCCTTTCTGATATTATTCAGTTAGTTTAAAAATTTTATCTTCAAGAGTGGATGAAATTATGGTTTTTTATTCCACTTTCTGTCTTTTATTTCCCTTTCCTATGTGACTTTTCAAAACCAACTGTCAAAGTTCAGATGACTAATATCTAATTCCTCTGGACCACTGAGATTCATTTAATTCAAATTCATTAATTTTTAGAAATTGCCTTTCCCCATATATGCCCATATCTTCATTATTATTATTATTTTTTCTTACCTTAGAAGTTCTCTGCCATAAATGTTACTGTACGTGTTCTGTGAATATTTTGTCAGCTCCACAGTCCATATAATAGCTCATTGTAATATTTTCAGGACTAGAGAATTTGGTACTGGCTGTATTTCCTCTTGATTCTCTGTATGGTACTGTTCATGGTGCATCTTCAGCTACTATTCTCTGCTCTAGAGAGCCTATGGCTACTTTGCAATAAAATATTCAGAGCTTATCACACTGATTTTATAAATTTTGTGCTTGTGGGCTAGTTATCAATTGTATTTCTAAATGTTTACTACTAAGCGTGATTCCAAGACAAACTGAAAGAAGAAAAAAATATAGGAACTAATAAAAACCTTCAGTCTTAATGAAATAAACACTGAAATCCTCTGAGTTAAATACTACTGCTTTATCCTCTGTGTTAAACACTACTGTTTTGCTGTTGGAAGAGATGAATATGGAATGACTTGACCTGTCTGGGCAAAGATTACCTGAAAAGGACAGATAGGAGCCTGATCATCACAAACAGCTCTTGTGTGTGTGCTCCTTGTTTTAGAATATGTTATAGTCTAATAAATAGGGCTTGACAGCAGAGCATTGTGGTCCTGTCGTAGCCTGGTCACTGCCCTTTGGAAGGACGAGGTGTGTTGCCTGATTCATGTCCCTGCAGCTGTGCACTGGAGGGTGAATCCTGCAGCACAGCTGACACTCAGGGCAAGGCAGATTCTTCACTCTTTTTCTTGCCCAGACACTTATCTCACGGAGAAGATAGTCCTAAGTAGCTTGCCAAAGGGTGATTGTAAGAAACAACCATTTCTGATATCCCAAACGTCCAAAACCACCATTCCACGGATTGCTTTTATCTCCTGTTCAGTGCACCACTTTGTTTGTTACAATCTCAGCAACGTGTGTATTATTCAGTCCCTTTGGAGGAACTTATGAAATATTGATGAATGTCAAGAAAAACTTGGAAGATATATTTTGCAAGTACCACAATATGATCTGTACAGTGGAAATGTACCTTTTTCATTAGAATTTTGCAAAATATTGCACTTTAAATGGAACCACTGGTGATGAAATTTCTATTTCTGCTGTCAGAACCTATATAGAAAAATGTTATTTATGTCTCAGAGACTGTAATTTTACCAATGTCACAAAATCTTACTGAAATAATATTTTTCTTTACTTTTTTTAAAGTGAGGTGAATTGTTCAGGAGGTAAAAAGCACCAGACTGGAAATAAGACTGGAAGTGGAAGGAACTGAATTCCCATTTTTTTGACACCATCAGGAGCCAAGCAAGTCTCTTTGAACTGCTCTGTCAAATTACCCTATTAGTGACGCGTCATGTTGAGGGCCTACAGATGAATAGTGTAGATTTATCTACACTTGTAGACTTAAAATGGCTGGAACCAGAGCCTACCATTCAAGGCAAGAAGAGAGAAAAAATCCATATCCTTTTGGTGAAACCCTCTGAGCCCCCAAAGGAGGTAAATCATGTAAAAATTGCCTCCTGGAACTTTTCCTTCTCCATCTAACTTGGTAGCCGTATTAGCTGTTATTTGGGAAACCGAAGCTGCTGCTTTTGCAGCATAGATGTTTGAGACTCAGTGCCTAGGAGAATTTCCTGGAGATATCTGGTTTACCGAGGTGAAGACGGAAAGACTAGTGAGTAAAGGCCAAACCTTGGAGCAGCAGTAGGAGCTGGGGTGGGGCTTGCTTCTTTCCAGTGCAGGTAATGTTTCAAGCTTACCCATGAAAAACGTAAGAAAAAACTTTTAATGAAATATGAAGGAACATTTAACATTTTCAAAAGTAGGATTTTTTTTTAATAAACGTTGTTTTCTTTTCCATTTTTGAGATTTTTACATTTGCAAAGTGAAAGGATTGTATTTGAGGGTTAAGATTTTTCAAGGACTTTTAGATGTCAGAGACAAAAAGAACCCCAAAACAAAACAGTTCTATCATGTAACAGAATAAGATTTAAGCACCACTGCATATTTTTCATGATAGACATTCATGTAAGTTGGGAGAAAAAGATGCATTCAGCATGTTTTGAAAACTACTCTACATTCAAGTTGGGATGACTCCTACAGAGATAAACACTACTATTTGGACAGCAGATGTCTGGTAGTGGTCAAGGAGATAGAGTCTTCTTCTGAAGGACTGAAAAACTAACTTTTGCTTAACACATAGTCCAGAAAATGTTTTTCTGTAACTCCACAAAACTAAGAAATATTTTTACACAACTTTGCCAATCAAAGCTCACCACATGCAGCTAGGACAGGAAATACAATTAAAATAACATTTTTGAAAGGACTTTTGTTCCATTACTTTTCTGTTGGAAACACAAGTCTCCTGTACCGATTTCTCTTCTGTGTAATGTCTCATTCTGGTAAACTGCTTGTAAGTTCATACATACCTGTGTTTTTCTTAACTTTACTATGACTATCTTTCTACATAAGTATTTAGTATATATACCTAAGCCAGGAAAGAAATAAGTCCAAATACATATTTAACTTCCTCAGAGCACAGGAAGGATTTGACTTGACTTCTGAAATGGATGCAGAGCTATTCCTAACAATACCAAGCAAAGCCTTAAGGGGTTTAGAAATTGGTGTGGGATGTGCAGTGGGATGAAGGTCCATTGAAGAAAACAGGTCATTTTCAGTGAAGAAAAGTAATATCCAAAGATTAGCAAATACATTTTTTATTCCTAATTAAATTGCTTCCATCCGCCAATCACTTGTGGATGCAAGGAGATGCACAGCTACTGATGCTCAACTTCGCGGTCTGTACACAGTGTCTTCAGGCAGGATGCCTCACTCAGATGTTCCATCCACACAGCAGCTGCCTTTCATTTGCTCAGACTCCATCTGCAAGGGCCCAAGTGTTGCTTTATTTGGATTAAATTATACCTGATAACTTGATTCTAGAAATCACCTGCTCTCTGATAAGAATTATTTTTTTTATTACTAATATTATATATTCATATTGCATCCAGCTGATTGAGTGAGCTGAAAGCACTTCCTCATTCTGGCAAGATTAAAGATTAAAGGGTTAAATAGCTTCTGAATCAGCAAGGAACACAATGAAAATGGACACAGTTTTGCACTGGTGTTAGTCACTCTACATCCTGCCAACAGCAATTGCCTGGTCAGTTCTCCAGTATGTGCTAGTGGCCTGACCAGCAGCAACTTCGGTTCAGACTGGGTATCTCGTGCTCAACACAGTCATAAGGAAAACAGTGGAACAGATATTAAGATATCATGGCAGAGAGAATAACCTTATATGAAATAGATTTTCACATTTTGTTGCCCATGAACAACTTATTTCAATAATGTTCAATATTGTCCTCTAGAGAAATAAATTTTACAGTAATATTATACCCCTTCCATCTCTTCAAGATTTTTTTTAATGTTTATATACAGTAAATAAATATAAATTTTTTCAAGCTGAGACAGACCTTGAAACATAATGTATCTTTTTATAGCATTATTCACCCACTCAGAAGAAAACAATTCACAAACATGGAATTTAAAATACATCATAAAAGTCACACTTCTTGCAGTATCAATTTAACTCCATACATCCCTTGCATTAATAGCTATAACACATGGAAGTAGGTCTGAAAGAATTTAAAATTGCAGAGTCCAAAAATATGTGCACTTAACCCTGAGGTACTGGAGATGAGACAAAACCCCAAATGGGTCTGGAAAGTAGGTGTTTTTAGTCAGTGGATGACAAGAAGACTTAGAGACATTGTCAAAAAAGGGAATGTAGTAACTACAGGTCCTGATGCTCGTACTATATCAAAGTTGTCTACCTCTTGTTAAGCAACATACCCGTTCCCTCCCTGAAGAGCTGGGCATCTTTGTGCATCATCTTTACTAAGACATATCGTTTCTGAAGTCTAAACTGAGTATCTCCTTGCCCATCTTCAGCTCTGCCTGATTACTCATGTTGCACTTGCCCAGAACTATCCTGAGCGATATCCTCTCCAAAAAGCTCCTGGGGTGAAGTGGAAACCAGAGGTATGATCCCAGGGTGTTCCCTGAAGAGTTGCCTTGAAACAAAGACACACCAGCACAGCTTTGTAAAGGTAATTAGGTTTTTAATTCCTGCTTTTCAGGTGGGTTATACATTTTAATATCCGATTGCTTGTAACTGCCTTTTTCTACCAGACAACTCGAGCAAGGTTTCAATCTGTTCAAATCTTGAAATCTGTGACAGAGGATCTCAATCTCTGCACCACATGAAACTGCTGAGAACAAATTCCTTCCTCATATAATGAAGAAAATGTACTCAATCAAAAGAGGAAACAAGTTCCAATGCTTGTCAAGCTGTCTCTGTGCAGGTCCTGTTTCTGAAAATATTGGCTTGTAGGAAGGAGTCTTAGGCCCTTAATGAGCTGTTTATCCCCACTGGAGCCGGCAAGGTAGGAAACATTTTCTGAAGGATCAGTTCTCCAAAAGCACATAGCTTATGTGAAGTGAAGGGGCAGCAATAAACTATGATTGTATGTATGAATTTACACTTTCTGGGGTTTTTATTGGAGTGTAACACAAAAAGCTCATCCTGTGCTTGTTTGCAGAACTTCTCTGGAACCATAATTTTTTAGAGATCATGAATTATTTGGAAAACATGGTTTGGAGGTTTTTTCTCTCTTTTTTTTTTTATCTGATCCAGTAACCTTCTGTATTCCATCTGAAGCTAAAAGCAGGACACTAAGGTCCAGTGTGAGAGATTCTGTGTGTGTAAGCATGTTTCTGAGTCTGCATCTGATAGTGGAAACAAAAGCAATTGGCACCAATCCTTCTGTCCAATATCATACACGAGTGGTAGACCACTTTTACTATGGTTATCTAAAACCAATTTATAATTTTTAAATAAATATATGATTAAACATGATTACAAATTACAGTGTAGACATAGTCAGATATATTTGTATTTTATTCTTTTTTCCTCCTTCTTTTTACATATTATGAATGTACTTGAATTTTTTTTCCAATTAAAAAAAAAAAAAGTTTTTTAAGATGAACAGATAACAGAATTTCTGAAAAAAACCCAAGTACTATGAATTGCTGATGAGTTCTGACTGGGAAGGGAATCCAGCACTTTGTGGGCTTTGTTGCAGTATTTGACCCATTTGCAATTAACCTGAATCTATGGGTCAGATTATTAAAGTGCTAGAGATATAAGTTCATTAGGTGAGGCATCTAAATACTCAAATATTTAAATATCAGAATACTGGCAACAACTGCTTTGGATACTGTCTATAAATATCAAATATACTTTTCTAAATCACTAGTATTAAACACATTTTTCATTTTCACTTTTTATTTTGTGCTACTGCATAGGTAAAATTGGCTTGGTTTAGATATATTCTGCAGCTACATTCAATCAAAATTGAAGTTGTTGTCTAATTTGTCTGTTGAAGGGTTTATCTTCAATTCTGTTTTCTATATATTCAATAGAATAAAGATCAACCAAATTTAGGGAACACCATCTTGGTGTTTTGTGTGTCTGTGTCCCAAGGCAAGAGGATAAGGGCTTTGCATGGCTGAGTGGGGTGAATTTAAGACGGAAACAAAGCTTGAGAACAGCCATGTCATCCACATACTGTGGGGAGCTGCACAAAAAAAATGGACATGTAGGTGATGGAGAACCTGCTAAGGCAAATGAAATTAATGATTCTACTGCTGCTAAAGGTATCAGGCTGGGATGAGGACCCCAAATCAGAAAACAGGTATATTTATTGTTTACAGACTTGGACACTGGCTTTTCATATCCCTTTGGTGCATAAAGTACTGTAGCAAATCCCTGTCCCTAGTGTGAGGGTGGAAATGGGAGAAGGGTTGAGTCACTGTCTCTGAAAGTGCTCAAAGAAGGTGTGTATACACACGAGTTAGCAATGAACATGATAGTGGTGCTAGGCTGATGGTTGGACTTGGTGATCTTAGAGGTCTTTTCCAATCCTAATGATTCTATGTTTGTATGAATTGCATGCTCAGGTTTGAATGTTGTGAAGAGGGTTTTCAAAAGAGTTTCATATCACAACTCTGCTTGAACTTGTCCACACTTGGATAGAAGGTGCTGCAGCTTACTTGTACATCTATATACCTCAAAGGTATTTGATAAAAATATTGTTTTGTTTTATTTTAAAATAAATGTCTCTCAGAAAGCTACATTTTTCCCACCTCAGAAAACTAAAGGAATTATTATTATCTTCACTATTACAGAGTATTAAAATGTTTAGTTCCCAGAAAATTTGAGGAGTTAGCTAATGATGCCACTTTTGCTCACTATCATAAAATATAATTGTTTTTACAGTATATTCCATTTAGAATGTTAAATTAATGTCATATAAGCTCTATTAACTGATCAGCTGTGCTTCTTCCAAAACTCCACTTAAAGCAGCCTGCCAGGGCAGGTGGGAGCTTCTGGAACCCACCCTGCAAAATTCAATTTTTAATTCAGAGTCATTCAGGATGTGCTTTGCAGTGGGAATATCACAAATGGTGTAGGTGATGTAGTGAATCAGAATGCTTGATTTTATGTGCTCCTGTGAGACCTCCATTTCTAAACAAAATTGTTTTTTATTTATTTCCCCCCTCTCCCCAGTTGCTCCTTCTTTTTCATTAGCTAGATGTAGCACTAAACCTGCATTATATGGGAAAACTGTGGTTTAAACAGGTTTTAAAATGGCTTTTACCTTTTTGCAGAGTCATTGCCCCTTCTTCCCAACACCCCCCACAGTAATGTTATCTCAGGAATGTCCTGGGAAGGTGTCCTGAGGTGTTTCCCATTGGCCTTTGTTAACCCCTTCCTGTGATTGGGTGTTCCTGTAAGCCCCTTGAGACTTCTAATTGGTTACTCTGTGAATCCTCCTAAACCCTATAAATGTAGCATCACCAACAATAAACGCTTCTTCCCTCCTCTCCACGCCCGGTGTCCTGTCTCCGTGCCGGTCATGGGGCCACGTGCGGGGGGGGAGGGGGGAGCACCTCTCCCCTCCAGGCTCAGGGCCAGAAGAGGCCCCTGAAGAAACCCCTGGAATTCCCTTTTCCCATCCTTCAAGGTGTCGGAACAGTTGCTCAGATGGAAACGGAACTAGAACTGGGCCGCCCCACGTCGTGGGTGGGGAAAGGGATCCAGAGCTAGACCTAGCCACTCTACTTGAGCAAATCTTTGAATTTCAAAGTACATCACACATTATGTGTCATATGATGGGTGGAAGAAGACGGGAGAGTTTAATTTTAAATATGAAGAAACAACTGCCTGGGATAAAGAAGCAACTTCTACAAGAAACCAGCTCAGTCTCCCTGAAAGGGAGAAGAAACTTTTACAAGGCAGCACCCTCTTGCAGCTCTTTTTAATGATAGACAGAAAAAAATACATCCAAGGAAGTATCAGTGAAAACAAAGATTCAGACAACAATTGATTTTAAGTAACAGAGTTTAAAAAGTATATCTGTATTGTCTTATCAAAAAAAAAGGCAAAAAGCCAAACCAAACCAACCAACCAACCAAAAAAACCAAAGCACAAATCCACAAAAGCCACCTGTAAGACCAGATCTTGTTGAGAAATGAAATCTTTTCCTCTTTCACTGGAAAT
Source organism: Corapipo altera (assembly GCF_003945725.1). Classification (NCBI taxonomy): domain Eukaryota; kingdom Metazoa; phylum Chordata; class Aves; order Passeriformes; family Pipridae; genus Corapipo; species Corapipo altera. The sequence goes on along the minus strand of NW_020884921.1, from coordinate 5,137,364 downwards.
TAGGTTACACTGTATTAATCTTATTCAAAGAACAAAAACTCTAAAGTATTATATGAAATGCTTACAGAGAAACAAATGAATAAAGAGTGGGTATGAACCCACAGAGAGAATTAGATGGGTACCACTTCTCTGGTATGCTTATTCTTAATTTTTGTCTCCCTTTGTAAGCAAATTGATTCAAGTATAGTATGGTAGATTGTAAAACTATTTGACATTGCGAAACTTGTTTTATGTATTTGATCCACATGTCAAAAAGTGAAAAGCTAGTGAAAATATTCTTCCTCTAAACTTTCATTCATCTTTCCCCAAAATGTTGTAACCAATAAGCCTATAATGAACTTCTAAAGTCTAAAGTATGGTATCACTCTAACAGATGTGGCTTATGTGTCAATGCAGACAACACCTTGACAAGACCACAAACATTGAATTACTCTTATCTTTAAGAATTAATATTTCTTCTCAAATTTCTTTTATGCATCATTTGACACTTTGTATTGTGGTGAATGTCCTACCAGGTACACTGGGCTGCAGGAGTTGCTACCAGAATTTCGCATGGAAGAACAGCCAGGTCTGGATTCTTCACCTGCATCCTTTAGCAAAGACACCATGCAGTGACATCAATGCTGATTTAGTTGGCTGTGAAATGCTTACAGCCGTACCTAAGTTTTCTCAAATTCTGGTTTCCATCTCATTCATCCTCTGTTTTTTGTTGTTTTTTTTTAATCCATCACCTAAAATAAGGTCCAAGTAAATGACTGATTTAACATTGGTTCCTGAATAGGATGACATTTCATGTGTTGTTCCTATACTTGATAAACGTCCATTCACTTATACTGCTGCCACATTCTGATTTATGTTTGTCTAGCTTATGAGAACTGTCAGTGGCACAGCCTACAGCTTAACTAGATATGTGATACACATAGTGACCACAGATTCTGCAAATGTGAAAATATATCAAAGCCACAAAAAGTATTTTATACACTTGAATAGAAATTTGTTCACTCAACAATGAGATATCAAGAGTTTGAAATCAAGAGAAGTAAACATATCCCAATTTCTAATTGTGACTGATGATAATAAAGAGCTTGGTGAGATTCAGATCAAGGTTTATGTCTAAGTTTGCGTTGAATCCGAACATTTCAAACATTTCTTCCATCTTATCAGTATTACCAAATCCTCTCTTTTTCTTTTTTCCTTCTTTGAATTCATCAGAGCCACTCTCAGACGCAGCCTTAAGACTGACTGTAAATGTAGTTTGTTTCACTTCCATCTACTGAGTCTATTAGCCCAATGTATTAACTCAGCAAGAATGTTTGGGTGTGCGGGGTCCTAAGTGCTTTAGATGCTTCTCCCACCATGCTTGAGGCAGTCTTTGCAGTCTTGCAATCTTCAAGACTCACATACATCTTCAAAGTGGCCCAAGGACTGCTTTTAACACAGGTTATTCTGTATGTCTAATCTGCTCATCTCCTCTTGGAAATACTAAATTCCACAGCAGTTGCTTGTGTGTCTTCACTCCAATATGCAGTTCAGCAGCCAACAGTGACTTACCAATACTTCAGGATCCTCTTAATATTTTAGTGAAGTGCTCTCCATGGATGACTGTTCCAAGACTAATTCTATTGTACTTTTGGGTTAGTGTGTGTTTCCTCTATTAATAATCTAAGATAGTCTGACACAGACGGGTTTTCAGTGCTGAAGTGCTATCATTTTGATTTTTTTTAAGTTGCAGCAGCTATTGCAACTTTTGCATACTACTACAAAGCTGTTGAACCAGGTTTTCGCATCAATGGGAAACAAAAAAGGACAAAATGAGTACCAGAAATTTTCAGCACTGACACCCACCAATGTGATTGCTTTCTTCTAGTACATTAAAATATGTGCACTCAGGATGACATGAGAACAAGGTTCTGAAAATCAAATCTGCTTTGTATTACTAAGGGGATTTTATTTTTTTTCAGTAGAAACATAGTGAGTCAACTTTGTTTTGGAGGCATTTATTTCTACAACAAAGCAACAGTTATGAATTTTCTGTGGGAAGAAGTAACTGGTTCTAAATATAAAACCAGAACAAGTATTCATGTCTTACTGAACTTAATATAGCTGTGTTCTTACTGTTGTTACTGGACTTAATTTCTTGGTTTTTTAAACAGTTAGAAGTAGTGAAAATATGCACACTCAATTAAGACTTCCATGAAAACTGAAAAAGGATGAAAATTCTGTCCTATGATACACTTACAGTCTGGACAAGACTGTGGGCTGTATTTATTTCATTTTTTTTCTCTGTTACAAATGCATTTTGAGAAATCAACTGTCATTTGTCAGTTTTCCTTTTGCTGTCATTAAGATTTCAAGTCTGCATGTTAAATCCTCACCTCTGCTTGATATAGTGTAGTAAAGGAGCTATGAAAATCAATGTTCAAACTTAAGACCCTAATATTACTTTTAAATGAAATAACCTCTAATAATTAATTTTTAGTTGATCAGCAGTAGTCTCGGTAGCAGAAAAAGGAGAAGAGCAAACAGAGAAGCTGATTTTCTGTCAGAGCTATTTGGATTTGCCTAAGCAGATGTACAATGTGTATTTGCTGTGAGATTACTTGGGAAATATAAAAAAAAAACCAGAACAAAAAAAACCTCCAACAACAAAACCACTCAGTCCAAAACTCCTCTGTACTTGGTAGAAAATCATGTATTTATTAAAGAGATTTTTGTATTGGAGGTCAGCAGAATCTTCACTGCAATGAATTGCACTCAGACTTGCTAGTTAGTAAGTTTGAGGGTTTTAATGAAACAGCTGGCAAGTCAGCAGGAAAATGCTGATTTTGAAAAACTATTATTTGTCCCTTTTCTTATATTCCTAAGTCATAACAGAGAGCAGGCAAAATTTAGAAATAACTTAAATGTTTGTATATTTCTAAGGACGAACACAATTTCAGTAAGTTTCACCAGATCTGGCAATTTTAATTTTTGTGGAACTTTGAGGTAGAATTGGAAGAATGGGTTATTTTTATGTTAAACACTATCTAATCCTATTTTGTTTGTTCTTGTTCTGGCTGTCAGTAATGTGTCATTCAGAAGTATCCAGGGAGCCTCTTGTCTTTTTTTTTCCCCTTCCTAATTAAACTTAATGAACAGCTCTAAGACCCATAGATACAACCTATGAATGCAGTATTTTTCAACTGATTACTCTATTAAAATACTTCAACGTCTAATTTTTTTCAAGATCTTTATCTACATCTTGACAACAAAAGATGTGTTAGAAATCATGATTTTTTTTCTCATCTGAATAGAAAAAGCTTTTCTACAGTTATCATTTTACTAATTCATCATTATCAACACAGTACCTTAGCTATTGGTCTTCTGTGTCAGCAGAATTAGTGCTACCTTTATATTATTGTCAGCTTAGAAAGTTTTAATACTTAAACAGGATATCTAAAGATACACTTTGAAATTAGTCACTCACTGTAAGGCTATTTCTCTATATAGTGGGCATAAAAACTTGCAGCTAGATCTACAAAAAGGATTTGGGCAGCTGAAGTTACGAATGTATTTCTAAAGTCGAAGAAAAAATTTTTCACTGCACTACCAAAACCTACACATGCTTTAAATCCACAGGTATCTATGATTTAAGCCAGAATTCTTCTCATGACTAAATATTTTCTTATCTTCTGCAGGAGGAAACTTTGAATTTAGTAGGCAGAACTGAGATGCTAAGCTGGTATTTACTAGGTCTGATTGTAGACTCATGGAAATGCATGTTACACTCCAAGCTTCATGGCTGGTCACTCTACCAAGTGAAAAGGGAACAGTAACATTTGGACTGATACATCCAAGATGAGTGTCTGAGGCCATCTATAAAAAACATTTCTTCATATTTTCTTCAGCTTTTGATGGCAAAAGCTTATTTTTACTATAGCAGTGGTGAGGACAAAGGATATTGGGGGGAATAAATCAAAGGAGAAAGGTGAAAGCATCACCTGAGGTCATTTCTGATATGTGTGTAAGAGTGTGTGCATCCAGACACATGTATAACTGATAAATATGAGCTTGTCCAATATGAGCACAGCCATCCCAGTTTCAACAGGGAGCATGAAGGTTCTCCATTTTTCTCCTTCTTCTGTATGTAATCTACTTCATAGATTAATTCAGACAGAAGTCCTGTGCTCCTCTCAGCACATGATGATTATTGCTCCCGGTATATGGGATAAGGACTTCTTGCACATTTTTCCACCCCAAAATATTGTATGTATACTTTTCACAAGTGGCTGAATGAGGTTATTGCCTTTTGGGTTGTCTTAATGACTTTTTGAAATGTTTTAAAATTCATCTTGCATGTGCTTCTTTCTAATAAATTCATATGATGCACCGGAAAGGAAGAAATAAATGGAACAGGAATGATAATTAATAGTAAATTGTTAGTCAAATTAGCAGATTTTCGAAAAGACTGTATCCATTTTTTTATAATCATGTAGCTGTTCCCCTGTAACTTTGATTGCACATTTGACATTACACCATAATAGCATTCAAGGGGCTTTTTTCAACATGCATTGAAATCTTGTTGCCATTTAAAACCAAATCCCCATAGAGTTAATTTGAAATTGGTTTATTTTGATAATGGCTTTATTAATGTGGTCTCAGTGGGCTTGAAATGAGATTGTTTGACCATTGTAATGTGGTTTTCATAGGTTTGCAGTAAAATAATTTACTCGTGTAATGTGGTTTCCATTAGCTTGCTCTAAAATCATTTCCCTCTGGTAATGGGGTTCTCGTGGATATTCACTTCAACTGTTTTGCCCTCAAAATGTTATGATGGGCAGTCTTGTGGTAAAGCACTCAGAGTATAGAGGCGTAGTGTGGCTATTGGTAAATCTGCTGTGTCAGACAGGGTCTCTGAAGTAAAGATAATACTCAGCACCACATTTTTGCCTAGGTTCAACTAAATTTTTGTTACCTGGTATTTTCATTAACTGCATCACTATTTCACTGGTCTTTTTCTCTTCAACTTAATCAGGACAGCTCTGAATAAATCTCCACCTAAATATTTTTCATGTTTCAGTCACTCATGATTCTCAAGAAAGAGGTGCAATGGACATAGTCACAGCTAATTTTCCTGCAGAGGTGATTTCCAGGTCAGTTGTTTGACACTCTAAGGCAATACAGGAGAGTTCCGGGTTGTTTGCAAATAGAACAAAATTACCATTGCTCTACAGGGTCATCTTCCACTCAGAGATAACAATGGAGAATAGCAATGTTCTTTATCATTCATAACACACCTTGTGTTCCAAAATCTGTAGGAGAGGACTAGAAATGGAATACACCAGCTAGGCTTTCTTGCACTCTGGGAAAATCCACACTGTAAATCTCAGAAAGATAAACAGTGATTTTACACCTTTAAGATTTATACAGAGAATCTGAGTGCTTATTTTTCCCTTTCCTCACTCCCAGTTACTTTTTGTACCTGTCTCACAGACACTAATATAAATGTCTTTCAGTATTTGGGATTTATCTTCTGAAAGTTCATTTCCTGATCTGAGGAGTGACTATTTCTATCAAAATTAGAAGCCAAGCGAAATTATTCCCATCAGTGCCAGACAACATTTGGGAGATTATGTTGCTGTTCCACCCATTCTGTGGGTACAGGAGGGTTGAGGACTGTCAAGCTGGCACACTTAATGAGTAACAAAATTCACACACCATTTAAAAATAAAAAGTAGCGCAATGTTTCACAGTGAATTAAGCTTTTCAAAATAAGACCAGCACAGTTTAACTTTTAATTAAAGGTGATTTCAGCAGGACATCTAGAATACAAGGGATACTGGGAACTTCTGCTCTGTTCCAGAATGTTGTTCCCAGTCCAAACTGGCTGGAAGAAAGTTGTACACTGATCTGGATCATCATATTTGCATGTCTTGTGTTCATGAATGAGAAATAGAAGTCTGAATCCTGAAATGAGTATTACAGACTGTTATATTATAAGAAAGATATTGTCTTCTGTTTAAAGAAAAGGTCTGCAAATACAACAGATTTATTGCAGAGGTTTTCTACACACTTCTATTTCTATAGTGCTTCTATTACAGATTTGATCCAAATAAGCACTGGGTTACTATGTAACTAGAAAAAGCTGATTCATTTATTTCTTTTTATATGCATAAATCTGGCACTGAAGAAAGGAGAAAAGGCTGAGTTTAGAAGCTGATGGTCTGTGGAGAGAAATCTTCTTTGCTGTTAAGAAGATTTCTGTAAATCTCCATGAGCAAATGCAATATCATGTCTAGATGTCTGAAGTACTGATGGGACTTTTTATGATTGTAATGTAAATTATACTGGACTTGGATTTGATTGCAGTTAGGGTATTTCCTTGTTGGTGGAAAGATGAAAAGGAGTAGGTAGGGCCTTCTTGGAATTAAATGCACAGACAACTTCAGTTTTGACAAATATGAAGTTCAATACTGGCTACAGTATTAAGTTAATGAGTTGCTAAAATGGATGTTTCACTAATGAGTCAATCTGGCACTCACATACAGTAGAGCATAATTTTGGGTGGGTAGATGAAAATAGGTTTCCTGCCCCTTTATAGTCATATGATGAGAAAACATTTCAGTGATATTGCAGATCTGTCTAGAAGAAATATAAGCGTGTTCCTTAAAGATTCATTACCATTCCCAATTAATGAACGAGAGAGTAGGAGGTGTCTTATGCCTATGGCAGGGAGGAATGGGGTGATTTGTATTGTTAACTGTGATAAAGGATCCTCTCTCAAGTTTCTGATAATGCGGAATATCCTGGATTGTAGAGGGTACATAACAGCACAGCAGAGGAAGTTTGATGAACTACCGGGGATAACTAAGGGCAGAGAGCTTAAATGGTAGAGACGATTGTCCAGCTTTTGAGGACAGAGCACACTAAGTAAGTTAATGTGGCTATCTAAGGACACTGAGCATGCCCAGTGAGTGATGATAGATTTTTAAGGACTCAGAGCATGCTTTTGTGCACAGCTCCTTATGCCACATAATCCCTAAAGATGCCATTTTATGCCATCTGGCTTTTGTTGTTATTCCCAGTCAGCACTTCTAGATTGTTTTGTGCTTTTTTTCCCACTCTGAAATATATTTCCCTTTCATTTCAGAGATTTTTTTTTTTATTTTGCTCAAAGCTTATCCTGCATACTAATAAATCTAACAATATTTCAAGTATTTATTTCTTTTATTTTAACTGTATTCATAGATCCAATTATCTAGTACTATTGGTCACCTTTTCCCTTTGTCCTTTCACTTTCTAAAATAGTGACTTCTACAGAGGTACAAGGACCACTGACTCCAGAGGAAGTTGTTCATGCAACATGCAGCTGCCATGGCAATGGAGTCCATCATTCATCATCCTCCTCTTGCTATTTTTTTTTCAGAATTACTAGTTTTGGTTGCTCACTCATTTCCATGAGTGATGTGTGATTCTTCCTAACTGCTGTATGTGTGACTCTTCCTAACTGCTGTAGCCCAGCAATGATGGTGATCTGGTCAATAAAAGAGATACTTAGCCTCAGCCACCTCTCTCTGGGCTGATGGTTAGCAGATATAGGATAACAGAAAATAGTAGATTTCTATTTTGGTGCATAAACCAAAATGCAGTGATGTTCCTGGAGCCATATAATTGCCAATTTGCCCTGATTATTACCATTTTGATGCAATTAGATTTGCTGTATACTGGCAAAACCCACTGCCTAAATTTGAGGTCTCTAGATAGTGAAAGAAGACGCAAATTAAGATTTGTCATAAATGCTTGGCTATTTTGAAGTGCCCCATGTGTATTCTATTTGTTTTTTTGGGGCTTGCCTGTTTAAACAAGTGGCAGAGACTTTTGGAGACTATGCCCTTTGACATGCTCATCATGAGATGCAATTGTTCAGAAATGCATGCTTGAAAAATAAAACATTATTAAACATTATCAATTTACTCATTTTCATGCTCAGTTGTTTTTCCCAGATATGTAGAAACATAAAATCGGAGAATACAGGTGGGACTGTAGCACAAAGGGGATGAGTCGCAGGAAGAGAGTTGATCTTTCCCTGCACTGGCACTTCTCAGAGCCTGTGGAGGGTGAATAGGGCACTCATGGAGAATATGGTGATGAGGTTCTCTGAAATACTTTTTTTTTAATTAATTGGAATCCACTAATTGAGGCAAGGGACTGCTGTTACTGAGTAAACTCACAAAGGATATTTTATTTAAGCCTAGATATATAACAAGGGAGAAAGCCTCATGTGCACTTTCATCTACTGCTGCCACTGGAGAATGACATCACCTCCTTTTGTTGCCAGGTGAGAGGAGTGTGGGAGCACAGAACATTCCCTCCCATCGCTTGCAGAGCCTCAGGGGCAGTAACCATAAGCAGACCACTGACACAACCTCTGACAACCAGCAGTCAATGAGGAGGAGGATAGCAAACAGCTTCTGCAGGAGGAGGAAGGCTTTGAGTGATGGCTATCAGAAGAGACCTTGCTAATTAATGCTCAGATTTGGATTTACTGTTGGTTGAGACTACTAGAAACTATCACTGACTGGTTCGACTTTCCTTTTGTTTCTATGCATTCCTGTTATATGCCATTGTTTTTCCATCTAAATATTAAAGTGGTACTGCTAGGAATCAGAATATTTCCCTGCCTTGACAGACAATATCTGGGTCACAGAATCATAGAATCACAGAATGGTTTGGGTTGGAAGAGACCTTAAAGATCTTCTCATTCCACACCCCACGCCATGAGCAGGGACACCTTCCACTAGAAGAGGTTGCTCAGAGCCCCATCCAGCCTGGTCTTGGACACTTCCAGGGATGGGACATCCACAGATTCTCTGTACAACCTGTTCCAGTGCAATAATACATTTACATAATAACAGATAAGAGATTTAGTAATATCCTATATTACTCTACTGTGTTTTTCTGGTGGGGAAGGGTTTTTTCCTAGGGTTTTTGTCAGTCTTCTGGAATCAGAAATCAAGGTTGGTTTAAGGATTTCCAAGATACTGGAAAGCACTGGTCTGAGTTACTTCTCAGCAATTGCTGAACCAACCCACATTTCTCTGTGGGACAGTCTGGAGATAAACTCCTTTACAACAGCAATTTCAGATGCATTTATCAGTTAGTGCATAGAACTGTGCCTGTCAAGACCAAGTAACCCAGATTTTGTGTATTATTCACATGTAAAGAATGCAAAAGTGGGTGGTCTGCTGATCTGAAATGATTTCACAGAGAACAATTTTAATTATCTAATAAACTTCAGAAAGATGTAAGCTTCTTGACAATATTTTTGCAAACAGAAACAGAAATTAGGCCTAGATTTTCAACTCTAGTGGGACCCAAAAACTAAGGTGCTATATTCATATGTAGGCATCTGTATTAAAAAAATTTGCTTTTCAATGTGCTGTACACCCAGTATCTCACTTTGATTTGCATTCCAGAAAAACAAGGTCAAAGCTAAGCCTGAATTTTTTTCATCTTTTGCAGATTATTTATTTCAACAAATGCACAATTGCCTCTTGAGTTGTTAGTCCTCCATAGGACAAAGTATCATCATGTAAGATCTGCTTTTTAGTCCTCTTGACAAATTTTTATATATGTGCACCTAGATAATGGACAATTTTGTGTCAATTAGTTTTGTAGTTGGCTATGCTATATGGGATAACAAGATTAGGAATTACACCACTAAAATATTTTGAAAGTGTTGCAATAAAAGCTGAAGAGAAAGTAGTTTGGATTTCTAAGCGTTTCCGACCTTTGGTGTGTAGGCGAGACCTTACTTACAGCTGCTGTCCTGCCTGCGCTGCCTGTGAGGAGTGCTGGGGAGGACGAAGTTCAAACACATTCATTTCCAGTTTCTACCAGAGAGGAAGGGAAAGGAAGAAGAGGTTTGTGTAACGCTTCAAGGTTTAAGCTAGTGTAAAATAAATCAAACCTGAGATGGTGTTTTAAAAGAGAAATCTGGCAGTAACAGAGAGGAGAAGGTACTGGGCCTGGACACATATTTGTCTTTTTTAAACACTCACTTTCAAGCATGTCTGGTTTCCAGCCCAGTTTTTATCAGAAGGGATCAATTCTTTTTCCCCTTTTCCCTGTTCTACTTTTGTCCTGGTATTGTCTGAATCCCAGAGTGAACAGCAATACATCATCCTGCTTCAACATCTGCTAGAGCCCCCTCTCTTTCTAATCTGCCCAGATCCCCAAAGCCTTTCCCACCTGCTATAGCACCAAATGCTCATTATAGCACACAGCTACGCCCTTCACTGTCCTTCTCCCTGACTCTCAAGGTTAACATGGCACAATGACTGTTATTAAATGGGGGCTTTAACAATGTAAAGGCAGCCCAAGCTGAAGAAGGGGGTGGGGGTGCAGAAAGGGAGCTGGGAGGAATTGGGTAACATGCCAGCTTTGCTGGCAACAAAGATCTCCGAGAAAGCTGTGGCCAATTTTCCAGTCGAAACATGACTCACTGCACAGAGATGCACCCAAAATAAATAGCTTCCCTGTTCTGTGCCCAGAGAAGCAGGAACCTCACCCTCCTGTGGTTTTGTGTCAGGGTACTGTGGGTAACACTCCAAGTTGCTTGGTGGAGCAGCACAGATAAAAATGGCAATTTTGAAGGAGATGGTGGCTCTTGGGGTTTTGTTTACTGCTTGGTAAACTGAAAATCATAAGCAATTGGAAGACCTTTCTTTCTCCTCTTTTTGTTTTTTCTCCCACTACAAACTATAATCCAGCCCATTTTGCTTGCATTATCAGATCCATTGTAAGTGGAGCACCTGGCATGAATACATGTGGATTGTGGAAGGAGAAGTGAATGGGCAGTGAGGAAGAGGGACATGCTCACAGGCATTGCTGTGAATAGGACTTGACTCTGGGGTGTAAGGTGACGGCTGTATTAGAGAATGGAGACTCAGCCTGAATGCTGCATTCCCTTGCTTTGCTTATGTTCTGTCTTAAGATAACTGCAGGGATGTGACCTGTTGGGACATTTGGATGGTTTTGGTCTTTTTTTGACATGGCCTTAAATAAATGAAGAGAAAACTCCTTTGCTATTGTCTTTTGGCCCTTGCAGTCCAATGAATGAATTGGACTGCATCCTATCATAAAGACTTCAGATATTATTTGTGAAGTCTGAGGAGACTGTATACTTCTGCTTTCATCTATAGGGCATGATCCTGGTCTCCATTGTCACCTGTTCCACATCTTCTAGGAGATGACTGCAGCAGCCTTCCCTCATTGCCTAAACCATATAGCACAGTATGTTGAGCAGAGCAAGATTTTGGAACCAGTACACCCTGCACTGAGGAGCTGGGTTGTGTCTGGGCATGTGCAGTGGCAGACAGAGGGACTTGGAAGGGATGGAGAAAAGAGGATGGATTGTGTTAGTGTTAGTTGTCGCTGTCATATGTTAGACATCCCTGTCAGATGGCAGCTTTCCTGGTCTCTTGGATAGATGGAAATATGCTATGTTTCTTCTTTACAACTGTGCTTTTGAGACCATGGCTGGTTAAGCTACTGAAGGTACCTACCTGTTGGAGTTAAGCACTTCATTCAATCACTTATTTATTCATTCAAACTGAACAGCAGCAGTGTCTTAGAGAATGACTTAAAAATCCATTTTTAGCTGGACCTCATGTAAATATAGCTGCACTGAATGTAAATACATGGGAAAAAATCATACAAGAGGGGCAAAACACATTAAATAAAATGCATTTTTCTCAAAGAAATGTCAGCAACCCATGCCTTGTGCTTACCACGCTGAAGTTCATCAAAGGTGGGATTATAATTATCTGAAAACAGCATCTGAGAGTTCTTCAAATGCAAGTTCTTCAAATGAAACTTAAAGCAGGCTAGTTATACACTTAGTTGAAAATATATCATAGCAGTTCATAGAGCAGTTCAGCCCCTAAGGTCCATATCCAGCCATCTAAGGATAAGTTTTTAAATAAAAACTACAAAAATAAACAAGAAGATTTGGCCTCAGACTATAAAAGTGAAATCTGACTTGAACTTGATTGTATTTCTGCTGATGCCAGCTGTGGTTAAGTGATCATTTTCAAGGGACCAAGATCATGACTTCTGTATGAGCCAAACCATGGCTATGACTCAACTCCTCCTAGAAGTTTGACCCTAACAGGAATCCCACTTGAAAACTTTTCATTCAGTTTTTTTGTGGATAAAATTGTTTTGTGGAACATCTTATTTTAGAACATGGACAGAATAAAGGAGAAAAAGTGTATGTTTTCTCTCTCTGTCTTTATGTATATAGACACATATATGAAGGTTAGAGCTTGTGCCTGCAATTCAAAGAAGGAGGGAAAAAAAAAACAAAGCACAATTAAAAAAACCTCACACAAATTGGTCCGATGACAGCTGTGGGTGGCTATGCTTCAAAGATCCCATAAATCCCCTTCAGCCTTCAGCTGCATGAGGTTTTGCTGTATTTGGGTGTGGGTGATGGCATGTTTCCATGTGGACTTCCTTTCAGTTAGTGTCTTCTGGTGAGACTTCCTTTATACTGCTAAGACCACCATTTACACTTTCCACATATAGACCTACTTCCTGGCCTGAGTAAGACCAGTGGATTGCAGTCTATGGTATCTTGCTGCACTCCCCACCACCTGCTGAAGATGGGACCACTCTGTCAGGTATGATCGCACACACAAAGGATGCTGAGCACTGCTCAGAGGTCTCAACATCATGAAAGAAAAAGCTACCAGTACGAAAGCTGTAAAACCTATTTTTCATAACAGACACTGTAAGATGCTCCAATTGTAGGTGTGTGTGTGCTTATAGCTCATGTCAAGGCTTACAGTAATTTTTGCACATTTTAACATGCATTAAAATACAAGATGGAGAATGTGTAGAAAGAGCAAGCCCTGGAAAACAACTGGCATTTAAGTGTTTGTGTTGTTTCACTCAGCTGGTTCAAAAAAGAAAGAAAGAGAGAAAAATTCTATCCGGTACTCATGCTTACATGAGAGAAACAAGAAAAAAAGGCGTATAAAGCCAAAGCAAAGCCTTGGTTCAAAGTATCCCTGCCTTGCTGGCCTTACCTCCTCAGGGACTGACTTAGAGCTGCAGGCTTCCAGTCCTTTGAATACCTCAGAAATTTTGATATATTTCTTAAATTTACAATTTTATCTCTTTTCTAAAATAAACAACAAATAAATGAGCACACTTTAAATAACATTAACATTATGACACAAACTAAAATAACTCAAGAAATGCAAAATTATGGTTATTATGGGTGACCTTGACACTAACTGCCCCTTAATTACCATCTGGCCTCTTCTCTCTGTGAAAGTCGGGAGTTAAGATCAGTCATCCTTCACTTTGAGAGTCTTGGTTTTAAAGCTCCTGTTTGCACCATCCTTTCATGTCTCTGAAACATCTTGGGGCAAATATCTCAAGACTCACCTCAAAGCTGAAGGTCCTTGGTGACTGCAGCACCCCAGTACAATGGCATGTACATGTATACCAGTAAGTGTGCACATCTATACCAGCATGTGTGTGCACTCCCTTTTATTTCTGCAGGCACAGTATCAGTCAGCCTGGAGGTTTGAACTAGTTCTATTGAGCTATTGGATCAGCACTCCAAAACCCCTCTGTATCTCTGGGGGATCTTGCTTTACACATAACTAAACATGCATGCACATATGTAAAAAAAAGCGTGATATTTAAAATACTGAATGATTATCAACAAGGTACTGGAAGAGTTTAGACACTTTACATGAGCTGAATTCAGTCCCCTTGAATATATATAGACACACTTTGGAACTGACTTAAAGGTACAGATCATTTTTCTTTTTTTTCATATGACTTCCACCTTGCTTAATATACTGGAGGAAAGATGCTTATTTAACCATGAGCCTCTTGACATTTTCTTTTTCCCTTGATCTGCATGTGCCCTTATGCCTCCTTCAGTTCCCACAACTCTGAGTTGTCCCTTCTGCAGTACATACTTTCTAGCAGTGCCACCAGTTAAACAGAGCTCCTACACGTAGCAGTTTCCTGAAGTTTGTTGTAATGGTGCAGACTCTACCCCAGACTTACTCCTCCAGCTCTGAGCTATCACAGTCCAGTGCCTTCCCACTCTCCTCTCCCAAATGATTTTATTTCATCACCCAGTCAGCCACAATTTCCACTGCGGAAGCCCAACCACTCTTCTTCTCTCCACCATCTGGTCATGCACTACAGCAAAAGCTTCTAAAATTCCACTTGCACTAGCTCCATAAACCTTGTTAGACTCTTATTACCAACTTGAAAATTGAGCAGAAATCCTCATTTTTTATCCCTACAGAGTTTTTTAACTTGCTAATCATGCTAAGTATTCTTTTAGGCACAGAGTTAGAACTCTGAAGGAAACAAGACCTTGCTGCCATGGCCATTGCTCCTGTGGGACAACTTTACAGCATTTTCCCCAACTCTATAGGTGGAATATGTTGTGCAAGTCTTCAGATATAGGACCTGTTGTATTGAGAATAGTCCTGGTAATAGCTGAACTACCCACAAAAGTAAACCTTGCACTGCCCAAGCAAAGTTGAAGAAACACAGCCTTATACTTACGCAATGTAGTACAATTTGCGTCTGAAAAAAAGTCATATAATATTTATCCTTTTCAGTTCTCTGGGATTTTTGTCAGACTCACAACCAGGCCTTTTGGCACTCTGTGTTATTGGAAATTTCCCAAGTACATGTAACAAAAATGCAGTCAGTTTAATAAAATTATCAGCTTTTCCTCAGTCTGTGTTGAGTCTGTGTTTGTCTAATGTCCGGGTAGATATTTTCTGCTTACTAAAGTCAATAAATCTGCTACTTTGAAGATAAAGGCACATTTCTTGTGAAGCGACTGTATGTTCATCTATAATGCTGCAGCTTGTCCACTCTGTTCAACAGCAGAGCAGCAAATGAAACTGGTAGTATGTCATCATCAAACTGTTTCCAAAGTCATGTTCTAAGGAAACATCCAGAGGAGCTATGTGTCCTTTTATTTTCTACCAGGATAAAGCATGCATCTAGGAGAGTTATTGTATTCCTTTTTAGGTATAAATGGTCTCACAAGTAGCATCAGCAGTACTTGCATATTCCTGTCTTTGCAGCTGATTAATTTAGGCTTCTTAGGTAGAATGTTACTCTTGTAATTTTATGTCAGTCACTTAAAATTATCAGTTCTCTGTTTATCTTTACATCTGACAATGTCTTTGCTTTTATTACTTGTTGCACCTGTAAATATTTGCATTATCATTGTCTTGTATAATATTTAATTTTACCACTATGACAAATTATTGTTTTAATCTGAGCACAATGCCATTGATCCAACAAAATTCACTTTCCTAGGAGCATAAATCTTCAGACTTTTGCATGTCTGTGGTCCTAGTACGTTTCCTTCTGCTTGTCTCCATGCTGCAAGCCAGAGCCAAGATGTGCCGAGATTTGCTTGTGGATACATCATCATGGCTAGGTTTTGCGAACGAAGATTGGGGAAGGGCTCTATCCACGTTTGTTGCAAGCATGTTGGTGGCTAAAAAGGCCAATACGAGACAGACATGTCAGGCTGCAAAAGGCACAACAGAAAGACTCCTCAGATGGTATATTCTGCAAGGCACGATTCTTTCTGCATTGTCTTTTCTCCTCAAGAGTGAACCTGCGTGTGTTCTCAAAAGCATCAGCAGCGTTATAGATGGTGTGTCTCCAGACCTCCCGATTTGAGGCCAGAGTAGACCAGTTAGGTTGATCAATATGGCCAAGGCTGAGATGTTGTTTCAGGGAGTCCTTGTATCTTTTCTTCAGGGCTCCTGTCTTACGGCAGCCAGTGGCAAGTTCACCATAAAGCAAGATCTTAGGGAGGTGGTGGTCCTTCATCCTGGAGATGTGCCCTGCCCAATGCAACTGTGTTCTCAGCAACATGGGCTCAATACTTGTGACTGTTGCTTGTTCTAGAACAGATGTGTTGGTCACATAATCTGACCAGTGGATGTTTAGGATTGTATGGAGGCAGCACTGATGGAAGCATTCTAGGAGTCGCAGGCGGTGGCGGTAGATGACCCATGATTCAGATCCATATAAGAGAGTAGACAGCACAATGGCTCTGTAAACACTGATCTTTGTACTTTTCTTCGAGTGTTTGTTTCGCCAAACTCTTTTATGAAGCTTTCCGAAAGCACTGTATGCTTTTGCTAACCTGTTATCTATCTCTCCGTCAATCTTACCATCTGAGGAGATGAGGCTACCTAGGTAATTAAACTGCTGAACTGATTTGCTTTGCTCTGTTACGTCCTGAAAGGGTGAGCAGGACAAAAGGTTGTTCCTGGGTATCTCCTTATGATTGTATATAAATAGGTGATAGTAAAGTAGAAAATGTAAGACTTGCCCAAACCGTTGTAACAGGAATGTAGCCTGTGTAACCCATGTGGTTGCAAGCTATGCTGGCGATGGTACATGCCTTCGGTAGGGTTGCCCATGCCAGACAGGTCAAAACAGCAGGGTCAGACATAACACATCTGTGGGCAGGATGGGCTCACTAGCCTTCTGGTAGTCATCCTAGGAGAAGGACAACTCTAATTCCAAACCCAGGCAGATGGAGCTTGCTTAGCCCTGTAAGGCCATCCATCTAAGAGAAGGTCACTCTAAACAAACCTGCGTCCTGAGGACCTTCGCTGCCACCGTCCAAGCTCGCTCGGCCCTGGCAGATGAACCTCAGGATTAAAGGGTGGGTTCAGTTCCGCGCATACTGTATCTCACCTAAAAATCCATTGCACATGCTTGAAGGCTTCGTGGATACAAATACCATGGTATTAGTAGTGTCATGGAAGTGACAAAAATGGCTGCTTTGCTTCCAAGTGTACTGAGATGAGCAGATTATAATATGTTCTGTGCATTCTAGCCTCACTTCCCATTTTTAACTACAGAAGTACTTGGGTATGTTGAAAACACAAGGAGATCAAATTTTTAACTTTTGAGAGCATTATCCTGCTTTCTATTCAGCAGGCTCTCTGTTAACACACTGTATTTCTTTCTTCTCTCTGACTTTATCTTTGCCCTCTTTTCCCCTCTGGCTTTCAGCTTGTCCTTTTCCTTCTTTTTGATTTTGTGCTCAAACCTTTCTCTTTCTCTTCCCTATGAATGCAGACCTGGCCTTTCCCCCCTTCTTAGCTTAAGGCTTAGTCTTTTTCTTCCTTTTGGCATCAGGTATAACCTTCTGTTTCTCTCTTTTTTTATGTTGTTTGACTTTCTCTCCCTGACTTCCCTCATCTAAGTCAGGTTTTTCCGGAGGGTGACAGTGCAGGAGGGGTGGTGTGGTCTTTAAATGCCTGCCTTTCTTGAAGAGAAGGGCCATCATCTCCTGCATCACCACATCTGTCAGATGCTCTCTGAAGCTCTGGTGACAGACCTTGCTAGCCAGGCTTTCTTGCTGACCTGTCTTGCATCTGTATGCACAACTATAAACCCTTGACTGCAACTATGGCATCTCCTCGGGAAGAACAGAGGGATCATGGCTTTCTGCCCAGATGCTGATCCTCACAGATGCAAGTTATCCTATAGGTGTTGATCAAGCTTTAGTAAGGGGCACCCAATTTCTCATGTCTTGTTAAAACCCTTCTGATCTGTTAAGTCATTTTTATCTCATGTTCTGCAGCATATACCTCAGGGTAATTACTCAGTACCTCTTCCCCCACTAACAAACATGACGGTTGCACACAATAAAAATAACTAATTCTTTCAGAGCAATTGCTGAAAATATTAAAGCCATTTTCCTTGAAAAATAGCATGTGTTCCTCAATAATTTGTTTTTTAAAAGATATTCCTATGTACCTCCATAACTTTAGAAAAGCTTTCTCACTTTTCCTCTACTGTTGAGGAGGAGGTAGCTTTCTCTCTGGCACCAGGGTGACATCTTCACCTCAATGCACCTCTGCATTTCTGACTTCAAGCTTTGCCAGTTTGATGCCTCCATCCAGCACTTACTGCTTCCCTTTGAGAAGTTTGTTTTCCTTAATTATCCATCCCATGACCATCATTCATATGACAAGCACCCTGACAGCTCTGTACAGAGACTTCAATCTCTCTTTAATCTCTTTCCCTTCAGTTTTTGGTGGTACAGTATAGCCAGCCATGGGTCTTCTGTGTTTTGCAGGAGGGGAAGTAACTTGCTGCTGGGCTGTGTAGAGTTTCACTTGACCTTTTCTCATTTCTTCCCCTTTCTTTCTGTCTCACCTGGAGCAGATTCACACAGCTCTCCAGCTGTATCTTGTTCTAAGGACATCAGACTGAAGTTGAGGGGGACATTTAGTGAGGGTAATGCAATCAAAGTGTTCCACATATGATAAAGGAAGTAGAAATAACATAGAAAAGTCTAGATTTTGTCAAGGGTTCTGATTCTGAGTTCTGACTCAACAGAAATTATGAAATTATGTTCATTAGAGAGCAATTGTCAGACATGGAGCCATGGATGTATTGAACGGGAGTTAGAGCTGAAAAGAAAAAAAAAAAGAAAAAAAGTATCTGGCTGGAAATACAATGTACAAAGGAATGGAAAAACACTTACCAGTCTGTGAGAACTAATGCTATGCAAATTAATTCAATTCAGCATTAACTTCATGCAGATCCATCTGCATACCATGTTGCAGGCTCTTTAGAGGTGCTGTAGCTGTTCCAGATTGCTGAACAAGACCCCACCATTTGACAAATGTTGACCAAAGCCAGGATTTCAAATGCCTGGTGTTGCTGGCCTTGACAATGTCCTTGTGCTGCTCCTGTTCCTCCAGTTGTGGAGTCACAGTGTCCTGCAAAGGCTCTGGTTAGACTGTGTCTTCACTGAGCTTTTTCTGTATCTCTCCTGTGGACATCTAACTCAATTTCTTGAATTTAGTGAGTCTATAAAATTTTCCTTTACAGATACAAACTTATTCCATGTGATTTTGTGTGATCTGTGCCAAAATGGATTGTCGATGCAAACTTCAGCCTAGTTCTCCCTTGACTATATAATTTTTCACATGCAAATAAAGCTGCTTGTGTTCATTTTAAAATATACTTTATAATTATTTTTACTTTATTTCCCCCCTCCCCAAAATAGAAAGCAATCAAAGCGAAAGCAACCAGTCAAGAAAATGTTTAATTGAGTGTAATAGCAATTCTTATGAGCATTAGAATAGAGTCTGCACAAAAAACTTTTGAAGCACCAGCACTTCTACTGGATAGATTGACAATTGTCTCAATCTTTATTCACCTTATGCACATGGCTGTCAATATCCGAGAAGTACCAGTTTAGTGCAGTGGGAAGTGAGCAAGGAATCAATGCCAGAATTTTCAAGCTTAGGAAAAAATATGAGAAATAATATCACTTTGCATAAATGTCATTCACTCTGCTGTGATGCCTAAATTCAGTATCTAAATAAGGAAGTAAAAAAAAAGGCTCCAACCGTTCATGAGACACAGCTGAGCTCTCTTTCGCAAAGGAGTCAGGCAGAGAAGGTCAGTGTTCAGGTTACTGCCTCCACCATGAGGCTGGCCTAAGTTACGCTTGCCAAAACAGTCCTTCTGCTGACCTAGGCAGGCTGAACGAATGAAGAAAGGCAGCCAGAATGGTTCTTTACCATTATCTGCCTCCACAGGCAAAGACGCTCTAAAGCCATTTCGATAGAGTTGCTCCAATTTTGCACTGGTGGAATGAAAAAGGTGACCATCAGATCCTGCTTCATCTAGGTTGCTCCCAGGGAAGAGGTGGTTCGACTTCAGCTGTTTCCCACAGCCAGACTCCCAAAAGCCCTAACAGAAAGGCTGACTACTTTCACAGACTGCAGTGAAACAAAGGGCAATGTCGCCTCAGTAGAAAGGATCTTGTCTTCATCCATACATCCTTCATATCAGGGCACGCCAAGGTCCCCAGTTGGAACTCTTCCTTCCTTATGCAGTTGTAAATCAAGAACTCCTCTGCCATGAACTCTTCTTGCAAAATTACAACACAAGTCAGGTCCCAGGTGCCTACTGAGCTTAACATAGTCCAGATAGCGGACCTGGGTTTTTCATGAGAACACTGCCTGTGATGAATCTAAAATCAAAAAAACTTGCAGTAAACCTACAGGTCTCACCAAGGGAAAATGGCAGAAAAATTAGTGGAGAAAGTCTGGCAAGAATTTCTTACTGAAAGTAAAATTGTCTACCAAAATGAGGCAAGATGTGTGGACTCACAATGATGGAAACTGAAAAGCTGTGCTACCTGCTGTCCCTCCCAAGGCCTCTAAAATAGCTTGAAAAATGTCTTTGTTTTTCAAAATGAAGACAAAGTAAATAGCTTAATGTATTTTGAGTATTCCATCCATAGATAAACTTATCATGTAAAATATACCATTAATGCAGTTTTGTAAAGACTTCTTAACTTTCTTTTTTAATGATGACAAATCACTACTGCTGTAGTAGGATTATGATAACAGCTGTTCTAGCCAATATTACTGAAATGTAAGGTGCTTTTAGGAACCTTCTCTTGTGAATTATGTCTCTTTTGCCATCACACGGATGAGAGAAAGAAAAAAGGGGGAAAAAAAGATAAATACTTTGAAAACTGTGTTCAAAGCTTCCTCCCGTAAGCTGCATACAAAACACGACAGAACAGCTGCAGAAAACCACCCGAATTAAATCTCAGCCATCTTGCACATCATTGCTTTGATTTGTGTGTTATGTTTGTGAGGTATTTTTAAATTATTGCATATAAGGGAGACCCTGAAGTTGTGGCTTCTTGCACCTGATGACATGAAAGCAAAGGGAAAAAAAAGAGAGTCCTGCTGAGTTTGAATGAGACTTGTAAAATTTTCTCCTTTGTGAAATGGAAAATGATTCTTAATTTACCTTTTGAGATGCTCTAAAGCTTGGAGCACTTTTATTTCTGAGTTACAGCAAAGTCTGACAGAGAGATCAGGCCTTTGTATTAAGTTTAACATTACTCACTCCTAATTAGAGGTATGATAAGATATGTACTGGAAAGACAAGTGTTCCAGTGCGGAAGAAATACTGACTTTTCTACCTGAGTGAAGTGTTTTCCGAAACTATGCGTCCTCTGTGTACTTCATCTCTTCTGTCCAGCCACATTTCATATAAACCATCTTAGAGCTACTGGTAACCCAGAGAAGGTTCCAGCTTAAACCCATTGAAAGAGTGGAACAAGAATGAAATAATTCATACTCCATGTGCCTTAAAATTACCAGTGAGAGATAGAGAGAAAACACTCTTTACATTGCAGCTGTCATCCTTTTCATCAGGTGCTCTGTATAAGCAAATATGGTGTCGAGCAGTCAATCCTGAGGTCATGACTGCTCCCGAATTGAGGTGGTTTAGAATATTTTAGTCTGCATTCATTACAAGGTACAGCGTAGAGTTAAGAAACACTCTTGTGGCGCCAGTGTGTGATTATGGCAAGACAGGCTGACCACTGGGAAATTGCTGAGCTAACAGGGAGAGGAGCCGGGCTGAGTGGTGCCAGAGCCAAGTGTGCAGACAGCCGTCACACCAGCACACCTTATAATGACAGATCTGCCACACTCTGTGCTTGGGATGCTGCTCCAAGGGATGATGTGCTTTCCTAAAGAAAAGGGAGCCTGTGTTTTCAAGGGGCTGTTTATGAATCCTCTCTGTTAGCCTATTTTTGAAATCTTTGATGTGCCTATATGGGTTGTCTGTGTGTGTAAATTGTCCTTCTGGTTTTCTATCTCTCTATGTCTCTTTGGGTTATTTCTTTTTCTCTCCCTTTCTCTGACTTTTTTTTTTTTCCAAACTCCTGAATAAGGGTTTGAAAACCTAACCACAATGTAAAACAAATAAAAATAATACAAAAAAATCAGCTTCATATTTAGTGGTCAACCAACTGCGACAATTCTTTTCAGAGTGACCATTATGTGAATCAGGTATAAGCCAGACACCTTAAAAATAGTGACATTTTGGTTGCTCTACACAGTCTTTTAGTGTGTGGAGGTTTTTTGTGTGTCAAGAATGTCTTTCAGTCCCCTGTGAACGTTTTTCTCTGCACATAAATGTTCACTTCCCCCTCCTCTCCTAACATTTTCAAACAGACTGTTTATTCAGGGTGGAAAAAGAGAGTAGGAGAGTTGTTAAATAGGTAAAGAATTTAGATTCAGATGATAGCCATAACAACTTAGGAAGCAGTAATGAAGAAAAGAAGTCCAAACCCTGAGAACCTAATGTTTGTCTCTCAAACCTGACCAAAAAAAAAAAAAAAAAAAAAAATCATCAGCTGAAGTGGACAGTACTCTTCTCTAGGCATTTAGCCATGAGACGTTTATAGAGAGTGGGGGCCTGTGTTTATAACAAAGTTTTGCAGTAGCAAAGGGTGTTGTAGTTTGACTATAGGAAGCTTTGGTAGAGATAGGGAAGAGATACAAAGATTTCCCTGAAATCTTGGGCAAAACTCTTCACTTAATTTGCTGCTCACATGGTAGCCAAAGAGAATATTTTATACACAGTGCAGAAGTGCAAAAAGCAACTGTAAAGCCTGGCGTATCGTTTTTCTTGAAACAATAAAAAAATTCGAGGTTGTTTTTTCTCCCCATGATTCAAAATATTCTGCTAAAAAATGGTGGCCTGCAGTCAGAACCAAAAGATTCCTGTCCCCCATTCTTTTAGGGGGACAGTTCAACTCTCCTCAGTTTAACTATACTTTTAAAACACCTTTCTAAAAACTTCCTTCCTGTTTTTAAACCAGCAGTCCCTGCTTTGCTAAGGTGACTCTCCTGAGCATGCCATCACCTCATTTTGAATTGATGTGTTCCCTTAGCTGGGATGAAGCAGCTAGTGATGCAGAAGCATCCAAGGAAAAATAAAAATATGCATGAAGCCGTTAAAAGAAATAAGAGCCCAATTATCCATACCTCTAAGAAATCTGGCAGAATAGCCTGATTGACAGAACAGCGCAATAACAGGGACCTCCTGCTTACTAATTCATCCCAGGGTATGTGACCTCTAATAAGACCATAACCTTATTTTGGGCTTATTTCTCCTTATGTAAATGAGAACACATTTCATTTAACATGCATTTTTGAGGACCATGTTGGTGTGGTGTTTTCTAACTGTGAGGCACTGGAAGGACAGTGTCCCAACTGTGCCACTGCCCTCAGGTGATCTGAGGAAAGTCAAGATCAAAAATATACAACTTTATTTCCCCATTTGCAATCTGTTAAGAGAAGCCAGCCTCACAGAGAATAGTTTATAAAGCTTGGAGATCTTTGCATGAAAGACGCTCAACGAGAGGCTGTTAACAAAAACGAGTTTTAGGAACTTAGATTATTGAACTAGGGCTGCGCAAAATTCACACTGAATTTGATACATGCAAATTTATTCTTCATTTTCAGTGTGCAAAAGGCTAAACAACCCTCAAATGCAATTGAAATATCCTCATACCACCGACTGTCACCCACATCATAAGGCTTCTTAGCATCCTCTTCAGAAGTTTCCTCTGCCAAGAGCAGGTCCTCTGTCCTCCCCCACAAAGTCTCTCTTTTCATCCTCTTCTCCCCTTCATCTATTAAAGAGTTTCTTCTGATACCCAGTTAAAGGCTTTGCAATGAGGAGATTTTCAGAATCCCAAAAGGTCGTTCAGGCACAGCTCTTGAAAAGGATTTAGTTTTTTTATTTTTATCCAAATTAAGCTACTTTAAATGGTACCCTAATAGGTGTTTTGGTACTTTAGAAGATCCAGGCCCTGATTCTTTGGTCCTACAGGCTTCAACAGCAGCTATACACATAATTTTTAATTTAATGTTGCAGGTGTACATACACATAATTTTAACAGACTACAAGGAGTCCTCTAATTCATACAAATTTCAGGTTTATTCTGAAATTTCTAATTTAGATTTTTTTATTCTGACTATTCTGGGGGTTTTTTTAAATAACAAGGATTTTATTTTTAATAGTGGAGTTCTTAATTATTTAAATTGGAAGTCACAATCTCTTTATTTTTCACAACAGATGCTCTGTGAATTGTATGAACTTGCGAATTTCAAAGCTTCTCTGAAGAATTCAGAAGCACAGTTAAAACTTGTAAAGTTTAACGGGATAAAAGTGAAAATATCCCTGGGTCCTGACATCTATTTGCTCTAAACCTTACTTATGTAAAAAATGCCAGACATCTTCTTTTTTTTCCATGCATTTTAAAAGCTCTAGGATTTTGTTAGAAGGGTAAACATAAGCCATTTGTGGTATACAAAGAATGTAACCTAAAGATGGTGTCTTAAGAGCCTTGTGCAAAAATATAAAATACAATAAAAATTCAGATTATTGTACAAGGACATTGCCATTGATTGGTGTCCTTTAGGTACAACAATTTATAGAATCTCAAGATTTGACCCAGTAGCTGCTGCTGGGAACAGCTGACAAAGATCTGGTATTTTTTTATGCACAGCCACTTCCCCTCCTAACAAGTTCTGTACACCGAAAATCAGCCCTCACCTGAACAAAACTCAGTTGTTTTGAAATGTTTTCTTAATGAAACAACTACCATGTAGCTTTGTGTTCACTTTGCATCACTTGTGTAGTATGTAGTATGTGGCTGCTTCTGCTCTTAATGCTGTACTGTACTTCTCTAGGGAAGAGTTATGAAGTCTTTGCTTTGCCTTCAGCCCCAGGAGGGATTACAAATGCCAGTTCTCCTTGCAGGATCTTAGAGTGAGGTGTAAAGTAGGTGGAGAAACAGCCATGGTGAGGCAGAATTGCAGCGTAGGAGTCAATGTGGGACTGTTGTTTTCCTAAAACTTCCCTGAAGTGAGAAATGGAGCTGTGCAACACTTGTTTTCAAGCCTTGTGTTGTTACCTTTAGCACCCAAGTTGTTCCATGGACCCCTGATGAATCCCTTTATTTATAAGTGTTTTTGGTTTTGTTTTGGTTTTTGGTTTTTGGTTTTTTTTGCAGTGGGCTTCACTCCACACTCTTTTCTGCCTGAATTCCCCTGTCTGCAGGCTCACTTTCCACATGCTGCAGTAAGTAAAGGAGCAAATAACTGCATAGTTGCTGCTACTGCCGTGAACACAGCTGCCACGGCGACAAATACCAGGAGGACCACGTCTCCTGTTACGCCAAGCCATAGAAGGGATGCACTGGAACAAATGCTGTGTTTGATTGTCAGATTCTCAGATGTGTCACATATTTCTTTGGAGCTTGGGGCTGTTGCAACAGCTGTTTGTAAACACTGTGAATCCAGCATTAGGGTTGGGGAAAGAGTATTTTTTTCCCAACTTCTAGCTTTCTGAACCAACCTTAAAAATGTTGCAAATACAGTGGCATTTATGCTGTTGATGTAAATAGCAACCAGTATTGGTTTTCAGCTGTGCGGGCCAGTGGGCAGGCTCAGACTCTGTCCCAGTGTCCTCCTGTTTCGAGTGACTCATCAGCAAGTCTGAGAATGTGCATCAGGCTGTGGCTCAGGCAGGAAAACACAGCAAGCAGCTAGAGGAGCATTTGGAAGCTGGAGGGGATTTGATCATATTCAGTCTGATGCTAAAAACAAAATTAAAAAATATATTGCTAAAATTGGTGAGCAGCATTCCAGTGAGATATGCTAGGCGGTGAAAGACAGGCTGCCTCTGATTCACAGAGGATCATTTGGTAAAACATAAGCATGTAAACAGGGCTTAAATGATGTAATTTAAAAATTACATTGGCAGTAGCATTGTAGGGGCATATATCAACTCACAGCCCTGTGCTAGCTGTTTTGCAGGCTGCAGGCTTCTCCTCCACTCCCCAGGCAGTAAAAGCTATGCAAAATTGGATTGTCAAGATGTCACAGGACTGCTTGGAAAATGCTCTTCTCCCACAATATCAATGAGTGAGTGCAGGCAGGAGTCAAAAATGCCACCTTTTGCTCTTTCCAGAGGTACTTCGACTAATGCAAAATCATGTTGATGTGTAACTCATACCAGAGAGGTAAAATGGTCTTAAAAGACAGTCTTCTGGTTTTGTGCTTAAAAGAAAACTTACCAATCCCTTTAATGTTTTAATGTTTAGCAGGATTTCCTCAGTGAAAAGGTTGCAAATCCTGTCCTGTCTGACCAGAGAAAAACTGGAAAACATAAGCAGGAAGGCCAGCTGCCAAGATAACATTATTTTGCCTCAATGAGGTAAGAAGGTCTCAGCTTCATATTGTAAATTTAAAAATTTCCGTTGGTATTATTTTTCTGGTCGTACTACTTATGTAGAAAAACTGCTTTAACATCTCCAGTTGCAAGGTAACATATTTCAGTATGGCAAATCTGAAAACAAACACTAAACTATTCTATGACATGGGTACCTCAATAAACAGCTTTTAGAGAAAAAGTAAGGAAGAAATGGATGGGTCAGCATTTCATAATTATGTTATAGCAACAGAGATTACAATTTCTGTCAATACTTTTCATTAGAGTTTATGAAATTCTCTCAGGTGACCTGCATAAGTCCATACAGCACTAGACCAACAACAGGAAGAGGAACAGGATCTGAAAGCCTTAGCTCACAGGATTTAGGCTTTAGAACCTGTTTAATTTACAAAGCAAGTGCTGTTAATAACTGTCTATAGTGAATAATTAAAAGAAAACTCTATTAAAAGAAAACTCTGATTGACTAGTGAACATGGTTCAGTTTGGTTTACCATGACCTGGGAAGGACTTGAGCATCTTTTGGGATAAGAAAGCCCGTGGGAATTTTGTGCTCTCTGACAAGTACTAATTGGGTTTGCTCTTTGGGAAACTTAAGATGTTATAGCTTCTCGTTTAAAACCTTCTGGAAAATAAGTCACACAGATTTCATCAGAATAACCACATGAAGGAAAAAAGGTCTATACTTAAGTGCAAAGAGTTTCATGCTTTCCAGTATGTTACACTTTTATTTTAAGAGACTTCACTGAGAAAGGAAGGACCAATCTGTAAAGGAGTAAAATTATTACCCGCATAGCATCCTTTATCACCAATAGGTATAAGGCAGACACCTGTAGCAGAGCATATCAGTCAAAGTCTTCCCATTTTTTTCTCTGTTAATTCTCTTGTCAGGGCCTTAAAAATCAACCCGTTATCCCCTTGCCTACCATAAAGCCAAACAGCTTCCCTCTTGTTCCTAGCAGCATCAACAGGGGTGTTGCTGTTAACAGCAGGAGCACTCAATTAACAAGAGGAGAATGACCAGAGAAATGGAATATTGTATAATACACGAACTCAGTTAAAAGCATTATTTTTGTGTGAGTGTGTCTTTTCTAACAGAAAATTACTACAAATGTATGGCAATTTAGGCCTATACAGAGCACTGGTCCCAAAACAGGATTAAAATTAGAAATAGAGAGACTGTGACCCCACACACTCCACTTAAGCTCAATAGAACCCATCTACACTAAATACTTTCTCTTCACTGATTTTGTCAGCAGTGAAACTAATATGCATCAAGGCTGTCACAATTCAGCAAATAAAATCATTGTGGAAAATATAGGACTATTGATGTTTTGTTCTGCCTTAATAAAACAATAAATCCTATTGCTGATTCTTTTTTTTTTGAACAAAGTCAACATCATAATATTGCCCTTACCTATCTGAAAAAAAAAAAGTTGGAAAATACTGTTAACCTTACTTGACATTAGACCAGTGTATTTTTAATTACAGTTGGACTCTTCTGAGAAAGGTGAGGGATCCTAGTAAAGATAAAATAACTTACCATCATCAATGACAATATATTTCTTGATTGGTAGGGAACTAACTTGAATGCATTATAATTTCCATGTATCCTTTCTTTCTTACCTTTTTATTTTGTTTTAGTCAGGATGCAGCATGCAACATGTCAAATGATTGGAAACTTGTACAGATGTAAAATTACACAAATGAATTTTTAATTTGGAGCACAGTCCAAACATGTACTTAACAATCCTGTTTTCTCTTGTCCTAATGCTTCATGGATCAGCTCCAGGTGTTGCATCAGAGATCAGAGGTTTCTTGGTCTTTATTCTGATCTAGCTGGGATGGCAACAGTGGCCCATGTTTAGGACAATTCACATTTAATAATATTGTTCTATGAAACAGTAGGCTGGACGTTCTGTCAAATTGTTAACAATGTTTAGCTGGCCAGCACACTACCTGATCATCCATGTTTGCTCCTAACTGACAGAGTCTTGTAAACTTCAGTTGTAGGTGTATTCTGTAAGATGGTGATAACCTGAGGTCTACAAATCCTAAAACAATTTTGACCACACTTTCAAGCTGCACTACCTCGCACAGCTCATGGAGACGCCCACACCAGCTTCCCTGTCTTAAATTCTCCAAATAGTTGAGGCAGCCTCTCCATCTGCCGAGAAGACAGCGTCCAAATAAACAAAGGGCATGTTGAGCATTTAGAAAATGCAGACACTGCTCCTCAGCTTTAGCCAAATGTAGACATCTTGGCGAGACTGGAGGAATTAACAGAAGACCACACATACATGGTTTGGTGGATACTCAAAAACTTATGACTTCAAGAATTACTTTCAGAACTGGTGGTTTAATTTATACAGTAAGATTTGGTATGTATGCATGCATACACACATATATATATAAATATATACAGGAATTTATTTCAATTTTTTGCATTACAATCTCTGGTTCATTATAATTTCCCAGCAGGTTGGATATCTACATTTGTAGAACAATATTTATGCAAATTATTTGTAAAATCAAATTCAACCAAATAATTTTTGATCAACAGAAGCCTTTTGAAAAGATAGAGTTGATCTGTAATGTTTAGTGAATTTTAAATTTTTCCAAATTTGTTAGTCATCTTGCATAACTTCATCAGATGGTAAAATTAGCTGTAAATTTAGAAGCTGGAGACCAAGCATGTCTCAAAATTACATTAATGTTTTGCTTTATTAATTGTATCAAAATGCTAAGTCTATCCTTTCTTTTCACTTTTATTTTCCTTTCTTGATCTTTGAGTTGTGAATCTCAAACTTTTTTGATTTTCTTAAATTTTAGCTTCTTTAGAGTGGCAGTAAATTCCTCAACTAAGGACTAACCTTTTCCTTTTCCTTTTCATTATGTTATGAGAGGACTGAAAACAGTTAACATGATTCTAAACATATTTCATAAACCTGTGATAATTTGATCATTTTTTCTTTCTTTTAAAATTGACAGTAGTTTAGCTTTGATATTGCCAGGTGGTAATCCAATGTGACTTAGATTTCCTACAGCAATAACATTTGGCAGATTCACTCCTTGATGAGAGGGAACCATTTCTATTTTTAGCCACATTTTTTGATAGAAACATAAATATAGAAAATCTTTCTGCTAGAATTCTTAAAAAAAGTATTACACAGTATAGTGAACCCCATTTTCTATGTTTACTAAAGTTTGTTGCTGTGAAAAGGAACAGAACAGGAGGAATGAAAAAAATACTGAGAACAACTATATTCTGCATGTAACACTTATTTGAGGCTTGAAGAGAACATGACATTCTGTTGTGTAACTAACTCTGAAATTGTTTAGAACTGACTTAGTCCTCCCTGAAATCTCTTTTAGAAAACATCAAAGTAAATGTCTGAAATTTACTTCTTGCAGTCACAAATGCCAGATTGGTCCTTACTGGAATTTCACTGGCATTAGTCGAGTTCCCCTAGACATGAATATAGCTTTCTACCCCCGTCCAGCTGATGGATGATCTCTCCATGTGCTGGAACTAGAGCTGCCTTAGCTGTTCCCACAGCACACCAGAAGTAAATGTAGATCAACAGCACGATTGCTGCTTCATGAAAAAAAAAAAAGAAAAAAAAAGTTCTAGTGCACAATACAGGGGGAGGGGAAAGTAATAAACTAAATTGAGAGTGGGCTAAATGTTAACTTTTATGGAAGCTATAACTACAATATTTAATTTTGTTGGATTTTTTCTCTGTGTCCTGCAAGGGGACAAAGCCTATTCCTTTCACATGCTGAAGGAAACTTGAGGATTGCAGAAACGCCAAACCAAAGCCCTCATCATGAATAATACTAATTTCATACTGAGTTACCTTAAGGGGAGTTTGGCCAACAGGTTGATTGCAGAATACTTTGCCTGGTTTTGTGTCCCAAGTTCAAGAAGACTGTGGAGAAGCTGTAGCACTCCAGTGAAGAGACACCAAGAGTCATTGCACATGGGAAGAGGATGAGGGGTCTGAACTTCAGTGGTATAGGGGAGAAGAGGCAAATGGACAGTCTAAAAACAGCTTTCAACTGTATGAAGAGCTGATACAAGGACAGCAGAGCCAAACTCTTCTAGGTACTGCCAGTCTATGTAAATGAGGACAACGACCACAGGTTGTGAGCCAGAGACTTCGTATTGGACAG
The DNA here is from genome assembly GCF_003945725.1 of Corapipo altera. Taxonomy (NCBI): domain Eukaryota; kingdom Metazoa; phylum Chordata; class Aves; order Passeriformes; family Pipridae; genus Corapipo; species Corapipo altera. The sequence continues at coordinate 5,107,040 of NW_020884921.1, read as the reverse complement.
TAGGAAAAGTTCTTCATCAGGAGGTAAGTGCAGGTTTGCAGTGACCCAGAGAGACTGAGGAATATTTGTCCTTGGAGATTTTCAAGACTCAGTTAGACAAATCCATTGCTGACCTGATCTTATTGGCAAGACTCCCATTTCAAGCAGGAGGTTGGGTGACCTTGAGGAGTCCCATGCAACTAACACTTCTATGATTTTCTTTGTCTAAGAAATTAAAAACAAAAATCATAGCATAGCTCAGATTAGTTTAATTTACTATCTCAGAGCATTGAAGAATCTCTTAGATTTATTCCTAATAGCTAGGTAAGATGTGACCAAACTAGTATGAACACTAGTAGTTTGTGATCTCCCTTAAGAAATTAAGTTCGGGAGTTAACACATTTTCCACTGAAATGCTCTCAAGTGTTTTACTGGTTTTCAGATGCCTTGTAAAAATACTGGGACAAAGGGGCTGCTTATCTTCCATGAGATCTGGCACATGGAAGACGGCATAATATGCCATATTTTGCTTCAGATAGTGTCATTCAGTAAGGATCATGAAAGTACAGTCAGCAAAAAGTAAAGTAGAACTTGATCTCTCCTAGCATGTCTTTCCTGAGCAGGAAAGTTATTCAGGTCTGTTTCTCGAGGCAACATTTTTTTACATCTAATTCCTTCTTTCATAACTATTTCATGCTGATTCAGAAGTGTATTCCATAAACAGCCTTTAAATGCAGGAAAAAATTGGGAAATCTTTAAATTTACTACAGAAAACCCTTAAAGGAATCAGAATTATATTAAAGTAATGAAACTACCATATTCGTTCAAGAAACAAGTCATTGTGTAAATATATGAAGCTCAGATCTTTTGTTAATAACCTAAGTGTTTTGGACTTCAAATTTGGTCTTCTGTTAGTGTTGTTGTAAAACCACATCAAGATACATCCACATACATGCAGGTAAGGATAATCTGCAACAGCTTTTTCCATTTTTACATCTTTTTTAAATCTCCCATCTCTACTGTTTTTTTGGGATAACCCTCAAATTGTATAATACACATGGACCTTATCACCAACCTTTGTCCAAAACAGTAGCAACTGGGAATGAAAATGTTTTCCTGTCTTTTAAAATCTGTTGCTTTTTTTCTGAGAATAAAAGGAGGTTTGAAGAGTAACAGCATTGACAGAACTGAAAACAGTGACTTAGCTGTTGTTGTATCCTAATGCTTCTTGCTGCATTGGAATATTTCTTAATTTTATTTTTTTTTTAACTTTTGTGGCAAAAAAATTTAGCTGCAGTGTCCTTTTCCAGGGAAAACAAACTCTCCTGTGTCATTTTTCAGGTGAAATTTCAAGACTCCTGCCCATACATATACCCCTGCCTCTTTCTTAAAGAGATTTCTTTGCACTGAAAACTCGAAAACAAAATCACTATGAAGATTGTTCTGGAGCAGTTGGAGAAACCACAGCTCCAGCCCAGGAAGGGTAAGACAGTAATGATGCTCAGGGTATTGGATTGTGCTTGGAAGAGCTGGGTTCATGTCACACCTCCATCATAGGCAGGTTCCATGACCTTGGGCAAGAAACAAACTTGCAAAATGAAGTTGGTCTAGATGATAGGTGACAACTGCCACAGTGTGTCAGGTGTTTTTGATAAGACAGGTTCCTAGAAACAGGTTTTGCCAAAATGAGTTTGTCAAGTAGACATACTTTGGAAAGCTGTTTTTGGACTACAAGGAGGTAGTGATCTTCCATTAAGATTTTGGTTTTGATCCTTCTCCTCAAAATGCATGGTAGAGCCAGGCCTTTCTTGTAAAACATGTCCAGAGAGGAAATAATTCTACTATTTTCTTGATTTTTATTATTTTTCTACCTGGGTCATACAAGTGAATATTCTCACCACTAATATACTTCAGAAAACGAGATTTCTCCACTTTTTAATTGGACAGGATCATGGAAGATAACCAGATAAAATCCAAATGGATCTCCTTTTGAGGCATGAGTAGGCTCTTCAGTTTGCCGAGTAATATTACAACTTGGGCAGTTCTGACTATGCCCAGATTTTTATTGGCAGAAATTATTCTGTTCCCTCTGGGTTGGCTGCAGATGAGTAGGAGGTTTGTGAATCTAAGTGATGATGTTAAGAATGAGATGATTAGATAATTTTTACTGCCTTTTGTGCATCTGCTTCTTTTACTCACTCGGTGCTTCAGAGGCAACAGAATCCAGGATCATTTAGGTTGGAAAAGATCTCTAAGATCATAGAGTCCAACCTTTAATGGGTCTTCCCTGTCTGAAAAACCAGCACAGGAGCAATTCTCCATGCTATTGCGAGTCATAAGGAAAATGTCTTTGAATACCTTAGTTATGAGTTTCAGAATGTCATTTAACTAGGAGCTTTGGGAATGCAGCGCAGGTGCATCACATCAGATGATTTAGAATTAGGAACTATAGTGGATTCACAACCATTGCTGTCACACAAGTGCATCCTACTTTTCCTCACTACTTCCATCTGTGCTGCTGGGTGCATTAATCTTCCAAAAACTTTCTTCCTAAATCTAGCCCTCTCCATGCATATTCCACATTTCTTCAGTCTCTGTCCACAGAACTGCTGAACTGAACCAGTAACCCATCAGTAGTAAACACCCAGGGTACTCTGGAGAAGGATGTATCAGTAAAGTAACAGCCATTTTTAAAATAAAATAAATTATAGGACAAGAGCATTAGACTGCCTACATATTTTTCCTTTGGCTTTCTTTGCTCTGGATACAGTATTGACAGCTGAAATCAAACAACAGGTGCATAAATTCTGGGTCTCATTTTTGCAAGGAGGGCCAGATTGCTTTTCTTGGTAAATTGAAGGCCACTCAGGAGGGAAAGGCGACAATATGAGCCAATGCCCCAAAAGACCTGATGATCCTTGGTCACAGACCTTTCCTTGCAACTGCCTTGGTGACCCATACTAAACTTCAGGCTGAGGGAGGTGGCAGGAAAACAGCACTCCTGCCAGCTGCTTTTTTTTTTAATATGACTTGCTTGTCACAGGAACAAAGATCATCTGGAAGGTGGCTAAGGAGTTACATAGCAGCACAGGGGGAAAAAAAGCAACTCTAAAAATAGAAGAGACAAATAAAATACATCAATAACTTAACATAACCCCAATACATCACACTGTAAAAAGAGTAAATGAAAGCTCTTTCCATTTTACCACTTTCCAGTGGGTGTCATTTCCCACCATACCTCTATCTTCACAAATGAGTTTAGCACCAAGGAATGATGCAGCTATGTGGGAGTGACAAATATCAAGCAGACAATATGCCTGAGTAGCCTGGGCTCAGATGGGTCTGCTTCTCTGGGAACACGATTATGCTGAAGGAAAGCATATACAGCAAGCTTCATGCAGCTGTGTGTGTACATGTCTCTGCAGAGTGTGAAGAAATAGGGAGTACTAAGTAGGATCTGACTGATTGACATGTTTGTCACCCTTTGGGTTCTTGGTACATGATCTTGCCAGCAAACTGAATCTCTCATCATTGCTGTTCAATGCAACCAAGAGCTCCAGTACGCAGCTACCTCCGAACTCCCTTTCAATGCAAGAAAACCTATAGTGTCTCTCTGTTTATGTAATGACATTGCACAAGTAAGGCATTTGCAACAGCATTCAATTAAACCTTTTAGGGAGGAAGGAAACTGACAATTTTTTGAAATAAACTTGCTTCAGACAAGTAACATTTCCTGTTTAAAATGCTAGGGAAAACCATTAAAAATGTCACAAAAAACATTCAGAGACTAATTTTTTTCGAACAAGTGTCACTTAGCAATTAGGGTAACTTTTTTAGCAATGCAAGTCATTATAGAATGATAATACACAAAATAAACTCAAGATGAGTGACTTTGTGTACAATCCACTTTTCCCCTCTTTCCACTGATTTTCTATTTGCTAGACTTTTCTACTCTTCACTATGATTATGATGCAAAGAATTTTCCAAATATCAAAGATTTCTGTAAAACTGGAAAACTTTTACATTCAGCTGAGAAAGCCACTACGTTTGTGCTTTGAAAGTAGGTGGCATGGGAAAATAAGGAATCCTACCTTTACCATTGTGACTGTAAAAACCTACTGAAACAGTGCAGTTTAAGAGAGGGGTTGTATTAGAGAGCTGACACAAAAGTTCACCTCAGGAAGATGCATGTTTGATCCCTTATATTAAAGAAGAAAAGTATTAAGGATTTTAGGGAGGTGTTCCACATCCTTCTTGAATTCAATCACACCGAAAAATGCCATTAAATCTGCAGAAAAGGCAAATGCCCAGTGTATTAGCAATGAAGGCTTCTTAATTGCAATGCTGCAAATGCTCTACTTCAGTAGGAACAACACACAATGGTTTCTCCTGATTACAATTATGTGATGAATACATCTGAGGAAAAAGTCAATCAAAGTAGATGTTTTTCAGCCTGCTAAAAACCCACAATTTCATCAGGAGAGAAACTGGAGTGTGACTGAAAATGAGAGTCAGTGTCTCAGAAGCTCAGACGTTGTATTGCACTTGTCATGAGAGTCATGGGTATCTGAACGTGTGCTGTGGTCTTATATGCAAGGAAAATTTATAGATATTTTTTATATTATTGCAAACATAATTTGAAGAAAATGGTCTTGAATGTTTTATGCATGCTTTTCACAATGTTGAAAAAATAGTGAAAGCTATTCTTTGTCCTATAAGTATAGGAATTTCAAAGCATTAATATATAATATAACATACAAGTATAGGAATTTCAAAAGCATTAATGAGAACTCAACAAAAATACAGAAAGAGAAACATTATGCAAAATCTGTAAGAGCGTGAAAAAGGTATAAATAGGGCAATTATTTTTCCCCTGGCACATTAATTTCACTACATTATTTGGACAATACAAAGCCCGTTTTATTCAGGCAAAAGCAATATGAAGGCAAGGTTGTCTGGATAAGCATGACAGTGCAGTGTGACTGGTAGGTTATAAAAAAGACTAAATTAGGCATCTTTTCCCCATATGAGATTTCAGAATATGTTTTCTACATTTGACCAATGAAGGCAATTCTCTCGCATGAACTTCTAAAAGAGTTCAGATTGCCCTTATTCAAAAACCTGAGACACAAGAAGTCACAAATTTAGGCATTTGGTTCACACTGAAGTCATAGGATTAACCATGAGATTTGACACTTATGCACATTTAACAAGTGGAACTGTATAGTCTAGGCAGACAAGGCAGATATGTTGGAATGGTGTAAGCCATATAAACAATGTTACGACAGAATATGTCATCTAACTTGTTGATGCAGGAATAGTAGGATTATTTAAGTTAGAAATGGGATAGGAATTGGAAAGAAAAATGTCTGGAGTAAAATTACTAAAGAGCAAAGCAAGTAGAGGGAGAGAATAGTAAGTTGGTGATAGGATGAGTTTGAAGTGAAAAAACCTTAGGAAAAAATACTGAAGAAATAAAAGATCTTTTTCAGTGTATTATTTGAATACTATAATTATGCAAGTTAAAAATGAGCAAAACTATTTTGTTTCAAGTTTCACATTATGTAATATAATATGACATCGTGCAGTGGTATGAGGAAGTACTGGGGTGGTATTGCAGCACAAACAATTGTTTAATTCATAGAAAGAAGATAAAAACAGATTTTGGGGACATCTGCATATTTTCAAAGTTAAATATATCAGGTTTTTACTTTGACGTCTCATAAAAAGTAGCTAAAATGAATTCTAAGTTACTTGAAATGTAAAAATTAATGATGTATCCTATTGGTCAAATGATGTGTTTTGTTAATCCCAAACAAAATATTTCCCTCAATTTTTTATTTCATTTGATGCAGAAAACTGAACTTTAAAAAAAAATCACACCAAAATTAAAATTTTCCCAGAAAAAAAAGTTATTTTCCTCTTCCTAAACCTCAAAAGACAAATATTTGTGCAGTCCTCCTCTGAATGTCCAAACCCCCATTCTTGGCTGCTTCTGTAGCTGCTGCTACTGAATGAAGTGCTGATAAGTGTTTCATTCACAAACAGGAAGGAGATGCAGCCTTGTAAGGGCAAAACAAACAAGTTTCGTTCACTGGGTAAAGGGAACCAATGGACAGCAGATTTGATTTTTTTTTTTTCCCAAAGCAGCAGGAAAGGGGCTGCTGACAAGATATTTTGGAACAACTTGCCATTAGGAAGGAAGTATGAGTGGGTGTAGATGAGAAGTAACTCACACTCATATGACACACACTTTGCTAGCATGCTGAAGTCTTGGTTTAAAACAAAGGGTGGGACTGTCAGTTTAGTGATGTAGAACAGAGGGAGCTGTTTGCTTGTTTGACTTGCAAAGATTTCAGGCATTTGCCAGCTGGACTAACAGAGCACAATCCCTCTGGAGAAATCATGGTCTTTGCTAAATGACCAGTAGTTCACCTGTCATCACTGTTCTGGTGAGCCACGTGCCTCTCTTTGAATTTTTGTTAGGTTTATAAAACAGGATATTATGAACATCAGAGACACTCTCAGATATGGGAGATTTTGATTGAAGAGGCTGTCAGAAGAATTCAGCCAGATCCCATTTTCGACCGTACCTCAAGGTAGAGCAAGAAACTGGTAAAAAACTTAGAAGCTCATCAGGAAATCCGATGGAATCTCAGCTTAGACATTTTGTGTTTTAACCAAACTTCAAAGTCAAGACATTTTAATTCAATATGAGAATTATATGATGTCTTAGTATATTTGCAGGGGAATCTCTGGAGTGTCTTTTCAAAATCCAAACCTCAGCAAAAATCCAGAGAAATTACTAAAAGAAGAAATAATATTTTAAATTGTAGTTGTTAAGAATAAAAGAATATCTTGGTTGTTACGTCAGGGAATGGAACTATCTATGTGGCAATTTGCACAATTTAACTAATGAAGAGAAAAATGAGAATAAATATCAAATTAAGGTACATTTTCAGGAAATGAATCAAGAGAATAAGAGGCAACTAGTCATGTCACAAAATTGGGTACATTAGAGGCCCTCAAAATTGTCACTTCTTTGCTCAGATAAGTTGGGGCTATTGTATCCTTGCTTATACTGTAGGAAATCTGAGGTCTAAGAAAATCAGTTGTAAATGAAGTAGATAGACAGATAGACAGATAGACAGATAGATAGATAGACAGATAGATAGTAGATATAGATAAAGCTATGTTTCAGTCATTCAATATTTTTCTTTGGTTTTTAATGAAAAATATGCTCTAAAATTACTAAGACACTCTTCTGGCTTTAATCAACCAGCACTTTGGTAAATTAAAAAGAACTCCTCCCTTCTTTACCTTATACATACCCTCACATTTTCTATCAGAGGAATTTTCAGATTGAGAGTTCCTGCAGTCAAATACTTCAGACATCTAGGAAGTCAGTCCAAATGCTTACAAGTGTGTTGCAATATGTAAAACTTCTATAAATGTTGGATAAAATGGGGCTTATATCTATATCTATATCTATATATATTTAAAGTGAGAGCAATTTCTTTTCACAAAGGAAGCAATTTTACCAGATTTGGAAGCAATGCATTTAGAGATGGTATAAGTGGAAAAGTAGAAAACACTCAGAGAAGTGTGTCCATTATTGCTCACAGACAGGCTTTTAAACAAATGAGAGAGAGTTTGGTCTACTGTGGCAAAACATATATAATGTGAACTAATGAACTATTCCTAGAGAGAAAGATAGCCTTCCCTTATATTTAAGTTAGTCTAGACTTTAAAAAGAAAATGAAACGATAAAAAGAACAGCTTGGGGAGGGGATCTTCATCTTTCTCTTCATCTTTATTCTTTTCTGTGATCATGAATTAAAAAATGCACACTATCTCTCCATAACTGCTTCATATTGCTGTCAAACCTGACACACACACACAAAAAAATTATAATTACAGTACGCTGCCATATAGTTAGATCGTTTTACTTATTCCTCAAAAAAATATTTACATGCTTTACATTCACACAGAATTCTCCTGGGCCCACAGCATCAGGCACCCTTAACATCGTCTATTAGGATAACATCAGGAGTCTCCAGATACAGCTTAGGTCAGTCTTTCAAGTATTTAGTCTTTTTAATTTCAAAGACTCACAAACTCACTCATGTATGCTTAAACATGAACAGCTTAAACACTCAATGATAGATGAATGAGATTCCATCCTATCTGTCCTACAGGACTCAGGAGCTCACTGGAAAGGCTGACTTCCAGTAGGTCCCATAGGTCTTGAGTCTCAAACTACTCAGCTGATCAGTTAGTGAAACATTCCTCCCACCTATTGTTCGACACCAGGTTCAGAGGTTGGCTGAGAATGTTTTCCTCATCAACATGAGTTCTGAAAACTCTCCATACTTTGAAAGTGATTAGTTTATTTCTGTAACTGTTAAATGTTTTGTCACTTTCATTTACCTGTGATCCAGCTTTTCTGGACATATCTCCAGTTACAGGTAACTGATTGGTCTTTCTCACTTGAAAGAATCACACACATGGGATGATTACAAATGTGCTGTCATACATAGGAAAAATTCAGTCTGTAACTCTCCCAATGACAGTCTCTTCTAGAGGTTTCAGCAAGAGCACAGTACCTAATAAAAACCTGCAAGGAACTGCTATTTTAATCTCTGCCAATATCAAAATGTAAAGTCCATTTTTTCTTCCTTCATGTAATTAAGTCCTACACTTCCCATCTTTCAGGTGTAAGTAGCTGTCTGCCCATATCAAGCCTGTGCTACAAGTAAAAATGTCTCCTAAGGGCTAAACATACTAGAATTCTCTGAATACAGCAAGAACCCACAGAAAGTAGGACTGCTTCCCTTTTCTTTCAAAATGTTGTAGGAGGAGAAAGCACAGTGAGAAGACATCCTTGACCTGGGAGACCAGAATCAGGTCATGAAAGATATCACCTGCTATTTGCTTAAGGACAGTCATGATCATCATATCACACACTATTCATGGTGTGTACTTTTTGGAAAGATATGTTGCACCAGTTGCAATGATATGTGCCATTTAGTCAGCACTGCCTGATGTATTTTGTAATCTATTAAGTAGAGTAGTCACGTCGGAGGTCCCAGCCCTGAGCTGCACACTTTTCTGCCATAGCTATTTATTGCAGGGAGTATTAGGCTTTTTCCTCGTTTTCAATAGAAAGCATAAGTCTTTGCTAAATGTCTCATTTGCAAAATTTGTGTACGCTAACCATCTATGCAGAAGACAAGTAGTGATGGCACACCCTTAAGCAGGAGTGACGGAAAGTTAGTGGGATGCTGTGGTTTGTAATAGGAGTAAGTAACAAATTAATATATACAGTCCTGAAGTTTATGCTTTAGAAACCTCAAGGACTCATATCTCTTTTTACACTAACTCAGTACTGTGCATCTGTAGAGCTTTGATTTTACAAAAACAGGTTTTCTTGCCATTCTTTTGGCCATATGCTGATTATTAAGTTATGAAAATAACTCTGTGTTCAGATTATGAGAGTTTATTTTGGCTATAATAAGCAATAAAACAATAATGGAACAATAAGAATATTTTGTTGGGTTTCTATATTGCCTTTTACCCACGGGTCTAAAATATTTTTCTAATCATTTTCTACTCAGAGATGTAGGACGAGTAGAAATTTTTCCTTTTTAAATATTAAATGCATGGAACTGCAAAGGCAAAACTTATTCATGTTTTCATAAACCCTAACTGTCTACAGTCCTAGGTGTCCCAGCCAAGCTACTATCTGTTTTACAGGGAGTTATATCCCCCTTTATATCCTAATAAGTTTAGTGAAAATTGTATTTCAGTTGAGTTTTAGTGAATTATCTGATGATAATACCACTCTGCTCTTTGGGGAAAAAAACCAGCTCTGGAGTGGTAGTACATTTGAAAAATAAAGGAGTCCCATCATATACCACATATGAAAGTTTTGGTTGAGGAGAGTTTGGCTGTGGCTGAGATTGACTCACAACTCAGTGAACACAATGCAAATGAAACACAGCAAAATGACACAAGATGTACTTAATTTCCAGGTACTATCTTAGCTGTTATTATTCAAAAAATGAACAGAAATAAAGCCCCAGAACCACTATTTTACTCTTTTCTTGTTACCTGCAACTTCTACCCAAGGAAGTCCTGGACCTGGACCCACACAGACTATCTTGGCTGCTATTTAGTTCAGTGATGGCATAATCCTCCATTCCCAGGGGCAGTACAGGAATATTTCTTGCTTCAGGAGGGCATTTCTGACCATGTTTTGAAAGTACTTTCAGATCAGCAAATGGAAAACAATGTATGAGAATTGCTTTATATTTTCAAACACAGAAATGAACAGAAGGTCCAGGCACAATGTCCCCCTCCATGATCTTCATCCTGGAGAGACTGGCTTAAACTCTACATGACACTCTATAGGTGCCTGATCTTTCCTTGCGCAGACTGCATTCAGCTACAAGGATGGTTGTCTTGGAGTTTACTGTGTGCTGTATCTAAGGATTGTATAGGAGTTTGAGCTTCCTTATCCTTATTCATTTTTTAATTTACCCATTTTTAAAATACTCTCTTTAGGAATCATGTTAGAGATAACAAAAATAACTAAAACTGACAACCAATCTTTTCAAAAACTTGTGCATTATGTGAGCTGCATAGAAAATATATAGAGAGAGATACTTAAAAAAAACCCTACCCAGATTCTGAACACCTTGCACAGGTACACGTGAAAATAAGGTTCCTGAATCTTGCAGTTAGGCTCTTGTTTGTGCCTGTGAAAAGGGAAAGGGTTGATGCCAATGGAAAGTGGCCCTTGAAGTTGTATTTACAACATTTTTTTCCCTTTTGCATCCCCTTGATGGCTATTGAGATAATGTGCAGGACTCATGTTCAACTAGTTGAAGGTAAGCGTTACCCCCCAGTCCTTGAGGTATCAACAGCCAGCTTATGAAATAAAGCCTACGGAGTATCTACTTTCTCTCTCCATCCCATTACAACTAATGGCGGAGTGACTGAGAGAGCATAAAATAACTGTGTTATGTCCTGACAGTCAGAGCAGTGGCTGTCTTTCCTGCTGAACAGTTTCTGTAAATAGTTGAAGTGAAATAATGACTAAAGGAAGAAACCTAGGGAAATCCAGATCTTGCCTGGTGTGATACCTGACAGCCAGAAGGAAATGTCCTGATCTTGTCACACATCACAATGCACTGCCTGAAATTGAGAGAGTAGGAGCTCTGGGTGCCTTCAAACACAAAAATAAGAAAACTAAATGTTTTGAAATCTTTTTTAGATATCCAAATTTATTCAATTCAGGCTTCCTACACTTCACCTGTCATTTTCAGTTTGGGTCAGAATATTGCACTTGAGTACCAAATGTCGTTAAAACCATGACATAGCCATTCATGTCAGGCTGAATATCTACTGGTATTTCAAAGACTTCAGTAGAGTTATTGAGTACCTTTAGCTTAGAGTGAGTTTTCTTCTTTTCTGCACTGCAGTAATTTTCACAGTGGCATTTTTAGCCACTGGACAAGGAATCGTAACTCAACCTGAATTCTTAGCAACAAATATAATGCTATTCTTTTGGGAGAGCTGTGTCTGACGATTTAAAAACATCTTGCTCCAGAAAAAAAAAGGGTCATCTTGTTTCCTTCCTCTAAGACAGAGAGCGAATGCCATGATCTTTGCCTGCAGTTGATTTGGTTGAACTACGACAGCAGAGCATCAGAAACATCTTTAGTATCGACTGTTGGGCTAAAGGTATATCCTGTACAGATTCAGTTGAACTGACTAGTCTGGATGACGTTATACTTTGCCTGTGGGAGAAAAGATATCAGAATATCCTGACAGAAGGTTACTGTATTAAACTAAGTGCACCTAACGAGTAAATAAGAGGGGTTTATTACCATGGTTGAAAACCTTCTATTTCTCTGAGTAACCTTGGAAATCAGCAAACACTTAGGACTCAAGGCAATCCTTTTTGTCAGAATAGATGGTGTTCTTCTATTAATTCTTTAAATTACCCTTACATTTTTCCTATTCTGTATTGCAGAAAATGTCTGTGTGGCTAACTGGCTTTTACTAAACGTGGGAGATGCAGAAAATCAAGTCTGAATATTGAGACCTATTACCAAACCATTACTTGTTACTATAGAATTTTTTAGGTAGGAAAAGACCTGTAAGATCGTTGAGTCTAACTGTTAACCCAGCACTGTCAAGTCCATCCTAAAACCATATCCCTAAGCAGCACATCCAGGAGTGGTGACTACTACTGCCCTGGGAAGCCTGTTCCAATGCTCAATAAACCTTTTGATTACGAAATTTTTCATAATATCCAATCTAAACCACACCTAGCACACCTTGAGGCCATTTCCTTTTGTCCTGTCACTTTTTATTTGGGAGAAGAGGCCAGCCCCCACCTGGCTACAGCTTCCTTTCAGGTGGTTACAGAGGGTGAGAACATCACCACTGGATGTCCTTTTCTCCAGGTTAAATCACCTCAATTCCTTCAGTTTCTCCTCATAAGACTTGTGCTCCAGACCCTTCTCCATCTCCATGGCTCTTCTCTGGACATGCTCCAGCACCTCAAAACTTTTCTTGCAGTGAGAGGCCCAAAACTGAACCTAGGATATGAGATGCAGCCTCACCAGTGCTAAGTTCAGGAGGATGGTCCTCGCCTGATGGCCAGGTTGGGCACATTTTTTCATGGTCGGCTGCTGTCAGCCAGTACCCCCAGGGCCTTCCACAAAAGGTAGCTTTCCAGCCACTCTTCCCCCAGCCTGCAGCGCTGCATGGGGTTGTTTTGATCCAAGTGCAGAAACCATCACTTGACCTTGTAGAATCTCATAGCATTGGCTTCAGCCCACTGATCCAGCCTGGCCAGATCCTTCTGCAGAGACTTCCTGCTCTCCAGCAGATCAACACTTACACCCAGTTTGGTGTCATCCACAAACTGACTGAGGGTGCACTAGATCCCCTAGTCCCAAGTATTAATAAGCCCCACACACAACTGGCCCCAATACTGACCCCTGGGGAACACCACTTGTGACCCACTGTCCACTGGATTGAACTCCATTCCCCACCACCTGACCCTCAGTACCCTTGGGAGCATCCCTTCTGGGTACATGGACTTTGGATCTTAGTGGTGTAGCAGGTCATTTCCCCTTGGATAACAGGAGTTTCATTTTGCTCCCTATCCCTGTCTTTTAGCTCAAGAGACTGGGTATCCCCAGAACAACTTGTCTTACTAGTAAAGACTAAGGCAAAGAACCCTTCAAGTATCTCCGCTTTTTCCCCATCCTTAGTCACTATGTTTCCCTCATGCCCAATAAGGAATGGAGAGTCCCCTTGCCATCCTTTTGTTGCTAACATATTTATATAAACATTTTTTATTGGTTTTTATGGTAGTACCCAGATTAACTTCTCGTTGGACTTTGGCCCTTCTAATTCTCTCCCTGTATAACCTCATAACATCCGGGTCATCCTCCTGAGCTGCCTGCCCCTTGTTCCAAAGGTCATAAACTCTCTTTTTCTCCCTGAAATCCAGCCAAAACTCTCTCTTCAGCCAAGCTGGTTTTTTCCCTGATGGCTCATCTTTTGGTAGGTGGGGACAAACTGGTCCTGCACCTGTAGAATTTCCTTAACGCATGTCTATCCAGCCTTCCTGGACTCTTTTGCCCTTTAGAACTGCCTCCCAAGGGTCTCTGTCAATGGGGCTCCTAAAGAGGCCAAAGTCTGCATCCAGAAGTCCAATGCTGCAATTCTGCTGACTCCCCTCCTTACTCGCCTGAGAACTGAAAACTCTCTCATTTTATGATTGCTGTGCCAAGATGGCCTCAGACCACCACATCCCCAACAAGCCCTTCTCTGTTTACAATCAGCAGGTTCAGCAGGCACCTTCCTTAGTTGGCTCACTCAGCAGCCTATGTCAGGGACTTATCTTCCACACACTCCATGAACCTCCTGGTCTGTTTTCTCTCTACAATACTGTATTGCCAGCAGACATCTGGTAAGTTAAAGTCCCCCGTGAGAACAAGAGCTAGTTATTGTACCAAATACCACGGGAAACACTGTGGTTTCGTAACAGCTACTTTCAAATTCATCTTGGATGGGTTTTCAATAAACTACTTGTTGCATGGCTAAAGTTCTAATAAGGTACATTCTGTAATTCTGAAGATAGAAGTACAGGATGCTGTTTAAGGAAAACTTATGTATCACTTAAACCAGTTTTTTTTGACCCATGTCAGTCTGCCCTCCAAGTAAGTAATTAATTAGTTCTCTTAAATAGGATTGTGGCTATTTTCTTTATATGATAAATAAAAGTGTAGGCCCGACTATGCCTGAACAGAAAAGATTCTGCTACATGTAATGAATGTTATCCAACCTGCTCATATTCCAGTTTGATTAATATAACATACTCATCTAATCTGCCTTATGATTTCATTTGAATAACACATTTTCATTTTCTTAGTTTATAAAAACTAAACAGTGCACTTGATTTTCCTCATTTCTTAGAGATAGGTAAAGTCAGTGGTGGGTTCAGAGAACTAGGGTGAATTATAAGTTTTGTCTAAACTAGAACACTCTTGTTATCTGTCCTGACTAGGAGAAATGGAGGAGACAAGGAAAAGGAGCAATATCTGGTAGAGAGAACGTGGATATAGTTTAATTTAAAGTAATGAGTGGCACCAAGGAGGCATCAAAGACAAAAAAGCATTTGTCACAGGGTCGACTAGCCTGACTATGAATTACCAGAACAGACTTCTGTCTCAAAAAGAATTTCCTTATCTCTGGAGATAGAAAAATGAACAAAGACTGAATTTGCCTCAGAGAAATAATCTTTTATGAACTACTTACTCGCCTATATATTCTGTAATGTACGTTGATATTTCCCATTGAACAAACAGGTAGTAATCCTTGCAACAATGCTCCCTTTTCTGATAGTACTGTGCAACACAATACACTGCAGGACTAATTGGAACCAGAAACTTCTGGACATTTTGGAATCACTACCGATTTACATGGTGAAAGTAAATCAAGCCCTATATAAACAAAACAGATGGAAGTGATGCTAATAGTACAATGTCAGCAGTATCCACAGATTGACAGAGCTAGTTATGTTGCCAGATGCACAGAATGTTGCACTACTTGTTCCTTATAAACTAGACTTGATGGAGTATGTCAATGTCAAACTCCTTGCTGATTTACACACGAACATACAAAGACATGCACACTCACAGATACTCACGTTCCTGTGATCTATACCCACCATACCATCTGCTTTCTGCTTTGCATGTGGTAGCTAACTAACTATCCTACTGTGCATGGGTATCACTGAGTACATGCTGTGGAGGCAAACAACGGGGATTTTTTTCCTTCCTCTGCCCTATTTAGTGTTATAAAATAGGCTCATTAACATTTACCATCTAGGCACGTATATTTCACACGTGTTCATGAATCTCATTTCTCATTTGTATTTATTCCTTTGGCCAGTGTATATTTTAAAGCAATTCAAATGCTTCACTCCTTTTGTGAAAACTGCACAGCTTTAAGAATATATTGTAGCCTTCATTTACACCTTGAAAGAAGCACAAAAAAGTGAGCTCTACACAGGTAGCATCATGTAAAATAAAGACAACATTTCAGTAGTTTTTTGTAACAGATACACTCAGCTGAGAGGCTATTGAAACATCTTCATCAGTCAGCAGCTGTGAGAGTGCAAAATGTCAGGAGAAGTATGTGCTTCTTGGAGAGACAGAAAGCTGACCTAGCTACAGCCAGCGCCTAAAGTCTCTATCTGACCCATTTCATTGTCTGGCACCTGTCACTATAACAATCTTTCCAAAAGATCTATGGAAATTACACTTACTCTCTGGTAACTAGGTAACATAATCTCCCGGAGGCTAGCTAATTGCAGCCCATGATAACCTCACATACAGCAACTGTTAAATTTTTCATTTCTTTCAAATTATTATGGATCAGTTGAGAGGGTATTGATTTGATTCATTAACTGATTCCCAGTCTGTTCCAAGGTTAATGATTACATGTATCTCAATTACATCCTTAACAGGTTATACTGCATGATTTGTTTCAGCTGCAATGTACATTGCATATCTTCCACAGCTGAAAGCCTTCTTAGCACTTGATGATTTAATAAGACCCTTTTTTCCATTTCACTGAACATGCCTACAAGGCACAAGTACATCTGGGACAAAGGGAAAAAGAAAACTTTTCCCAAATTCTTTAAAGAGCATGTGCAAGACACACTCTGAAAAACAGTTTCAAAAGGCCACAGAGATAACATGAGAATCTTTTGAGTTTAAATATGTATAGACAATTCAGATGATATTGGAAATGATGATTGATTCTCTCTGGTTTTATTACATCATCACCACTCAAAGTTTATATTACCTGCTAATTAACTTTTAAGCTGCTTTTGGTAACATGGCAAAAAATGACTCTACAAATCTTGGATGAATCTTTGCCATTCTCAGTTCTCTGTCAAAACTAGTATTTTTTTACTAGTAACACAGCGATTTCACTCATCTCAGATTTTTTACAGAACCCTTTTGGCTTACGAGAGCTCCCTGAATTTTTACACTGAGATTACTGCTAATGCAATCACAGAAAATTAGCTTTTTCATAGGATGCTAACCTTTGTACGACATTATCCTTTATATTTCCATCAGATTGCTGCCTTGTTTGGAGTTGAGACCTATGGTTTCAGGCTCTGTACAAATTGCCAATGGCAGTGCCCTAGGAAATTTTCATAGGAAAAAACAGGAGTGAGAAAAATTACACAATGGGGCAGTGAGAGAACTTTAAGAACAATTTAAATCTCCTCTACTCACGGTTAAGTGCTTAGAGAACAGTAATATGATGTTTTCTCTAGCCACTATGTTACTTTTGCATCCTGTTTCTTTAACTTTGTGATACTGTTGGCTTAGCTGGACAAATGCTGGCTGATGAGAGAAATTTTCCTATGTGATGTAGAAATTTAATGGAACAATAGTTCACTTGTCTGTGACTCTACTCACTGTTCTTGAAGTACAAATACACTCACTACGTCTTTGGATTGGGTGGATATTGTTATACTCATTTTCAGGATGGAAACTTGAGAGCTGGAGAGGCTGAGTTTAATAATCAAAGGCACAGAGCGAATCAATGTCACAGTGCAGAAATTCTTGACTGTCCATCGCTGTTCTGACTCCTGAACCACATTAGTTTCAGCAGTTTGCGTTCTGCATATATAAAGACTCTTTTTGTCCTTTCATCTCTCCCTCTCAATTCTCTGCTTTGGAACCCCAAGATACTGTAGTTTACTTTGGAAATGCAGAAGCCAAATGAGTATAGTCATGAGGAAAGACTTCAGTTATACAATCCATTAAAGAAAACAATAGAGCTTGCAGCTGAGCTATTAAAAAGCGTAGAGCAATTTTTATTTCAATGGCTACATTTTATTTCCTCTTCTGAGTGACTGCTAACAAAGGGCTGCTGAAAGGACTGGATAAAAAGTAGACGTCAGATGCAAGATCCATGAGTTAAACAACATTATTAGATACAATTTCATAAAATCTAGTTGCTTTTCTGCTACTAGAAATCATGTCCTTTTGTCAACTTGTGGTCACATCAGCACTTCTGTTGATATAATTTGCTCCAGCTGCAGAGCGTAGCTGGCCTACAAATCAAGAACTAGAATAGGGACAGTCAGGAATAACTCAATAGCTTGGATAATGTGCAAATCACTACACATCTTGCTATTAGTATAATTTATTTTCTCTCAGAATATTTGGAACATGAAAAATTTATCTTTAGCAAAACAGCCGATCTGACACTTTATTCAGAACAGCACTGGCTGGCTAGGGTATTGTAGCACCCCTCCTCCCCTCACAACTTGCACACACATACACCCCCCCACTCTATAACCATTTAAGTGGGATTATCATATCAAAACCCTTCATTATCTTTCATTGAATTCAGACCAAACACCTAATTTCATATATTGTTCGAGGTCTCCTTATAATATTGTGCACAATCCTCTACATTCACTTTTTAAATCACTGGAAGAGGTTGTGGTTTTTTTGTTGGTTGATTTTTTTTTATTTCCACTTCATTTCCCACTTTCGCACTCTCCTACCTTTTGCTCAAAATAAGCAGAATAAGTAGCAGTCCATCGTCACAGTAATGAGATCCTTCGAACTCCAGCCCTCTGGACAGATGGGAACCTGGTTGGAAATGAAACATAGCACATCTGGTGGAGCATAGAATGAATGAACATTGTGCAAAACCAGAAAAATACTTACTAAAGCAACCACTCTCTTTTGTCTCTATATGAATAGGAAGCATACAGAATCAAGATGGTGTTAGCACAGCCATTATTTTAATCTACTTTTAAAATATACTTTTCATTTAGTACAAAGTAGACAGTTTGTACCAAGAACCTGCAAAAGTCCAAATCTTTAAAGTTCACATAAGATATGTGAAATTTCTACTTCTGATAAACAATTAAAGAAAGGAAAACAATAAGAAATACAGCTGGAGGTGCCCCTGTTAACAACGGTGATTAATCATCTGTTGAAAATGCCTCAGAAAGTTTGCTATTTTCCAGTAAAGGCACACTGCCTTTGCGCAGAAAGGAAGCATCTCAGTACAGGTTTTAGGAACACTGCAGACCTATCGCCTGAGCTTCCTACATCAGCTCTGACAAAACAGGCGTTTTCCTCTTTGACTTACCTCAATTAAAATCCCATTTAGATCCAGTTTGACACCATTTAACACCACTGGCTGAATTTGCCCATCATCTTTTGTCAGATTAGGATTATAATTTAGCCAATAACATGGTAACTGTGTAAAAAATATGAATTCCCCTGTTGTTATCAAGGTTCTACTTCCTAACAGTGAAGACAGGGTTTAAGCTTCTACTGGCATGGAAATGCTCAATCAAACTCAGACAGTGGTAGCATTCAGGACAATTTTATACTCTGTGTTTCATTGTATACACACTGCTTCAGCCTGTAAAATTCACTGACATCAAATAAAGGCTGTACTGCACAAAAGTGAAAACAATATTGGGTAACTCTGTTCAATAGCTCCTCAGATTACATGCAGAAAACTTCTTTCTTCAAGGTGCAAAGAAATTATTAAGAAAGATCAGCAGAGTTTCCACTTCTGATTACCTCTAAACTACGTGTTTTCAGGTTGGTGGGTTGTGGAAGGCTATTCTTTCCTTCAGCTGTTGCCAGAGGTAGGACGTGACTGGTTCGCTGCCTTAATTTTAAGGCAAATCCTGTAGTTTCTGTTTTGAAAGATGTTTGTCTCATTGAAGAGTATGAAATCTCTTGTTCCATTCAACACAATCTAACAGGAAATGGATTGTCAGTCAGTCATGGCTAGGCTTCGTGAACGAAGATTTGGGAAAGGCTCTATCCACTTTGTTACAAGCACACTGGTGGCTAAATAGGCCAATACAAGATAGACATGTCCAATAACAAAAGGTACAGCAGAAAGACTCCTTAGGTGGTATATTCTGCAAGGTACAATTCTTTCTGCATTGTCTTTTCTCCTCAAGAGTGATCCTGCATGCTTTCTCAAAAGCATCAGCAGCGTTATAGATGGTGTGTCTCCAGGCCTCCCCATTGGAGGCCAGAGTAGACCAGTTATGATGATCAATATGGCCAAGGCTGAGATGTTGTTTCAGGGAGTCCTTGTATCTCCTCTTCGGGGCTCCTCTCTTGCGGCAGCCGGTGGCAAGTTCACCATAAAGCAAGATCTTAGGGAGGCGGTGGTCCTTCATCCTGGAGACGTGCCCTGCCCAGCGCAGCTGTGTTCTCAGCAACATGGTCTCAATACTTGTGACTGTTGCTTGTTCTAGAACAGATGTATTGGTCACA
This sequence comes from Corapipo altera, assembly GCF_003945725.1. Lineage (NCBI taxonomy): Eukaryota > Metazoa > Chordata > Aves > Passeriformes > Pipridae > Corapipo > Corapipo altera. The sequence goes on along the minus strand of NW_020884921.1, from coordinate 5,087,184 downwards.
TAATCTGACCAGTGGATGTTTAGGAAATGGATATAACCTCTTTATTTGACATCAGCATTTTGAGAGGATCTGTGTTCCCAATCCAATATAAAAAACATTAAAGGCACCTTTCTTGATTCATGTACAGTGACCAACAATTCCCTGCATCTTTTTTCCTTTGCACTTGGTTCTGCCTCTCTACATGACAGACAATCTCAGCTCATTATTGTCTCACAGAATAATTTAAAAAATACTAGAGCAGCTTTGTATTCTGAATGCCATGAACAGCAAGGAGCTTTCACAAGTATGCCCTGCTAAAATGAAGTCAGACAACTGTCACAGACATTGCAAAATCAAGATTCAAAATAATTTTGAAATGTGAACTGCTTAATCGGCTATCTTCTCCAAATCTATTTTTTTCCTATGAATTAAGTATTCTTTCTATTGCTAATAACAAGAGGAAAATACCAAAGAAAAACCAATTCTTGATCAGTTTGATTTTGGTGATCTTGGCCTAAACAGTAATACAGATTAGCTAAGCTAAGGAGTAAAGAGCTCTGGAATTGATTAGGCAGATCTAATATGCCACATCTTCCATCCTTTAGAAAACAAAATCTAAGGCTTCTGCTACCCATCATCACTTTGCATAGGACATTGTCGATTTAAAGCTGACTGATGAAATCTCATTGATCATTGAAATGCCATTGACATTTTGCCACTGTATCCATAATCATTCCTACAGGGATACCAATCCCAACAAGCTCCTGTGTGTGGTCAGAGTCCTGGACTCTCTCGGACATAAACTGTAGCTGATGTGTGATAGCTTCCTTGTGTCCACAGAATAAAAGTATGATGTCTGAAGAATGAACTACCAGTCTCTCAGTGTGACTGGTTCTGCTGGTGTGCTCCTGCACCTCCTACCATGATGGGAGGATGCTGTGGTTCTGCCTTAGCCTTCACTCACTCCAAGTAGCCTGTTTTGTTCCAGTCAAACAGCTTGCTTCCAGCAGAAGTTGTTTGCTGACTTCTTGGATTGTCTCTTGTTTTCAGAAAACAGAGGAGACTTTTTTTAATTGAAAGAGGCTAGCAAATGAGTCACGCTACACACATGTGAATACCAATCTGACAGTTTTCTACCATGAAATGAGTGGTGTGGAGAATGTGGAGAGAGTAGATGATGTTGTTGATCTTCAGTAAGGCTTTTGACACTATCTTCAATCTTCACTGAAAAGCTGATGAAATACAGATGAAATAAGTGCACAGTGAGGTGGATTTGGAACTGACTAAACTGCTGGGCTCAAAGGGATGGTATCAGCAGCATAAACTCCAGCTGGAGAATAGCTGTCTGTCAGTGATATGGTTTAAATGCTGATATTGGATCCAGGACTCTTGAGTTGATGGGACAGCATGCAACCTCAGCAAGATATCAGACTATATAAAATTAGGAGAATGAGTGATACACCAGATGGATGTGTTTTCCTGTGGGACCTGGACAGGCTGAAGGATCTTGGGAAGTTACACAGGAGGTATTTCGAAGTCCTCTCCCTAAAGGGAAAGAGCTTCATGCACTCTGGATGCTAATAGGCTGAAAAGGAGCACTGTAGAGAAGGTCCTAGGCATCCTAGTGGGCACCAAACCGATGGTGAGCCAGAAATCACAGAAAGGTTCTTCACTCAGAGGATGATGGGCACTGGAACAGGCTCCCCAGAGATGCTGTCACAGCACCAAGCGTGTCAGAATTCAAAAAGTGTTTGGATGATAGTCTCAGGCACATGGTGTGGCTCTTGGGGATAGTCCTGTGCAGGAGTTGGACTCAATGATCCTTATGGGTCCCTTCCAACTTGGCATATTCTGTGATTCTGTGATGGTGATGCTTTACCTAATGCAGTCCAGGAGGCTGTTGAACTTCTCAGCTGCAAAGGTACAAGAAATCACAACCACCACAGAATCACAGAATATGCCAAGCTGGAAGGGACCCACAAGGATCATCAAGTCCAACTCCTAAACCTGCTCAGGACCACCCTTAAGAGTCACAGGTAAAGGGAGGTGGTCCTTGCTTTCTACTCAGAACTTGTGAAACAAATCTGAAATTATGGGTCCAGTTGGGGTTCCCTAAGTACAGGAAAAATAATGGATATCTTCCATAGAGTCAGCACATCGTCACAGAGGTGAAGAAGGGACTGGAGCATCTGAAATATGAGTAGAGGTTGACAGAGAGGGGAATACTGAGTTTGCCAAAGAGGAGGTTCATGGAGATCTTTTTAATGTATATAAATACCTGATGGAGGAGTAAAGAATATGGAGCCAGACTCAGAGTTAATCAGTAACAGAATAAGAGTTAAAGGGCACAAAGCAAAATGTAAAGATTTCTATTTCAACGTAAGAAAAAGTGTGAGGGTTGTCAAACACTGTCAGAGACTACACAGACAGGTTGTGGAGTCTCCATCCTTGGTGATATTCAAAAGCAACCTGGAGATAGCATTGGATTAGACCATTTCCATAGGTTTCTTTCAGCCTCAACTGCGACAAGCTCAAAAGAAGTAAGATGAAAGCTATTTTCAGTCAGTTGGCCAGGAATTAAGCTGTATAGTTTTCTGATGACATTTGCTCAGCAGCCACTAGATCAGCAACACTTGTTCAAAAAATGGTTGTCTAGATCTAACAGTAAAAATTCTGACAAACCTAATTTAAGCAGTCCTGATAAGACTAAGCCTAATTATCTTTAAACTTTTCTGTAATGCCCACCTCTTCATCAAGACTTTTCCATAAAGACAGAGCTTAAAGGGCACTTGACTGTCTTGGACAGCAAAAAATGTAACAGAAAATGGTGCATGAAAGAAGATGAAGGAAGAAACCTAAAAGATGCAAAATGAGATAGTTTATAGTCAAAGAAATACTATTAGAAGCAAACTTCTCTAATGGCAAGTCTTTTGTTTTACACCGAGATATCATGCTTACTAGATCTGTAATTATCTTAAAAGCAGATCAATATGCCTAATTACACTGAGAAATAAAAGGTTGTGGTTAGGTAATGTTTGTGAAGAGAGCTCCACCTCTTCAGAAACAGGTACTCTGGGACATGAGGAAACAATAATGTTTCTGCCCAGCAGCTGTCCTCGCTGGTGGATGCAACCCAAGAAATCCTCTTCCTTCCCCCAGCAGACCACTTGGAGAAAGTCAGAATCAGAAATTAGGAGAAGAAGAATGCATCTACAGGATCTACTGCAAAAAAACCCCAACGTCCTTCACCTTTCTTTGCAGGAGTAGATGAGATAAAAAGCTGCTACAATGTCTAGGGACCAATCTAGGGCTGGAATGCCTTTCCCTATTACTTGGCTGTTTATGAAGAGATACATGTGAAGAGAACAAAATCTTTGAATACAAACAATTTTATCATAGAATGTCTTGGCTTGGAAGGGACCTGAATGATCATCTAGTTCCACCCCCCCACTCCCGGCATGGGCAGGGATACCTCCTACCAGACCAAATTTCTCCAACTTGACCTTGAACACTTACAGAGATAATGCAGCCACAGCTTCTCTGCACAACCTGTTCCAGTGCCTCAGCACTCTCACAGCCCAGAATCTCTTTCTAGCATCTAATCTAAAACTACTCTTTTTCAGTTTGAAGCCATTTCCCCTTGTCCTGTCACTCTACCCTCTTGACAAAAGTCCCTCTCCAGCTCTCTTGTAGCCCTTTTAGTTACTGAAAGGGGTTCTAAGGTAACTGTCTCTTCTTCGGAGTGAATAACCCCAATCCTTTCAGCCTGTTTCCAAAAGACAGGTGCTGCAGCGCTCAGGTCTGTGAAGGAACAAGATTCAGGATGGGAGCGGTTCCAGGCGTGGAGAAAGACATACAGCAATTGACAGGACTTTATTACATGGACTTTACTGTTATTACATGGTTTCATTGTATCCATACTACACAGTGCACAGCCTGGGCATGCCCGGGGCTTCCCCACTCCCCTCTCTGATAGGCTGCAGAAGCTGCAGAGAGGAGACAGTTACCATTCGCCCTTTCCTTCCCCAGTTCCTCCCACGTTCCTCCCCCTTTGCCTGTGTCCCTACCCTGATTTGTTCCCCCGTTTGTCTGTCTCATGCTCCACCCCATGTTCTAGCCCTTTCCCTGCCTGAACCCATAAAACCTCTGGACACCTCAATAAAGTATTCCATTTGCACGTCTACTGTGTCTCCGGACTCGTCCGTGCTGTGTCATGGCCCCACCTCCCCTCGGACCGTGGCACAGGTCCATGTCCTCCTTATGTGGGGGATGCCTGAGCTGAACACAGTGTTCAATTTTCATCCAAATTTAAAATACTCAGAGCTCCCACTTTTTGAGCATCTAAAGACTTTGCACATCTGTGTTTTCATCAATAAAGTCCTGTCAGAGCAAGTGAACTTCCCTTTGTGTTATCTCCCTGCGTCTTCAGACTCGGTAAAGACGAAAGGGGAAAGAAGCTCGCTGCTCATGTTCTGACACCTCTCTTCCCTAGTAAGTCTTGTATTTATTTATTTTCAAATTTAACCGCGTAGTCTGAACTCCATGCTATTCACAATCAGAGGAGGAGTTGGTGTCTCTAACTTCTTAGTCAGCCTCCCAGGGTTTAGAAAACCATGTTGGTGGCGAGGGAGGGTTTGGTAGTGGTGGAAGAGAAGATGTGGTTTAGACAGTGAAGCGAACTGAAATGAGGTCTTCCACATCCTGAGTCCAATGCCCAACAAAGGCACTATGACCTTCTGCTTTTGCTGCCACTGTGAAAAACAAAACTAAACTAAACAAACAACAACAACCACAAAAGCAAACAAAAAACTACTTAACTAGCCTTTGCAGATATGGTCCTTGGCCTTGTGAGGTATATTAATAACAGCCCCCACTTTCTGTGTGGGTTTTTTTTAAAGATTCATGCAATTAGGTCAAGGGGTAGGCCATCAAACTGCCTTTCTCAGAGCTGAATAGTGTCATTTGTGAAGTGCCTCCTGAATGGGGATCAATTACTTTTATTCTGTTTTTATGGCCCTATACTTGTTCACGTATGGATTGAGCTTGTGCTTTATCATCCTTAAACAAAGAATTGGTTGTAGCAGTCAGCAGAATTTACAAGGCTTGTTCTAAGTGTAAGTGCAAACACACATGTTTCTCAGACCACCAAATTGCTAAGTCTGTGTCAACTCTTAAATGATTACCTATTGTCTTCAATTTGGTATATGCCTAGACAGAAAGTGGTAACAAAAGTATGGGGTTTTTCCACAGCTTCCTCTGTTTCTAAAAGGAAAACCTTTTCTCTATACAGCTGGAAAAGGCTGGTGGGGTGAAGGGCAAGAGTTGGAAGACACTGCTTTTCAAAATGTCATTTTTCCTTCAGAATATCATGTTTTTGGATAGCCCTGCCAGAGCTGGTGAAGGCACAGTGATCTATAAGGCCATTTAAAAGCAGAGGTTTCGACAGCACATCCTATAAAGGCTAGTTTTACACAGAGAATGAATGACCTGCTGTTGGGGTTCAGTTTCATGGAGTGTCAAACCTCTGGTGTAAAAGTGCTTTACCGTCACTTCAGATTCAAAAGAATCTTAATATGAAAGATGAGAATGAGAGGACTGTCAGGTTGTGTGGTAGCTGTGGAAGTGAGGGAAATGCTTTTGCTGGCAATAGCATTCTGTTGGGAAAAAAAAAAAAAAAGATTAAAAAAAAGAGGAGCAAAACCCAGAAAGAATAAAGTGAGAAACAGTACCCAAAAAGAGATCTATTTTGTGTATTTTTTAAATTCAGGTGGATATCCTTTCCATAAGGTCACAGAGATGTGCATGGATCATAGGGAAATGCTGGGTGAGAGAGGAGTCCTAATGATATTTTGAAGCTGCAGAGAAAGTGAACCAGAACTGCTGCAAAGCTGTCTGAGTGATGTGTGATCCCAGATGGGAAAAAAAGAAGGGTCTAGTACAAATGGATCTTGGAATGATTTCTCTTGTTCTTTCCATGTTTTGGCTGGCTTAAATTGTTAGGATTGTTATCATCTCGTTTTGCCTAAAGATGTATTTGACTAGTGTGCTGTGAGCAAAGCAGAGACACTCTGAGAGCATGAGAAGGGAAGAATTAGAATGCTGTGACTAACAACAAAATTAAAAGGCTAATTTTAAGGAGTGCACTTGAGATTCATACAGCTGACATACATGCAAGGAGTTAAGATCTAACTTCTGTTTCAATTTCTGGATATTTTTCCTGGCGTTTGATAAAATTACCAGAGTATATACATGGATCTCAAGACTACAGAGCTATATTCCTGCTGTACCATTCATTCATTGTCTGATTAGAGAGCAGTCTAATCGACTTCCATCTAGGTTGCCTGTTTGGGAAAAAGGATGATATCATTATTTCACTAAGACTTCAATTCTAGAAGATGGTCTGATATGCTCTGATTTAACACCGTATATTAGCTCAGAGAATATTATTATCTTCTTCCTATTGTGCAGGATAAACAGCAGCCCCATTTTTCCCTGAATAATTCTTAGTCATTCTCCTCTTGTTGCCCCAAATGAATACATAAATAAAGAATACCAAATTTGCATGATAATATTGTGTCATAGCCTGACAACAGAAATGTCTACAGCTATTTGCATAGGTGCAATAAATTTAATTTGTCTTGAAACTGTCTAAAAAATATATTTTTCTTTTTTTTCTTTCTGTATCTATCATGTGTGGATGCTAATTTCTGTTTCTTCTCACTTCCTTACAGCATGGTATTAGTTCTGTACTGAAGAATAGGTTGCAATTATAAGCCATGTTTTGTAGCCTCAGGGAAGCTTTCTCTCTCTGATCCTTTCTGTGTCCCCTGTAACTCCAGTCCACAACAGCAGGACTATGTTCTGATGTTTTGTCTACTCCTACATGGAAAGGACTCTTGATCAAAATTTGCTTTGTCAGATAAATTCTTGGATATGTTCTTCTGATTGAGTCAAAGTAAAAGGCTTACTGAAAATCATGGTCTTGGAGTAACTGGGGGAAATTAATAACCACACTATACTAAAATGTACAAAAAGAGAGATGTCTGAGTACTTGAACAAAAATACAGGAGAAAATAGCCTTTAATTAAACAGAAATATCAGACCATATGACAGGATAAGTTTGGATAAAATGGCTGTTTTGAAATATTTTGAAAAAATACTATTAATATTATAAGAATAGGGAGTTTTACTGTATTTCTCCTCTGGCAAACTTGCCTGGCACATTGGTGCTGCCAATAGAGTTGTCTGATCTCTGACAGACAACAAATTCCTATCCAGAGAGACCAGGAATAGCTAAGAATTTGAAAATATTCTTTCTCCTTTTTCCTAATAGGATAGGACTTGGATTATGATGGATCAGATTGCAGGATAGAAGAAGGTTAATGCGGAATGTCAGGACTAAATTTATCTCAAGTAGGGAAGTAATGGTGAATATGTTTGTTAATATTACCCTGAAGCAGGGTAATATTAATATTCTGAAGGAACAAAAATCCAAACAAATCACATGTATTGTCCTCAATGGAAAGATATCCAAGGGGTCCATGTGTTTTTACACATTGGAAACACTTGTAAAGTTTGTCATGGCAAATATAATTGAACCAAATCCAACTGAAATTGTAATAGCAAAACCAGCAGCGGGAGAGGTAATTTGTAATTTCTTTAAAACATTTGTAATTTATAATGTATTAAACAACCTCTAAATATATACTACCAAGGGATTCCATGTCTGCTTCATGCACTATGGTTTCTGCAGCCTGTTGTTCGTTGCCTTCATACTCCTTCCTGAGCAAGAAGAGTCTCAATGCATTTAACATGAAGAACAAGCAGACAATCCAAACATAAGGACTGGTCATAAATATATTTCCTGGCATTCATAGACCTGCAAATCACTTCCACTGCTATTGCCTTCATTCCCATCACCTTCAACTCCCATATTGTTCAGATGCAGGAAGGACAAGGAAACTCCTGAATTTTAAAAAGTACATCTTCAGAGACAGTCTTCATATGGGTCAAGAGCTGTTCACATGGTGCTTACATGTGACAAAACTTGTCTGAGCTTAAACAAGTCTTTCTAACACAGCACCATACTGACACATTGTATCTCTTTATAATTAACTTGGTGCATGATTATAGAGAGATTATACCATTACCGCCAAACATTGTTTGTCACATAGGCTTATGCATACAGTTGCTATGGCCTTACATCTTTTTTATGAACCATGTTATTATTTTCACAGAATTATAAAAAAAAGTCTTTTTTTCCTATCCAATCTGTGTACTTATTTTTTGTGTTTAATTTTAGTCCACCAGTATTCTCTTTTCAAGGGCTAAGGAGCTGAATCACTATTTTCTTCAGAGATCCTTGCATGAAATAGAGTAAAACAGCTTTTCATTTTCAATATTGCTTTCCTGAAAGTCCTAGCAAGCACAGCTGTTCAAGGTAAATCTTGCACATACCTGATTGGCACCTGCATTTTCAAAGGATGTTGACAAAGAATACCTTTAGCTTGGAGGAGGCCCATTTCTCTCCAGGCAGGGAAGTGGGGGAATGTCTCCTCCCAAGTAGGAATGTGTTGAGCACTCAGTGCCCCAGAAAAGAATCAGTGACTGTAAAGGGAAACTTGAAGAGTCTTTCTGGGCTGAAATCACCTTTGGTGAATAGCTTTAGCTGACATCAAGCCTAAAGACACAATTTTTACATTTAGACCCAGAAAAGAGTGGACCAGGAGTAGACACAATCAACCGGAGGGGAGTTAGGACCAACGCTATTAGGGTGTGAGGCTGTTTTAGGCAAATCCATCCCTCCTACTTCTGCAGTGCACCATGAATGAGATATCATAAACACATCTACAGGAAAGAAGCCGTGTCTGAGATATGACATTTGACAGATTAGGCGAACCTCAATCACATTGTTGACCATGATCTCTTCTCCACTCAGAAGAAATGTAAGAGGCAATTAGATGTCTTTCAGAAATACTACAGGTGAAACAGTAAAAGCCATCACTGCAAACCCTCTCTGATGAGCTTCATTAGACTTATGCACCCACAGATAAATGTGTATTATATTTGTGCATTAGCATATGCATATTGCTATATACAAAGTTCATATGGAATTATGAAAAAAATTTAAGTTACATATCCATTTTCATTGTTACTTAGTAGGGCTCAAAAGGTGAAGTTGATCAATTGAGTTTAAAATATATTTCAGGAACTACTATATTTTATGCGCTGATGAATATCAAATCCTCTTCTTTAAATATAGACCTAACTTCCATCTCTAGGATATAGCTTGATTGGAAAATTATTTTAAATAGCTTGCTCCAATGCATTCCAGAAACATTATGCTCATATGAATGGAAAACTGTAAGCACGATAACACACAGAAGAAAGAAAACAGTAAGATTGTTTGCTATTTATACACTACAAAAAACAAACTACTGGATTTGACATTTAAAAATTTGTCTTTTCCCATCTTTTCACCAAAACTACTAATTTTTCCAACCTTGCCCTATACTCTGCCCTGTTTAAGGCCCAGTCTGGGATATATTCCTTGGGCTGATTTCTTTCACATTCACTCCTCTATATTGTTACCATCCATTCCCACTTTTTTAATCCTACCAACTTTTGTTTGAACATGTCTGGAATGGCCAGACTAGGTACCCAGTTGTAAATAGGTGTGTGGCTCTCCAGCCTCGTGCTGTATGCACTGAACCACAAATATGGTATCTCCCATAGTTAAACCGCAGCAGCAGAGTCTGTCTTGTCATGCCTGAGGATTCTGCAAATCCAACAGTTTCACCTTTCAGTGAAGGAGACTCAAATGGAGTGAGGTCAGAGCAGGAGAGCACATGTGTTTATATTGACCCTAGAGTACTTTAAAAAGTTAATAAATTAATAGAAAACACTTGAAATCAATCATAAGTTAGCAATGGTGTAAGTTACACGTCATTTAGTTGTCGGTCAGGAAACAGGTGTATGTGGGTGTAAATGCCAGAGCTGTTCGACTTGCAGCAATTTGGCATTTAGTGGGAGTGCAATATGAGTGTAACATACTCACAGATATGGAAGAAGGAAAGGGGAGGGGTGCAGTGAAGCAATCAGATAATGGAAGGGTTAACAAGTTTGTAACATCCACTGAAAGACAAATTTCTCCAGGATATTTGCCTTTTCCTTTATTTTATTTATATATAAAAAAAAGTTTATTTTCTATGTCCATGGTGTCAGATCTGCAGATTTCAAGGGGGCTACTGTGATGCTCAGTTTTTCCCCTGCCAAACTGACAGATAGGGTATCCAAGAGGTATTTTGCAAGCAGACTGAAGTTTACTCTTCCTGTGCTCTGAGCAAGCCAGATGAAAACTGACCTCAAAGCAGGAGCCATGTAGCTGCAGCTAGCAGGCATGGAGCCCAAGCTAATAAACCTTGTTGAGAAGGCAGGATGTATTTGCTCAGGCTCAGCACTGTGCTACTGTACTACTGCACTACGCAGCCTCCACTTAGCTCTGGGGGCAGGTTGTGTGCTCTCAGGGTTGCCCAGAGTGCAGGCAAAATGAAGTTTCCTCCGCTGCCAGGTTTGACAGCACTCACACCACAGACCAGCCTGATCCTTTTTTTCATACATGCAGTCTGAAGCACATATAATCACTGCTTTAAGATAATTTTAAAATTCTAGCTCTGACTGGTAATATCACTGTGAGAAAAAGATAAATTTTTTGAAATGTCTAAAATTCAGCAGAATAAATTGTTTCTTTTGTCTAAGAATCCAGTGAGTCCCTGACACATTGCTTTTTAAGATAGACAAATTTTCAATGATTTGTTATTTTTTTTAATGTAACAGGAAGATCTCACTGAGAATGGTCCAGATTACAGGAACTCCTTGCAGCAGGAGGCCATGAAAAAATCTAGAAAGGCTTCCTTCTGATTTTGTATATATGGGGCAACCTTTGTGCCTCTCAAATCATCTCAGAAGCCTTTTGAATTTTCTATGCACTCTGGCATAAATAATCACCTGTAATCACAGATGTTGTGAGTGTACAAAGAGCATAAAAAGACTCCACCTGAAAATCCCCATAGTGCTATTGAGGAGGAGGAAAATGGACGGAGATCTCCAAAGGTTTGAAAATGCTTGTAATAAGCACTTATATTTTGCAGTAGATTTGCCCATCACTAGTCAAAGGTCTTATTCATGCATCACATAAGTCTTCCCTCAGTAAAATTGTCTTTTCTTCTGGAAGATGCATCTCATTTTAAATTGCTGCCAACTCCAATCAAAACCACCTACGCAACAATACCAACCTTTTTTTTTTTCTTATTTCCACCTCAGCCTTAGTTTTACTTTAGGATTGCTGAAAATTGCAAAAAAACAATTTCATAGATAGGGATAAAGAATTTAAAATTTATGTTTCTCTGCTCCAGAACCATTTCTGACAGAGACCCAAATGTTCATCCAGGGACTAAAGTTTTCTGCTGTCACATGGATATTTTGCAGCTGCACAGAAAACTGCTTCTCACTGCTGCTGTTATGTCATGTTTAATATAATTTTTTTCTGTGTGGAATATTGTGAACAACCTCAAATTATTTCTAAAATTCCCACAAGAAGATGTTGAGGTCTTGGTGAAGTGTATCACACTGGTATTGTACACCATATAATAAAACTGCTGAAGTGCTTTTAAGTGAAGTAGGTAGGAAAAAATTTAAAGGAGTCTCTCTGGCTTGCCTAGCTTAAGTGACGGGACAGGGTAGACATTCTGGCTTTCCAGCCACAGGGTGCAGCAGAGAATACCTCTTCTAGTAAGTATTGACTTTCACTGAAAGTCATGCTGTCTACTTGGTTCAGACAAGGCACCAATTTCACACACTACCTGAGCATTCAGATCTCTTGGCTTATGCACTTCCATTTTGGATTTTTTCCTGCAGTTTCAGCTTCCCTGAGGTCCCACTGCACTCACCTGCTCCACTAGGCTGATGCTTGAGGTAATGTTTTGAAGACCTGAATGTGCTTTACCCTTTTCATTTCAAAGTGGTATTTAATGTCCTATACTGAACAGATTATTTGCATGCTCCATGTAATTTTCACCATGGGAAACAGGAGCATTTATATCCAGTCTACTCATACCCCTGCAGTCACTCAGTATGGGCTTGAGATTATTGAAATTTGACAGTGGTTGAGGATTTCTAAGACTTCAACGCTACCTTAATGCTGATGTCCTTCACTTAATTTAGCCACAGAGAATTACTTTACTGAAAAAATAGTCTCTGAAAAACCATGACTAACTTCTTTGTGACTGATGCTGAGGTTAGTCTCATTTGCTGTCGTGTAAGTAGATCTGCCTCAACACATCCTGTAGTAAAGCTGATTAGTGGTCTCCTGATTTGAAAACATTAACTCTTATTCTCATATACGTTGGTTATATGTCAGTGCAACGACTGATGAGGGAGTTACTCCTGATTTATACCAAGAAGACAGAGGATCAGGGCTCCCTTATGTCAGCTGTTCTGAAAATGTTCCAGAGTAAGTTATATAAACTAATTTCCTCCCCACCACTGTCTTCCTCTGGCTTAAAAAGAATGATTGCAGAAACTTTATTTTTACTAGATTGTTCTTTCAGTGGTGTCTGCAATTAAGAACCATCTCATTAAACAAACAAACTGTAATTACTGCAAATTGTAGTAAGCAGTGGTAATTGAAATACTTCAGTAAAGCTGCTAGTTTTAAGATAGCCTTTAAAGACATTAAATAGTGAATTCATAATTTTAAACCATGTCATTTCAGGTTTGGGAGTACTTAAAACATGGAACACAGCTATTTCTTGTAGAGAGTGATCACCAGTAATGAAGTGATTTATGGGAATATTCAAATAGGTTACCATGCAGCTTGTGTGCAGTCAACTCCTGTGGAAAGCTACCATGTCCATAAGTGCTCTTGAAGAGCACTTATTTAACTGTCTGTTCCTTCAGCTTACTAGGAAGCAACAGAGATTGAATTAGCACCAGCATTTGTGAAGAAAGGCTGAGTTAGGCCACTTGTTGATGTTTTTGGCATTTATTACTCATACTTCTTTTTTTGAACTTAAGGACTAAAAAGCTGTACTCTCAGGAAAGTGCATTAATTTTACAAAGATCTTTTAGGAACCATGCTCCCAGAAACACTACATAAACACTCTAAAATATTTCCAAATTATTTCTCAGGAAGAACCTCGGTCAATGAGAAGCAGCTCAACCAGCTGAAGGAACTGGGTCACCTAACCACTGTGCATCACATGTGAGCTGACTCAGGGCTCCTCAGCTGAGCATTAAACTATCAGATTTTCTCATGGCAATAGTCTCTGTCCATACCGACATCGACCCCAGGAATTCAGATGTTATAGGACATTCCTTCAGTGAGCAGACTTATACACACTTATGCTTGTGTAAAATATATATAAATATATATATATGTGTGTGTATTATAGACATAAACACGGCATTAAAACATATATGGAGCTGTGCATAGGACCAGTAAGGCAGAGCTTGGAAGTGCCAGAAGGTAGGTTGTTGTGTGACCTTCAACCCATTCCCATGTGTTTAACACAACTGTTTAATATACAGCTACTTAAAAATACTGGTTGGGGTGTTTTTCCCCACTCCTACATTTTTGTTACATTCCGTTAAGTTATTATGCATAATATAACAATGGGCACAACTACAAAAGGTGGTCAATGTAAGACACTTACACTGAATGTTCAGAGTCCTTAGTCTTATTTAACTTCCCCTTTTGCAGCTGGCCTATGGCGATTTCTAAAGAATCTTGGTTCATTAGAGCAACCTTAATACAGATAGGCCATTAAGTCTGTGATTTCTGAATAAATTTCTAAATAAATAATTTCCCGCAATGAATATTCATTGAATAGGAAAAAAAAAAAAGAAAAGGGAAGTATTTTAATCTTTCTGGAGTAATGAAATCAGAAAATCATTCGAGATGAGGAAATTACTGTCTTTACCTGCCTGTACTGTCTGGGACTCTGCTCAGAGGTGAGAGATATTTTCAGAGGCTTGAGAACATCCCAGCATAATGCATCTGGAAACAGCAATCTTTAGTTTCTTAAATCCACCTCTGCTCTGATCTTGGCTTGGTATTTCACTGTAATAATTTGTTCTGTGACAGAGACTAAACATGAGGCAATTCTTCCATTTTACCATTTCCTTTACTGAGGCAGTCTCGGAATCATATTTCTTTTTTTGTAATCATTAGCTTTTCCTTGATTTTCTCTTGGTATAAGAACCAAATTCGGACACCTGAAGTGTCCTACATCTTCTCTTCCAATCTAAACTTCTCTTTCAAAAATATTTTCCCTTGCATAGGCTACCTCCTGCCTCTTCCATTGTAGCTCCTTGGATAAGGCATATTTGTAGTGCAATACAAGTTCAGAAGGAATTTTTAGCAGAGCCTCCAGGGAGTTATGCTCAACCAGTGAAGTTCCCATAGTCATCACAACTAGAATGCTTGAAAGATCTTCCCACTTCTGAGAGTTCTGTAGGAAAAGACTGGGTGGTCTTTGGTTTGATAAACCTAAAACCTTCTTCTCCTGGACTTTTTTTCTAGTACTCATTGGGAACTTTTTTGGTTAAGTGTGATTGAATCTGAGTTTCTGTGTGATACCTGGTAAAATACTAAAGTGAGCAGTTTAATGTCATTGTCCATATATAGGCAGAATGTGTAAAGCATAAGATATTATAAATGTCAGAAAAATAGGAGCAAACTTAGAAGAAACATTGTTTCTAACACACTGCCCAATATTATCTATAAAATGTTTTCATCATGCTCATGGCTTTAAATATACTGAGTTACACTTGAAATGAAGATATAATGTCAAAGGTACGAAGAAGTTAGGAGAACATTCACCACTTCTATATATCTTTTTAATCCCTGTATTTATTTTATATATTGATTAGAAATGCTTATTGAGTTGTGCAAGTTCCGAGAGTACTTCATTATACAACAAGTGCTGGCTAGAAAATGTCAGTACTGATCTACCTCAAATCTTTTCATGTCATTCTAATCCTCTTCCAAATGTTTTCATAAGCTTTATCTTACTCTGTGTTATTTAACTGAAAATCTTTTTTTATAAGGCAGTTTATCATGCTCGGCGATTCAGTGACACATCTTGCCCAGAATAAAGCATTGCATACACTCTGTGAGCACCTGAAACGCCATATTTGCATGGTTTTAGTACAATGTTCAGTGTAGTCATGCCATTACTCAGTGTGCAAGTGGATTTATGAGCAACAGAGGGGAGACCATAGCTTCTGAGCCCTGAAGAAATTAAAATTACATCTGTCCTCCAGTATTGCCAGGCATCATTTAGGAGGGAAGAACACTAAATTGAATGAATTTCCTCAAGCCCTGATAGGTGATTCCTCCCTTGGAAAGCTCTTCCTTTCATTGGCATGCCATGAGAAGAGCAAGGTTGACTGATGGCTTCCCCTTCACAAATTTTATCAGTTCTGATCACATATATTTATCATCTTGTTAATTTTGTTTTCCTCATTCTCATAGCATTGGAGCATTTGTTTTTTTGCTTGTTTTGTTGCTTGTTTTGTTTTGATACTCTAGCTATCTGAGTGCTTGAATGAGTGTTTGAGCTGTTGAATGCTTGTTTGAGAAGATCAGAATGAAAATTTCCTCATTTGGAATGAAAATTTACAGAGAGCACATTTTAGGTGTTGAGACAGGATTTGGGGTTGTTTTTTTTTCTTTTCCCTATGTCAGAGCAATAAATATGCAATCAAATTATATAAGAAAAATCAGGTTAAAATAGTAATAAAAGAGTTACTACTTAGTTGATTGCATTTCATGGCCAGTATCACATCCAGGAAAAAATCTCTTTAGAAATAAACAAAATCTAGAAGTATATTGGTAGAACTTATAGCTTGTGAAAAGGAAGAAAGATTCCTGAGTTCCCACAAACTTTACTACAGGGTTGAAGGTTCAGGCTTACCTGAAGAAAAGGGCACAACTGGCAATGTCTGCTTCAAGGTATAAGTAAACTGTTAGAAGAACTGTGTGAATTTGGACTTTCAGCCCAATTTTTTGACTGCCTTTGGATGCCTAAAGGAGTAGATTCTTGATCCTAAATTGTATATTCTTTTTGATCTTGGGAAGTTGACATGCAACCTACTTTTATAAAGGAAGATTAATGGAGTTAGCTGTTTTCTGATAAAGCAACATTTTATTAGAAAATGCCATACTACATAAATAAAAATATTGAAGTAAGTTTTACCTTAACCTATGTAACATTTTCATTAAATTGTTGCTCATACACCTGGAAAATTACTCCATCACCAGTAGCTTTGTAGATTCTCACTTCTGAGATATGTTTGGGGGACTTCTCCTAAACCAAGAATTCAGTGCTCTCAGAGTCCCCACAGACAACCCAAAGAACATTTGATCATCAGCTTGTCCCTGGTCCTCTTGGACAACCTGGCTGATAGTCCCAGATCCTGTGAGGTGGATATCAACTTTTAGTACTAGTGAAAAAGATAGGAATATTGAAGCAGCTGCAGGGAAACTATTTTATTTTAGTCACTTTGTTCCATTGTTCAAATTGATAAAAAATGTTATAACAAAAGATATTTCAATAAGAAACAGCCTTACTTGCAAATTGGAAACCCAAGTTCCTAGGCAGGTCAGCCTTGCACCAGGTAGTCTCCACATATTATTACATGGCAGTAATGTGTTTAACTTGACCCAAATTCACATTGCCTCCCTATTTGTAGGATTTCACAGAATGATACTAAATAAATATTTACGCTTAACTTCAATGACAGAGGCAGCATTGTTTAATTATCTAGGGCAATTGCCAAGTTTAGTAGGACCATTACATTTGTTAAACCTTTATCATTATTGTTAATATTATTCACAGAAAGACATAGTAAGTCATCCGAAATTGGAGGCTTAAATCTTTTTCAGTAGAACACATCTTAGTCATGTTATACTTTACAATGCTTTATCCTGTGTTTGTGCAGTGTATGCTGACAGATATCCACAAATTAACAAGTCTAACTACAGAAAAAGAAAATTTAGGATTGTTTACCATGATGAAATGCTTCAGATTTTTTAGATGAATGAAGGAAACTTTATTGGCAAGGGGCATTCTTGGTTCCACTTACTTGAATAAAACGTCTGCATATTATCTACAATGTTTAATCAGAGTCTGGCTGTGACTACATTTGTCCCATAAAGTATTTTTACTACAGTTTATTATACTTTTGAAATAATGTAATCAGTGTAAGGATGTTGATTCAACAGCCCCATCATGAAGATGCTACAAATGAAAGGACACAAGTTTGAGCACTTGGAGCAAAGGGTTGAAACTCTTAAGTACAACTTTGCTGAAGGACTGTTTTTCCTGACAGTTGAAGAGTGAGCCACAAAGAAAGGGAAACCACTCAAATTGTTTAGGTGTTTCAAAATTTAGTAGCATCAGAACAGATTTTTTCACTGAATCTAGCCTCTAAGCTCATAAGCCCTCTGTACATACTGCCATCTATACTATTCTACCTGAAAGTCAATGTGGTTCCAGAACCAACAGGAGTACCACAGACATGGTATTTTTTCTCAGACAACTGCAAGAGAAGTGTAGGGGACAGAACAAAGGTCTCTATGTAACCTTTGTCGACCTCACCAAGGCTTTTGATACTGTGAACAGAAAAGGTCTGTGGCAGATTTTGGAACATTTAGGTTGTCCCCCCAAGTTCCTTAAAATGATCATCTCACTTCATGAGGATCAGCATGGCCAAGTCAGATACGACAACACACTTTCTGAGTCCTTTCTAATAAAGAATGGCATGAAACAAGGCTGTGTTCTCGCTCCTACCCTATTCACAGTCTTTTTCAGCATGATACTCCAAAGGGCCATGGTAGACCTCGATGATCAGGACGGTATCTACTGATGGAAGCCTTTTCAACCTAAGGCAACTGAAGGCCCACACCAAGACCTTAAACCATCTTGTCCGGGAGCTGCTTTATGCTGATGATACCGCCCTTGTTGCCCACACAGAAGCAGCCCTGCAACGTTTAACATCCTGCTTTGCAGAGGCTGCTGAGCTCTTTGGGCTGGAAGTCAGCTTAAAAAAGACAGAAGTTCTCCATCAACCTGCACCTCAGGAAGTCCCCCATCATCCCCACAGCACCATTTGAGCACATCAGTGCTCAAATCAGTCCAGCAGTTTAATTATGTAGGTAGCCTCATCTCCTCAGATGGTAAGATTGATGGAGAGATAGACAACAGGTTAGCAAAGGCATATAGTGCTTTTGGAAAACTCCACAAAAGAGTATGGCATAATAAACACTTGAAGAAAAGTACAAAGATCAGTGTTTACAAAGCCACTGTGCTGTCCACTCTCTTATATGGATCTGAATCGTGGGTCATCTACTGCCACCGCCTGCGTTTCCTAGAACGCTTCCATCAACGCTACCTCCGTTCAGATTATGTGACCAATACATCTGTTCTAGAACAAGCAGCAGTCACAAGTATTGAGGCCATGTTACTGCGAACGCAGCTGCATTGGGCAGGGCACGTCTCCAGGGTGAATGACCACCGCCTCCCTAAGATCTTGTTTTATGGTGAACTTACCACTGGCTGCCACAAGAGAGGAACCCTGAATAAAAGATACAAGGACTCCCTGAAACAACATCTCAGCCTTGGCCATATTGATCAACGTAACTGGTCTACTCTGGCCTCTAATCGCCATCCAAATGGCCTGGAGTCACACTATCTATAACGCTGCTGATGCTTTTGAGAAAGCACACAGGATCACCCTTGAGAAGAAAAGACAATGCAGAAAGAATCGTGTCTTGCAGAATATACCATCTAAGGAGTCTTTCTGCTGTGCCTTTTGCAACTGGACATGTCTATCTCATATTGGTCTCATAAACCATTACACAAAAGCTGTAATCATCAAAACCTCTGTGAAGAGAAAAAGATTGTAAGAAATTGAACAATCTCATAATAATCATCATAAGGTGATCTGCAGAAATAACACTTCCTAAACACAGTTTCTCAGACTCCCCCTTGATTTCTCAATTGCAGTAAAGGAGCAAGATTTTACCTTATATTCAACAGGCTGTGCATTCCTCTCACAAACTTTGACCCACAGAAATACTAATTAAGATGAAGAATAAGCTTTTTTAAGCAATTCCATTCATCGCTGAGATGGCAGATTAGGCAAAATGGCTCTGTAAATACCAGCTTAGTTGTCCATCACACTTCTGGGGTTTGTCCAAGTTTCAGTATTTTTAGGTATCTGGACTGTCTGTGCATTGTGAGATTGTCAAGGAAATAGGATTAAATATGTCTAAGGAAACCTAAACCATATTGTTGAAACAACTTCACATCAGACTTGATTTTAGACTGCCCAATCTGTAGCAACCCAAGCTCAAAAACATGAAGACTTCCCAATAGCTCTCAATGTTACCAGCTTTCACTTGCTCCGTGAAATAACACTCTACAAGGAAAATATCTCTGACCTGCTCTTCACCTCCTTGTTTCAGAGCCTGACTTTCCTTAGGGAATAGAGACAAGCTGAAATGCTACACTGGGGATGTTTGTTTCTGTGGAGTGAGATGAGCACTAAGCACTGCACTCCCTACCAACACTGAAAATACAGCACCTAAACAGGTGCATTTATAAAAATGGGACTGATGAGAAAACTGCAAAACTGCCATCAAAATTTCCTAAGAGGAGCACTGAGAGTCACCCCACTAGATGAGAGTCTATCCACTAGATGACTCAAGATTTTGGCTGCCCTTCCAAAAAGACTCTCCACCCGTCCCCCTAAACAGTAGTGCTTTTGATGAAGGATATCTAGTGACTGTTATCTGTTTGATAGGAGCAAAGAGAGGATTTTTCATTGGAGCACCCTCAGCTAGGGAATTAATTTTGTTGTTGGTCCAATAGAGTTCAAGCATCCTAATTTTCAGGGCACATCACCAGCTGAAGCCTTCCTGAGAAAAGAGAATATATATTATATGTTAAGCTCTCATTCTGGAGGAACTGGCAGTGGCTCACATAATAAATGTTGCCTAATACTTCAGTTCACTACTTGACTGATTATTAAACTTTTAATCATATTTATCTATTTATTTTCTTTTCTCTTCTCTTCTGATAATAAAGTACCAAGTGATTTTGATTGGTCAAAAACTTTATTTCCATGTTTTTCAACTACTGTTATTAATATTTTTTTTAATTTTATTTTAAGGCCTTTGTTCCTGAAGGTAATATATCTCAAGAACAGGGGTCAGGTAAATGTGGTGCCTCCTGATACGTGCACCAGCCACTTTTGTAACTAAAGTGCTAAAAGAAGTCACTAAGACAGTCTGGTTGTAATCCACAAGTATAGTCCTCATGGTACAAGATGCATATTAGTTAAAACTAAAACCTGCGGGCACTAGTTAAAGCCTGGGACTCTCAGCAGCCTATCTAGCGGCAGGCATCCCTGTTCATGGTGCGGGGGGGTGAAACTAAATGACCTTTCAGGTCACTTCCAACACAAGCCATTCTGTGATTCTAGGATTGTAGGACTCTAGGATTCTATGTGATACTATAGGAGATCTGGGAAATTTCTCATCTGGAAAAGAAACTTTATTTCCCTCTAAATTTCAAAACATATATTATTTGACTTTGATGTTAGCTCAGTGGGTTAGAGCATGGTACTAATAATACCAAGGTTGTGGGTTTGATCCCCTTATGGGCCACTCACAAGTTGGACTCATTGATCCATGTGATTCCTTTCCAACTTAGAATATTCTGCAAATCTTTGATCTTCTGCTGGCTTAAATTTCCATTCTGTATAGGCAGCTCTTAATCTTCTATCCACCACATTGGACTGACATATCTTCAAATTGTGAGAAATGGACCCATATTCCAAAGAGGCTTGGGCTCCGGAAACAAGTGTTGCCAGAAAATCTTTCCAGTTATTAGAAAGGAGGGCTTTAGCAAGATTATAGGAATAAATGTCCAAAACCACTTCACCTTTTTTTCCACAGTCTCCTTTTGCTGGAGGAACTCACTGAGTCCCGGAAAAAAAACTAGATGTAATATTCTGCAAGGTATACGCCATGTGTCCCTAGCCTAAGAAATTACAGTGTCCTTCTTTCATAATTCTCATTTCAGCATTAGTTCAATACTTCCCATGATCAGAGAAGGCAATCACAGCAGCTCATTAATGGCCTCTGGACATACATGTACGTTCATAAGAGAATACTTTCATTCGCAATTCACTTTAGACCTAAAGTTGAGCAAATGTTATTGATACCTTTATATCTATAAGTTTGAAAAATAATTCAGAAAATTTTGGAAAAAAAAATCATTCCTTGAGTATTTTTTTTAGTTAATGTCTGAGCTACCTTATTTATAGCATTCCATAAATAAAACTAGTATGAAACAAAATTAAATGCAACACTTCAAAGTAAAATAGGTCAGTGGTTTGATGACAACTTTAGAAGTGGATAGGGGGAATAGTTTAGGCATTGATGTTTATTTAAGTTTGACAACCTCTGTCCAGAGGTAGGTTGTAAAATATTTCTCTGGAGGTCAGTTTCATTAAATATTCAAACATGAGGTTTGCTGGGGTAACTGTCCCAAAGTCAATCAGGATAAATATTTTATTTAGAATCTTCATAATTGTAAATATTTTTTATAAGGACTTCATTCCAGTATTCAAAGATGCCATGAAGTGGGCAGAAGTAATTGACACAAAAGGATAAAATATTTTCATGCATGCCCAGACACATACACATTTAGGGTTGTGTTTTGGGTTTTGGGGTTGGTTTTTGTTGTTGTTTTGTTAGGGTTTTGTTTGTTTGTTTGTTTGGGGGTTCTTTTGAGGGTTGTTTGTTTGTTTTGGTGATTGTTGTTGTTTTTGGTTTTGTTTGTTTGCTTTTTTCCAGATAAATGGAAAACTCATGTTGACATCACACAGAGACATTCTTCTGATTGTCTACAACCTCTGACTAAAGTAGAGGCAGAAGAGTTGTTTGTTTGTTTGTTTGTTTGTTTTACTGTGGGTTATTTTTTAGCTGAAGTGCTAGATTTTTTTTAAATTTTCTACCATTTTGAGTTAGTTTTCTGTATTTGTTAGCTAGTTCTTAAAACTGCAAAATTTCACACAACGTATTTAGGAAAAATTTTCAACAAAAGGAGAAGACACATAATTCCCGTTCCTCCTTTACTCTACTCTGAATTAACCCAATTCACTAAGGATTCATCTCATTAAAGGAGAGTTCTATCAATGCAGACTTAGGAAAATTGTATGTGGATAAAAATAAAATTCTTTAAGGAGCATGGAATTTAATCACAGTCATGCTACTGCAACCCTGCGCTCATTTATGCCACAGACAAACAGTTTTCCCAAGATACAAGTTCAGAGTGAGCATTGGATCTACAGAGGGTGGGAGATCAGAGACATGTTGGAGAAGACCCGGCATTTGCACCATTGATGGAAAATGAAACAACATGAGATCATCTGATAGTTCTATTGAAAAGAGCATAGTAAAATGATAGGGTTGGAAGGCAGATGAGTTCTGCCTCTTGTCCTAAAGAAAACTTTGCAGGCAATAGTACCAAGGGGCCAAGGCAGCATTCTTTGTAATTGCTCTCCCTAGGATCTTGCTAGGTGCTGGATCAGGCCCTAATTATTTTCTGCCAGAGGTGGGCAGCCTGGATGCTTTGAGGCGGCACTTCCCTAGCATAGATGTTCGTGCTCCTGCCTCCTCAAAAGGCCTTTTTGTGAGCCAACAAGGCAACCTTTGATCTCGACTGGGGGTCCACTGTTAACCACTGCTGGGAAGTGGTTTCAGATCAGCAGGTCCATCAGATTCTTTTGAAATCAGAGCTACTTATTCAGCAGCTAGAACAGCAACCACAGGCAGCCAGAGAAGCAAAAATTTTGTGTTTAGTATTGATCATTAAAACAGGGCTTTACTCTTTGTTGTTTCAAACTGACTCAGTAGCCCCATTGGAAAAGTGTAGGGATAAGTGTGTATTCATGACTGTTGTATAATTTGGTTATTGAAGGCCATGTTTAGTGTGGCTTTTTGGGGGTGGACAGAGGACTACAGATCCATCCTGGTGCCATTGTGTCACTCAGCACAAGACAGGTGGGAAGGCAAAGAGGCTGTGGTGACATCTGTGATGGATCTGCCCAAGCTAGAGGAATTGACATTTCCCCAACTATTTATGGTCTTACAGGTGAGCAGCTCCAGGGTTAACACATGGTTGCCTCTGCTGAAACTCTACTACTTAAGATACTAATGCTCCAGTGAAGGCTTTCAATAACACTGAACATTTTTATAATGTAGGTGATGGCATATCTGTGCCAGAAACATAGAGTCATTTGCTCACTTGGTTTGTCTCCAAATTAAGTTGAATATAGCTGCATCCTGAGCATTTATCCATTACTGCCCAGAATCAGGATACAACCATGATTTATTGAATGAAGTGGGACTTAAAATAGTTACTATGAAACTTGTGTTTTGATTCTTTGCATAAATTTCTTAAATGTCTAGTTCTTGAAGGCAGTCTTACACATTTGTAAAGTTCTAAGATGAGTTGGCTTCTAAGCGTGCAATATTTAGTAACAAAATAAGGCAGCCAGTCTTCTGGGATTATTTTTTCCTCTTGTTTATTTTTTTTTCCACGAGTACAAGCCAGACGTGAGAGCCTGAGGAACTCTGCACTGTCTTTTCAACCCTCACCATAGGCCAAAACCATTTAGTCTTTAAGCAGATTACATCCTGTGGAAAAATACTTTGCATGCTAGATTTAGTGTTAATCCACAAGAAGATTATAAAAAATTGTAAATGAGCAGTGGGAAAAAAAAAAAAGAAGAACACCTTCCCACTTGGATTATATGTTTTTACTACAATCAGGAAAGCAAAGCAGACCTAGGAGGAAATTAGGATTCTCTGCTGTTTTGGAAGGTAGCAAACACATGGCCATGGCATTAGAAATTATATTTAGCACTCCTTGAATCCCTTATCAAAATTGTGTTTGGCAAGTGGAAACATAGTGTCCCCTAAAAAAAAATTATGCCTTCAATGGCTTTTCCAAGGTGATGTTTCAGAGTGCTCTCTTGCTGTCTGGTGATCACGTTTTACCAGTGAGTTTATGAAAGTTCAATAAAAAGTGTAATCTGATGGTCTATGACATGAATGTGAGAAAACCTGTTGTTATTGTGGTAAATGCAACATGCACAGATTTATTAGGACATCTTTCATTCCCAGTAGTACCAGCTATTCCTGTGACTCACCACCGCCAAGATTTTTAGCTGTATTGTCCTTTCATGCACACATTACAGAAGAGAAAGCCATGTCTGTACTCTGGCCACTGGGATCAGTTCTTTGTTTGTTATTGGATCATATCATTTTACATTTGTCTTGTGTAAAGGGCAATGCAGAAAGCTGCTGAGAGTTTAGTTTCCCACGCCTGTGCTAAGCTTTGCAACTGTAAAGGGCTCACACTAAAGACTGCACTGAAATCATATTTTAAATTATAATAAAGTCTACAATAAATTGTTGAGGCAAGGAGAAAACAGGAGAGAAGTATGACAAGAAAAGGAAATTTTCTTTACTCTATCTCTCTGTGGACTACTGGCATTTTTTGAAAGGATGCATCCGTTGCTGAAACAAGGTGCTCCAGCCTAGTTCCATGTACTTCATAGAGAAACTGTGTGTCAGCTGTGCAAAGAAGTCAAATGTTGTATTTAACATCTTTTAAATCTGTATTTCACAGCCTAAGTTGATTGCAACATACAGTGGCTATCAAAAACATTCTGTCTGTAACTTGACAAAACTTGTGTGAGGACTTTGGGCTTCTTTATTTGTTTTCATCATAATTAGCATGAAACTATATCACAATATTCGATTACTGTGTGTAATGTTAGAATTTTTTAGTGGTAACTCTCAAATTCCCATCTTTTTCCTTCCTTATTTACAAGTTATCTCTTTCAGCATTTAGTTTAGTATAGAGTGAAACCTTTAAACACCCATGGGGAAAACATGTTGTGTTCAAGCCTCCATATTTAAGAACTAATGTATGGGTAGAAGTGTAAAATCAATTATGTCAACAGCAAAATATTTTAAGTGCCACTTTCTTGTCTCTGTTGTGCATTTTTGCATATACTTAAGGCTAGGATTACTGATTTCAAGATAACACCAAATTTATTCTTACTAAGGTGTCTGATATACTGAGCTGTTACTTTTCCATAGCTTCTTGTAGAGCAACCAAAAAGTGAACAAAATTTATCCAGAGAAATACTCTGATGTGCTTTTCGTTTTTCTATTTGACCAAAAAAAAAGTGTTTTATTGCAAAAAAGTCCCTTCATGTTTATGAGAATCTTGGTGTGGTTTATACTGCTGCTGTATCTCATACTTTCCACATTCATGTAGTGCTTCATTTTGGTTTGTGTTAGCATGTCATAAATTATCCCTTGAATTAGTCCATCTTCAGAGCTTTTGATGATGGTTACTCATGCAAGAAATATTAACCAATTTATAGATCATATCTCACATGAAGACAAAGTTATTTCTTACCTCTTATTCTCCAAAGAGTTCTGAAGTTAGACATCTACTCCTTACAAAATTTTGTTGTCAATCTGTCTTTGCAATAAAACATGAAGATGCAAAAATGCTTAAAAAGTAGTGGCTTTATGATTTTTTTTTCTTTCTTTCTTGATTTAAGCTTTATTTGTAAAGAATAGCCAAAAAAATGGAAATATTGGACACAAATGCTATTCATAATTCTCACAAATCTTGAGACATATATTTCGTACTCAGATTTAATTACAAAAACCTAAAATGCACAAAAATTCCACCACATATAAACAATATTCAGTTACTGGTTTTTAGAAAGATGAGATTGAGATGAGATGAGATGAGATGAGATGAGATGAGCACTCAATGCCAGGTTTCCAAACATGGACATAAATCTTTTCACACAAAATACTGCTAAGAGTGGAAGAAACTGTCTCTCCTGTTCCCACACATGTAGACATGGGAAAATTCCAGTTTTCAGATTTATGAAAATATACTATTGTTCAAAAGCCTAATTAAGCCATTATCAATAGTTATTAATATTATTTGTATTAAACCATCACATGGAAGATCAAGTAATCCCAATATATATAAATAATATATGTATAAAATATATATTGTCTGGATTTTCTCTATCAACCTGCACCTCAGGAAGTCTTCCATCATCCCCATATCACCATTGACCAATCAGAGCTCAAATCAGTCCAGCAGTTTAATTACCAAGGCAGCCTCATCTCCTCAGATGGTAAGACTGATGGGGAGATAGACAACAGGTTGGCAAAGGTATATAGTGCTTTTGGAAAACTCCACAAAAGAGTATGGCATAATAAACACTTGAAGAAAAGTACCAAGATCAGTGTTTACAGAGCCATAGTGTTTGCTCTCTTATATGGTTCCTAATCATGGGTTGTCTACCGCCACCACCTGCGTCTCCTAGAACGCTTCCATCAGCGCTGCCTCCGAAGAATCCTTAACATCCACTGGTCAGATTATGTGACCAATACATCTGTTCTAGAACAAGCAGCAGTCACAAGTATTGAGGCCGTGTTGCTGAGAACACAGCTGCTGGGCAGGACACATCTCCAGGATGAAGGACCACCACCTCCCTAAGATCTTGCTTTACGGTGAACTTGCCACCGGCTGCCGCAAGAGAGGAGCCCTGAAGAAAAGATGCAAGGACTCCCTGAAAAAACATCTCAGCTTCGGCCATATTGATCATCATAACTGGTCTACTCTGGCCTCCAATCGCCATCCAAATGGCCTGGAGACACACCATCTATAACGCTGCTGATGCTTTTGAGAAAGCATGCAGGATCACTCTTGAGGCGAAAAGACAACGCAGAAAGAATTGTGTCTTGCTGAATATACCACCTAAGAAGTCTTTCTGCTGTGCCTTTTGCAATAAGATATGTCTATCTCATATTGTCCTCATAAGCCACCAGCGTGCTTGTAACAAACGTGGATAGAGCCCTTCCCAAATCTTTGTTCGCGAAGCCTAGCCATGATATTGTCTGTATTAACCGTGGAAAACAAAAGCCTTGCAAAGAAAAGGTAATCAAAGGAATAGATAGATAATTACTTGACAAAGTCCCCATCAGATTTGTAGAGAGACTGGGAACAGAATTCAAGTCCTCCAATTTCCATTGCAATGGCTTTTTCCTAAGATCAGACCAGCCTTGAAATTTCATTCAGGTTTACTGGTGGCTTTCTAAATCGAGTTTTGTGAAATACTTGTGGTCCTTTGGGAGAAAAGAATGTTGACCACTACATGGAAGTCCAAGATAACTAATGCCCCAAAGACATTAGTATTGAAAATACTAGTTAAATCATTAACTTCCCCTTCAACAAACATACTAAGAAAAACAAAGCAGGGTTCAGATAATTTGGAACATTTGTTTAAAATGTATTGATTTCATTAAGAGTGCATTTAGACAGAAAAGTAGACATAAGGCTTAGAGTTTGATAGGGTTTGCTCCATTTTGGCTTAGTGTCTGATAGATCTTTCTCAGCTTCTAAGTACCTTGAAGCTTTCATTTAGAAACCTGTTATATTCATGCAATAACAAATATTCAGAAAAAGTGTTTGGACTTTTTTTGTTTCAAGTGTATGGTTATTTTCATTCAAATGTGACTCTTCCATTGTAGCTCAGCCATGAAAATTTTGCCTAGACTATAATCTGGAAAATGAAATCTTCCTTTTGAAGGCACACACACACACACACACCAAAAATTGAAAAATACTTCAATGTTTTCCAGTGAAGGGAATAACAATTAAAGCCACTAAAAATACTAAGAAATTACAATAGTTCTTTATCTGTGTTTATTTATAAACAGTCTAGAAAAGTATAACCTCTTGAATTTACCCAGGTCACATAGTTTGAAGTTTTTCAGGCGCTCTCAGCTCAGCTATCAATGTCAAAAGAAACTTACTGAAGAGTGCCTCTGGTTTTTCAGGACATGTAGCTCAGTCTTTAATCTGGAAGTTCACATTTGAAAGCAAAGCAAGCAGAGGCAAATAGTTCCTATTTTGTTTTCAGATAGACTATTGTGAAGTTTTGTAGTAAAACAAGATGTTGGACAAAAAAAATTCCTACGAAACACCCAATGTTATATTTCAAAGATTAGAAATATCATTTAGACAGAAAACCCAAAAATCTGTTGGCTAGTAAACAGACTAGGACCTTCACAGCCAACAGCATTCCCATCTATACATGAATATTTGGCTTATCCTCCCCTACCCCAAGAAACAATCTGTCACTTGCAGCTGAAGCAGCAGAGTTATTCAGATCCGTTTTGTGACATACTCATTCCCAGGGTTTCTTCAAAGCTGACATGGAGCCGCTCATTCACTGCAAGCCAGTTGTGTATGTAAGGTGTAGGATGAGCAGTCTGTTGTCTGCCCAATGCTGCTAGGGGATCAAAATTACCATTCAAAGCAGCTGCTTGGCCTCTATACCCTGTAGAGGGAAAAAAGCATTTTGTTTCAATTCTTTTGCCTAATTTTTAAGCATTTGTACCAGAATTCTCCTCTGTGAGTAAGGCAGTAATTCCTTGTTCAGTATATCAAACAGGTAGAAAAGGAGAGATTAAGTGTAGGCAAGAGGGGAAAGAACGGAGGGGTATCCTCAAAGCAGCTCTATCTTGTGACATTAGGAGTCTCTATCAAAGTTAACAGTTAGTTGTTCCCTTTGTTACAGTCCAAAAATTTTTCCTAAAGGGATATAATGATGTCTTTTCTTAAAAAAAAAACTTGAAAAAATGAAAAAAAAAATGAACAAAACAAGCAAAAACCACAAAAGAAGAGTAGTTTGCTAATTGCTTGAGAAATACAAATAGCAGAGGAGGTAGCAGGCTCTCCATTACACAAAAACTCTATGATTAGAGCCCTCGTTCAACATATGGGAGACCAAGATTCAATTAATTTCTCAGTCTCAGAGGTTTCCAACCCATGTTTCTCATGAGATAGCTGAACTCTCAAGTTATAGGCAATTCGTGTGGTAGGAGGGAACAATATGCTCATCAGGCTGTAGTGGAGCCGTTCCACTGGCCGTTGGAAGGTGACTCAGTAGGCGAGTGAGAAACAGTGGAAAGGGTCAGGATCATCCAGCACAGTAGCTGGGGTTTCTGTCCAAGAGCACATACCAGTCTTGTCCTGTTCTGGGATTATTTACATGACTTTTCCAATGGGTGGATTTTTTTTCCAGTTGTGCATCTGCCCAATGAGTGGTGATGATGTGGCTTTCAACTTGTCCAGTTTCTGTGGGTTAGTAACCATTGGGTGTTCTTCCCAGACTTGTTTTATGGTGCCTACAGAGTCTGTGGTTTCATGGAGGATGCAGACAGCTACAGCAGTGCTCTACAGGAGTCTGTCCAAAAGCTACACCTTACCTAGCTTCAAGAAACGTAACCAAAAGAAGTATCATTGAAAGAGGTGTGACATTTGTGATAAATCATTTAGTTCCTAGATTTATTCTACTTTTTTCATTAGCTTACATTGAAGAACTTTAGTGCATATACACTGGCAGGCAAAGAATTAAGAGACATATCTGACATATCTGGGTAATGCGTAGATGTTGCTAAACAATGAAAACGTAGGAGATTAGACTCTATGAAATTATATTATCACAATGATTTTAAGATTAGATTGCTAAGAATCAGTTTCTACAGTGCATTTCACTTTGAAAAAGTTTATTCAGACTTGTAGAAGTTAAGTTCAAATATGATTATTCTCATTTGATAGAATTTTTCCTTCACTTTGTCATAATTTTACCCAGATAATTTAGTATAAAGAGTGCATTCTAATAATATTCCATCTTTTTTTGTTTGTTCACTGAGCTTTGTCTCCAAAAGCAGGGTTGATAAAATTGCAGAAGTACAATCTGTGGGGCATTGTGAACCCCTCTAGAAAACCACTGGGGGAAAAAAAGTTGTTTATACACTGATGCATCAGTTAACAGTCAAGAAGAAGGAATATTCAAAAAATCGAGTGATATTCTCAGTGTAGTCTGCTTTAATTCTTAAATGAATAACACTATACAAAAAGTTCTATGAATTTTTTAAGAGAGTATTGATTAAATTAGAACTAAATATATGTTATATATAAAAATAGTATTTAAGTAATACATAAAGTACTAGATGTGATATAATTTTGTCTCCTAAGTTTTTCAGCCCTTCACCAACTCATTTCTAAAATAAGTCAGGTAACAACTGTATTAGGAAGAAAGTAAATGTGTGGAAAAATGGCACAAACTGTAAACTCAATATGGAGAGTGGGAGGGGAAGAAAATTCATTTTCCCAATTAATCATAATATTATTGTTGGTTAATCTTGCCTTCTTTTCCCTCTTATATCTAAAGATCTTCTACTGCTGTATGATCACTATACAATATATTTTTCATAACCTTGAAAAATTACTTCCTTTTTGTTTTAAAGTCATGAATTATGGAAGTGTTGCACTTAAGTCCCCTGCTTTTGAAAAAAACATTTATGTATTAGGATTCTGTTAGAAACAGTGGAAGTCAATCAAACATGGTTACTAACCTTAGTTAACTTCTTTTCTTTTGGTCAAAAAATAATACTTTCAATTATTAAAGTAATCTAGTGCTTTTCTTTCTTTTGAGGGAGTGTCTGGATACACTGTATTGCTTGAACTTCTTTGTGCAGCACCAAAAGCAGCAGATAAAACCCCTGTTCTGCTGTGGAGTCTCTGCTATCTCCCAAACATTGCTATTGTTCAGTGGTGGAAGAATACAGCATGGATTAATTTTCTCTCAACTGCTTTCTTTCCATAGGTGACTAAATAATGCATTTAGGCTGAGTCTTCGGTGCAAAGCATGAACTATTAACTCATTTTAAGCAACACAGTTATCTTGATGACATTTGGCTCTCTATCTATTATTTTCCATACTTGCATATTTCCTCTATTAAAGCTCTGGTTCTAAGGTCTTTCAGCTACTTGGTCCCCAAATCCAAGCAAGGAGACCTCTCACAAGTAAACCAGGTAATACTTCTTTACCAGCCCATCTGATTATATGTGCTACTGATCTTGTTGTCCATCTTGAAAAAGGAATGACATTGAGAGCATTCACTTCTTTATTTGGGTGACAAAGGCTTTCACAAAGTTACTGCAAAATTAATAGCAACTCAAAGACCTACAAGTCAACTTTGCCATCTCATAGTTAGTCTAAGTTAGTTTATGAGGTAACACTCCCAGATTTACTGTTGCAGTAGAAGGAAGAGCAACACTCTACTATAAGAGCAGAATCCATCAAAAAGCTTTTGGGGTGGTTGGAGGGAAGAGTTTTAGAAGCATTGGCTTTGTAAGCATTTTGGAACGATTTTAAAAATTTTTCTCTGTAAACTGTATTTTCACACCTCTGTTGAGCAAAACATTGTGAAATACTTGGTTTACTTTCTTGTGAAGTGATAGGGAGTAGGGATTGCTACCTTGAAGTTTTAGTTACTTTAACTACCCTTACTCTTAAAAAACTGGGCCTGCTTCTGACGTCACCTCCATTTTACATGTCTGTGCTTCATTTTCTTTGATGCAGTCACTTCAGATTTTCCCAGTTTAAAGGAAAACAGAATTCAACTGCAAGCAAGAAAAAGCTATCAAAGATGAAACAACAGAAATGGGTCTATCACCTCCTTTTTTATATATTTTCCAGAAGACTGAATAACACAAGACTCTATTTACTGAAGAACTGTTATCCCACCACTTTTGTATTACATCCACCTCAACAGTCCCTAAAAAAGTCAGAAAACTAAACCAGGTCCCTGATTAAAATCCCTTTGTTACAGCCTTCATTTCTGTTTGGTTGAGGACAAAGTGTCCTCAACCAGGAACACTTCGAAACAAGCATTCTATCTATGGTAATCTCCAACTATCTTGAGAAATCAATCTTTGCAGATGTCCTGTGGACATTCCCAGTAAGGTGAAGCTAGTCTTGGTCACTGGAACAGTGTTGTGGTATTGGAAAATGTTTAGTGGAATTAACCATAAATTAACATTTTGCATCCTGAGGTTTAGGTTAAACTATAATCAGTTGCAAGGTCTTGGCTTACTCCTCACTAAATATTTTGTCTGCTGCAAGGAGCAGAAGCACAGAGTTCCACAGGAGCAGAAGAGTTTGTAGTTTCAATGGACTTACAGATGGTTGCTGATCTACTTGAGAGACGTGGAAGAGGAGAGGGTAGAGTCATTTTCCTCACTTTCCTTTCGACAAGTCACAAGTGGAGCTGAATGAAAAAGTTACATTGTGTACTTTGATCATTTAGTGTTTCCCAGGAATTCACACATTTTGTCCAGAGTATTTTCTATTCGATACTACATTTTTTCCCTACATGCATATTTTACTTTACAGAACTGGTATTAAAGAGATGATAAGTGTGTCACAAAGTGAATAAGATTTGATTTTGTTTAAACAACACATGGCTTTGAATTTTGCTTTCCATATTTGGAGATGCATATCTTCCATATATTGTTGACCACTGAATGCCATTTGAAAATCTCAGAAAAAAATCACTTCCTAATGTGCCCATGACTTGACAGCTGGTATGTCTACATGTATGTCTACAGAAAGACTTACACACTCTTCTGTGCAAGATCTAGATGTGGTATAGAACTTTAGTTGTTAGCGTGACCAAACACCCCTGGGCGAGCACAGCATTCACCCAACTACATATCTTGGGGAGGAACTGGATCAAGTCCAGCTGCCTCAAGAAAGAACTCAATGAGATGTTCTCCATATGCAACTCATACTAAGCAATCTCTTCCTCAAAGAATCTATCCCTGATATTTTTACTGACCTACAGTAATCATCTTTACACTCATGGGCTCTCCAGCCCAGACACCTTCTCTGTGAGGCATGGAGGAGGTCCTTTCAGAAGTAGCAAAACTTTTTAAATGTCAATCCAATAAGGCCTGAATAGATATTTTGTTTCTCATACCAGAACCTTACTCCTATAGGGCCATTCTAATATTTTTACTATAAAATTATATCTAATGATGATAATACATCATTACAGCAACACATGAATAAAGATAGTGGTTATTTCTGCTAATAGTTTATGTGGCCTGGCAAGTGATCAAAACACTATGATTTAGTATACCTAAATTATGTTTGTGATTTTACTGTTCATCTTAAGTGTGTGCAGTTGTTGTGCCTCTTCATCTCTGAAAATGCAAAACTAGTAATGAGCTCTTGACATCTCTGAAAGAGATACTGTGCCTCTCTAAAAATAATTCTCTATATAATCTATCCATCTATGTATCTCTTAATATTTAGACATGTATTAGCCTGATCTGTTTCAAGTACCAGATTTTCATCTTGAAAAATGAAATGTTTTAGCACAACCACAAGTAGACACATACATTTTAGCAAGAACAATATTTGATTGGAAGCACTGAGAACAAGAGCAAATTCCCATTTACTAGGTCTGTGCTAAAGCAGCTGAGGCTTTCATCCAAAACCTGCCTCTTAAAACCTATGAATTAAACTTTATGGGTTTGAACATATTATTCCTCTTACATTATTATACTTATTTCTTTGCCAAACACCAGGGAAAACAAATCTACCAAAGCCAAGCAGAGAAAGAAGGCTGTTTTTCTGCCTCCTACAACTGTAACATTTTCTGTGCTCATATCCTGTTTCTTTGACCTTTATTAAACAATTTGTGAGCACGACCCAGTTAAAATGCCTACTCACTGCAGCACAACCAGGATTTTCACCCCAGTGTTTTGCTCTACATTAGGATGGAAAACGCTCTCTGTCGAAGTCTAAAAGTCTTCCAGGCACCCGGCTGCTTTTCACTGCTCATGTGTGAAGCACAGCACATGGCTCTGCAACGGTGTGTTGTTCTCATATTGGTGGGTTACACAACCTTACTAAAGTCAGTAAGTGTCAAGTTTTGAGCTATTGGAGAGAGTCAGTGTTGCCTGATAACCAGAATTATAGTTTCCAAAATCTGTTGTTCCTCATTTGTAAATGGCAGTGATTACTGTCAAGTGATACCATGCATGGCTGCACAAAACAAACTCTGGCAGTATGTCCAGGACAGCCTGTCTTTTCATGGCCTTTGGATAAGATTTGATCCCCATGCACTGAGAAAGTGAATCACCACCCCTTTGACACATGCTTTTATACTGGGGTTTGGGGTTGGGTTGTTGAAAAAATAAGCCTGCATTTCCCCTATTGCCCCTGGTGCTCCTGTCCAACATGGGTATTTTGGTTTTAAATCCTGAAAGCAACAGAGTAGGAGGGCAAAGTCCATGTACACAGAACTAATGAGCAGAAGCTTGATGTGTTCTCACATCCAGCAGAGGTTGTGCGTGTGTCTCCCAGGAGTTGTTAGCTGAGGATGGTGATTTTTCTTACAAAATGCACAGATGTGTATGCACAGCTCACTAACCAGGGAAGGTGGGTGTCAGTGTGACCCACAGGAGGTCTGGATGGTGACAGACACAAATAGAGCCATCCTGGGGAGGAATCCTAAGGCTCTCACTCCATCCACCCAGACTACATTGGTCTCCCAATGCAATTCTATGCTCTCTCCCTAGCAGCAGCAGCTGCAGTCCCTGCACTCCTCTGAGGCTGACAAAGTGAGAAGACTTCAAAAAAACATCCACACTATTCTTTAGCCTACTACTAGAAGATACCTTCCCACTGGAGGTTGAGAGCATCGCATCCCTAACATCTTTAGCATCTTGCTGCAAGCCAGAAAGGCTCTGGTAGTGTGGGAATTAAACAGAAAGATCTGTGAAACTACATATTAAAGCAGCATTCCAGGCCTAGATACTTGCATGTCCGGCTCCAAAGCTTCGTATGGAGAGAAGGGTGTGGAGTTGCTTTGACCACCTGTTTCTGGCAAAGATCAAGACATATGATGATGACTTATGCCAGCTGTTATTTTCCCTCTCTGCTGCTGGTTGAATATCCTTGTGTTTGGACTTTGCTAACCTCAGATTGTCCCTGTTGTTCTACTGCCCTCATTATTTCTCACCCTTCACAAGCTCACCAAAAAAATGATGCTTTTATTAGGCTCTGGATTCCTCCAATTATTACATCTCTGACATAAATATTTTTCCTTCACTCTCTTGTTACTTTGAGTCTTTGTAGACATAAAAGGCTGGCAATAGAAAGGCAGAGAGGTGGAGGTGGGGGAGTGAAGGAGAATAAAAAGAGATCACACAGTTTTTCTGTTTCTTATCCTAAACTTATATTTTCTGAAATGTGTCACATCTGAAAAGCATTTTGTTAAACTCTTGTGACTGCTAGAACACTGTATTGGTGCTACGCTCACCTAGCTATGGGTTTTTTAATTTTGTATATCACAACAAAATTCTCACAAATATTGAAGGAAAAGAAAGCTGGAAATGAACTTGTAGTCAGAATTTTTTTAAAATATAGCAGCTGTCGTCATGGCTGGTGTGCTCAAGTCCAAGCTTTTGATAAGCTCTTTGATACTGTGCTGAGGTAATCCAACTACTTTGATGCAGCATTATGTTGATCAGGCTCTTAGATACTGTTATTAAATGATCTAAGCTTTTTTAATGCTTCTCAGAGCAGTGGCCAGAGCCCCAAGTTCAGCACCAGGTTACTCCAGGTGCTATAGTGAAGCAATTCAAGGTTTCAGTGCAGTTCAAACTCCCATTTGATGCACTGAAATAATCCAGTTTCTTTCCCCTTGAAGTGCTTTGACAGGGCATTGTACCAGTGTAAATTATTTAACCCCATTACAACATGGTAATGCAAACCCCCTGCTAACAAATTGTCTGATATGCAATTGCAAAGGTCTAAGATTTTTTGTAAGCGTCTGTGGACATTCAAATACTTGAAAGCATTTGTTATTTTCATGCTTGACAAATATATTCTCATAATATAAAACAGATGCCAATACTCTGCAGTACTATTTTTAAAGGACTGATTAAAAATTGCTTTCATTTAAAAACATCTTGAACATGAAAACTGTCCATCTAAAATAAGACATAGCAGTCATCATCTTACTGATTGTGTCTAAGTTTACAAATCACATCAGCAAGATAGCTGAAGCCAGAGAGAAACCTGAGGCTTGCAACATAGCTCTGCTGTAACAGAGAAGCCAAAGTGTGCTCCAGAATCCTCTTTTTTCTAAAGCAGATTGAGAACTGCTTCTATCTCTATATTGTTCTAAGCTTTTTTCTTCATCCCAAAGTGTGATTATAGCCTAAGTAATGATCTCCCAATGTGCCATGCTGGTAGGCTCTCTCCCTGATTTATATGACAGACATAACCAGTTTACAGGGAAAGCACTTGGATCAGCTCCTTGGCTAGCGTCAATAGGTGATGTGATGCTTTATAGACTAGCACAACTTCCTAACCAAATGCCTGAGGTCTAAAGAGTACAACCAAGTAGCATCTAATGGATTTACAAATATACTGAAATTTTTCTGCACAATCCTAGTGTATAAAAGTTAAGGTTGTTGAATTTCAGCCACACTGAAAATACACTGAAATGTGGGTGTCTCACTCTCGTGCGCAGTTCTGGCAATGACACAGATCAGATGATTGGTACCTGCTCACAGGATTGAACAGGCTTCTGCAAGTCCTGTCAAAAACTAAACCCCCAATGAGTAAACTGGACTCAGTATTTTTAAGGTAAGTGTCTTGTGAAGTACACTGAATCTATGTAGCATCCTTTCTAAGATGAGGCTGGATTTCAGATAAGTTATCCCAAATATTTCTTTTTTAACTCACCTCCTATTTGGTTGTTTATAGATTAGTCACAGAAGTAAATCTTACTCTTGATTCTGTTCATCTGCTAGAAATACAGCTGTTTACCCTTCTGGGTTTTTTTCTTTTTTCATTTTCACATGTTCATTTCATATTTAGAAACTCATCTAAAGTTGTTCAAAGTTAAGAGCTGTGGAGTTGCATCGTTCTCAACACCATTGTCCTCAAAAGTAGAGAGTTTGTTCTTACTCTACAATGACTCTTATTATGGAAAAGAGAGGAAAGACCAGCAAATATCCTCCAACTCATTTCCTGACAAGTCTAAATGATAATCAGAATTATCTAGTTATCTGCAGGAAAGGAAAGAAGAAACCTCCTGGCACTTTCTTTTGTGGAAGCAGTATCTCGGTTTTCTTCTTTCCAGAGGGCACATGCTTGCCTTGGCTGAGACCCATATTCCCTGTCTTATCAGTGTTAGTCCTTTGTGTCTATCAAAAGCATTTTTCTGCTTACAGTTTCAGCATGAATTTCTGCTATACTACCTTGGACTGCACTGCTCAGCTGCTACATATACTATGACTATTTCTCTCAGTAGTTCTCATTAGTTTCTCCTAGAATTGGCAAAAATAATAAAATTTTTTCATGATAAAGTTTAAATCCATGACTGCCTGGTACCAGCTGTGGTGTTAAACAGAATCAGAGAAACAGTGAGTTCTGTGGCAACTAAATATTTGACTGCATATTTGCATGTGAAAATTAGTTTTGTGGTAGAATGTGTATTTTTCAAAATCACCCAGTTTTGTAGATGGTCTGGGTAACAGAATAGAGGTTGTCAGCTTTTCCATTTGATTCTGAACTAATTTTAGCTTCTCTGATAATAGACATGATCAAATTCCTAGAAGAACCTAGGAATTTATTTAAGCGAGCAGAAACACTCTACTCCTTTTGCTTTTGCTAAAGAAATTGCAAAGCAGGGAAATTGTAGGTGGCTCTGCTATCTTTATACATTTCTAGAATACAGAAACACACACCGATATACCCTGACAAGTCACACATTTCTTCCATCCATCTATAATCCTGTTATTCTATCAATCAACCATTTCTGCTTTTTTTTTTTTTCTTCCCCCTGTCCCTTCATTTATGAAAGTGATTATATTGTAGTTGGAAAAACAGGGAACTTTGAAAGTTTTTAAGAAACTAGAATAAACTACATTTGAAAATCTGGGAAAGTCAAGAGAACGTGCAACATATTTTCCCTTGATAAAATTGTGAAAAGCACAAAAGTACTCTTGAGACATATGTGTTTCCTTCTGCTGAGTGACAGCCTTAAGGACAGTACATGTGAGAGAGAAGTTTTCGAGGTAAAAATATTTTTTCTTTTAACTGAGTAGGAAAGAATAAAGGATGTTTGAAGCGTATGTAAATTGGCAGTACAATCTTTGTCTTTCTATATTATTTTTTTCTTTCGCCTGTACACGCTTGGATTTTGCCTTTTGTCTGATTATCTGCTCAGAGCCCTGAACCACCCTCAGAACAGCATTAGAGGTATAAAATACAAGATTCTGAGGAATATTAATTAAAAAAAAAAGAATCTTGTAGAGTTATAAGGATACTTACTATCTATTTTAGTTATAGCATCTATCACTTCCACCATCAGAGCTGCATAAACAAGAATTGCATGCTTGCTGATCTGGACTTTTATCACAGTGATATATTTTTCAAAAATACTTCATAATTCCCTCGGATAAGATTGAAATATACAGCAATTTGCCTGAATGTTGTTTAAATGGAAAGGAAGAATAAGTTTTATTAGAATTCAGTGGATATGGTGTAGCTGATTTCCTTTCTCACAGCATGGATTTCACTGAGTGATGGGAGAGGAGTACTGGCACAGTGGTGATACTGTCAGGCAGTGAGATGGAGAAAAATCTTCCAAAGGTGTATTTGACTGAGTGAGAAGAAACAGCCATGAAACCTAAAGAAGATCAAAGGATGTTGAAAGCTGCTGGTCTGAAGGAGACCAGAGCTGGTGGTGTTGTTAGAAAACTTCATGAGAACTCTTGCAGAGGTTAAATGTTAGATATTGTAGGAATCCTGGAAGGAAGTTGACTTGAAATTTGAAGTTCATATTTACTTAAATATTTGTGTACTAAGAACAATTATGAAAAAGGAGGGAAGGAACATTAAGCATGGAATTAGCTGCTCAAGTTCTTGAAAAAGATCAGAGTAAAAGCATTTTCATTGGAAAGAGAAGAGCTCAAGTTAAAACTAAAAAAGGAAGAAATAAGAAGAAAAGAATGCATGAGAGGGCTGAAGACTGATTAACTCAAAGGCCTAATTGGAGATTTCTAAAAGGGTTAGAGGGCTGAACTAAGAATAGTGAAGGCAAGAGGTAGAAGATGATGGATTTAAGAAAGATTTTTGAATAAGCATACAGGGAGTTGTAGCACACATATAAAAGCCTTTAGCCAAAGCTGGAAATGTTGGAGTATGGATGTATTGTTATGAATTTCTTGTTAGCATTAATTCTTCTATATTTATTTATTGGAATGACTTAGTTGAACTGAAAACTGGCATTCCATCTGAATGTGTTTGAAAACTTCTTTACTTTGAGGATGACCGAGCAATTCAAAAGGCTGCCCAGAGAGGATGTGGAGTCTCTGTCTCTGGAGATATTCATAACCCACTTGGATGTGATCCTGCACAACCTTCTCTGAACGAACCTGCTTGAGCAGTGGGGTTGGACTGGACAATTTCCAGAGTTCCCTTCCAACCCCGAACATTCTGTGGTTCTTCAATTCTGGATTTACTGTAATACAGCAGCGTAGCAGACAACATGAACAGAATTTCATTTTTGAGTGCAACTACCCTCTTGTTAATAAACATTTTCAGCACTGTGAAATTCAAAACCTATAACTGGAATAAGTTGTGCAGAAATTACCTTTAAATGAATCAAAGATCCTCTGAAAATCAGCTTCTCAATTCTCCCCTTTGTCAGTGTGTCTGCAACTGCAAAGCATTGTCAATTGTTCAACACAGCTCTGCTTAGAGAAATGTGAAGGCTTTGTACCATCCAGAGATTAAAAAATTCTTTTTAGATTTAAATTACAGAATGGCAAATTTTGTTACCAATTCTAGAGATTGTATTTACAATTTCCAAAACCTTTTTACCAATCTTAGCTGGCTATTTTTCCCTCTTTAGCCTCAAAGTAAAAAGATTAAAGCAAATGGTTCAAAAACAAACAGAAATAAAGGTTTTGGGGCAGTAACCAAAACCCAGCTACAAAAAGTCTTGGAGCAGCTTTATCTGCTGGTAAGTACTTGCTCAGTTCAGTAGTCACATGATTCACACATTGGTTCATGGTTTTTTTCCAGAAATAGAATCAATAGAGAACAGACAAACCCACAGTTGCCAGTTTGTACAGTCTTGTGGCTTTTCTTGCAGACTCCAGGCTTGCGCAGGTCTAGCAGATAATAAAGATAAATTATTTCAGTTCCTGCATGTCCATATGCTGCTCTACTGGGTTCTAGTTATCAAATAAAAGCATAAAAAATAAGTGGTGGTTGAAACTGTTTAGCTAAAGTTTATATCAAAGAAAAAAAGCATTATTTAAAAGTCACCTTTATATTTTCAGCAGTAGTTTATTTGCCATGTATTTCATTAATCACTTGTCATTTATGTTAAAAGTCTTTGAGCAAAAAGTCAATAGTTTAAGCCTTGATGAAAGCATATTGCAGCATTAGATGTATAGCAGTAAATATGTACCAAGTCCTTTGTATTATGCATGGGAATCTACCTTTCCTGACAACAGATCATACTAAGAGAACGTTTGAGTCTTTCAGCAGTTTTCTCAAACTTCTGTGACAACAGATTTTGATCTCTCTAAATATGCATAGCACTTCCATTAAATGAAATACCGTGCCTATGCAAGCAGCAAACAGAAAAGTTTACATATGGATGTTTAGACACAAGAGAAATTTTTTCTTTAGATAATGAGTGAAATGGACATCAAAAAGAAAAGGATACCCAAAAATAATGATATCTGATAAGATTGCAGATACAGAGAAAGCAAGAAATTTTTTTGCTTCTAATTCCTGCAACTGTCTTTAGGAACCTGGACATGCATTGTTTTAATGCTCATTGAAATTGTTTTAATGCTCTTTGAAAGATGTATGGGGAAAAAAATCATCATTGTTGTTCAAAAGCAGGAAAATGTTTCCTCATATTTTGTTAGACAAAAATGTTAATGCACTTTTGGTCCTGAGCAATGTGAGGAGGGACAAAACACAGAGCACATGGAAAGAAACAGGATATCGTTTTGCTTCTAGCGAATGAGCCCAAAGCCTTCAGTGACTCTGCTTGGGGCTCTGCATCACACCAAAGTGTTCTTTAGAATTTCTATATTTCCAGCATTCCACCTGCATGATCATATTCATTTGTGACCAGGTACTGAAGGAGCAACATGTGAAACACTGTGTTTATAGTCATATATTTCTGTCTTCTGGCATATGTTGTAAATGGCCTCACACCACCAACTTCTGATCCTCTCCAAATCTTACATATATTTTAACAAGCAGATTGGTCCAGCATAGTATAAAAACCAGGAAAAAAAATGCTATTATGAGTAAGTATGAATTGTAAAGAGCCTGCATGAAATATTTCCTATGATCTGACAATACAGAAACAGCCATTCAGTGTGCTATATGTTCCTTCCTTTTCAGAGCCCAATTCTACAAAATGCTGAACAGTAAAGTACCCATTCATTTCAATAATTCTTTCGAGCAGAAAGACTCCTCATTAGCTCCCAGCATTAGGCTTAAGGACTGAGCTCAGTGCTGCTGCAGAATCCCTGCTAAAATGTTATTCAAGGGTAAGGAAGTTTCAGATCTTCAAGTACACTTGAGTAGGTATCTCCTGTTTAATTGATTTGAAAAAGAGGTAAAGTCTGGGTCTCAGTGCAGTAGTTGTTGCAACCTTAAGTGTACTGCGTATTTGGATGCTTGGAGAGCTGCTCTTTGAAGATGAAGACTCATAAAATAAGAACTGTTCAGACCTCTTTTGTTTGAAATACTGGTTGTACTTCTCCATGTCCTTGCAATATGGGTTGGTGCAAATTAAGGCTTTTAGAACAGCCTAGTGCACTCTCCACTTACAGCATTTTCAAATCAGATAGAAAAAAAGAAAACAGCAGAGATCTTTCTAAAGGACTGAAAGTCTCTGTTCATTCACACTGCAGAGGTCTGGATGGGCTTTGGCAAGCAGCGAGGCTTTTGAGTGCTTACCCAAAGAGACAGTCAGAGCTTCTCCCTGCTGCTGTGTGGATCCATTTCAGGGAAAGTTTAGCTCTGTCTCTGCAGCCCCTAAGTGGAAAATGTCTGAAAGTGACATGATGCTTTGACCAAATGCTGCAGCCTGCAGATGGAAGCAGGGAGGGGGAGGTGGTGTGAAGGTAGCCTGTGCCCTGGCTAGGAGCTGGTGGCAGCTGGTTCTACAGAGTGTGCACTGTGTACCAGCACAGAGGAGTCCAAACAACCTTCTTCCTGTAAGTTTTCAATAGCCCCCTGCCTTCACCCAGTTCTGCAACCAAGGCTTAATTGTCTTCTGGGTCCTTGTTCTCCACTGGGGACCTTGCCACCTCCCTGCCCCAGGGAACAGCCAACTCTCACAGTATGCAAGTGCTAGGAACTCTTACATAAATATTTATAAAGTTTTTGAGGTTTGTTTTATGGTTTTGGGGGTTATTTTGATGGGAGGGGTTTATTTGTTTTCTTTTCTTTTTTGTTTTTTTTTTTGGTCTTGGTCGAAACTGTGTCTCTTCCCCTTATTTCTATTGAGGAATAGTCTTCAGACACAGACTTGCATTCTGTCTGTCTAGTAAGAAGGAAAGTTCCACCTTATACTATGTAAAGTACCTTTACGCAGATGTATAGGGGATAACATCAAGGAGTTTGGACAATGCTAAAGTAACATTTTCATTTTTCTAAGAGAACAGATGTGATTTCCTATGAGAATGACAAACTCTAGAGTTTCATTTCAATTCAAAATTTTAAAGTCACCATTTCTAAAATGTTCCATTCAACAGAGATCCATTTTATTAAATACAGCTACAAAGTTCTACTAACAGTTTCTGGGGAAAAAAAAAAATATATATCCCTAAAGCATACTGACCCTCAGCACTGATATATTTTAATGTACAGTTATTCAGATGCCTCTTTTGATCAGCAGACTCTATTTGCACATTTCTTTTATTCCTCTTTGTATGTAAGTGACTTGTGATCACTGAGAGCAAGCGCAGAACTTGCTAATATGTACTGTAGCTTGCAGGTTCACTGGGAAGTATTTATTTCTTAATCATGTATCTCTTAGACTAATTGTTTGGGATGATCAAAGTCTCAGCAGGTGGTGGGGATGATTTAGAAACCACAAAATTGGTGCTATCTTTCTGATTGACA
Source organism: Corapipo altera (assembly GCF_003945725.1). Classification (NCBI taxonomy): domain Eukaryota; kingdom Metazoa; phylum Chordata; class Aves; order Passeriformes; family Pipridae; genus Corapipo; species Corapipo altera. The sequence goes on along the minus strand of NW_020884921.1, from coordinate 5,043,972 downwards.
TCCTATTAGTGTGGCATATATTTCCTGTTTGTCAGGACTGTAAAGTCTGAACATTCGGTAATAATATCTAGTAATATTTTGGAAAGGAAAACCATTGGCTGACTGCATTTTAGCAAGATGAAAAAAATCTTTTTATTTCCTTCTGTCAGGTTTGAAACAGAAGCTGAACACATGTAGCCCAACCTTTCATGAGAAAAAGAAAAACTAGCAACAAGGCACCTGCTGCTGCTTTTTCCTGCTCGCCTGGAGCCACAATCCTGCAGCATCGTCTTTTAAAAACAACCAAGCCTATGAGGTTTTAGCAATATGCAAAATAATTATTTAAATGAAATAAAACAGCTGGTTTAAGACAGGTTTGAGGCACAACAGAAAGGAGCCTGTCCTGAGAACTTCTTCCTCTCACCTACCTCAAGCTGCACTTCTCTCCTGCATTTCAGGTCAGGTTTTTCAAGATCACAGCCCTTCTCCTTGTAAGAATAATTCCAGCCTCAGGAGAAAATTCAGGATACAGGCATTCAAGCTACTCTCTGAAGTACTAGAAATTCTGGCACTTTTGTTCCTTTGTTTCCCAAAAACTCAGCCAGCTCATGACATGCTTTACTTCCCCCCTCCAAAGTTATTTTTTTATTATTTTTTTTAGAATAAAGCCTTAGCTCATCACTGTTGCTTGTGATGCTTAGTGTGAGAAATTACATATACCTTTTTTTTTTATTTTTTGCTGTAAGGAAGTGTGGGATAAGTTTGTGGGATTAAAGATGAGAACGAAAAGAGAAACAAAGAAAAGAAAAGAAAGTAGTTCAACAGTCTGAGTGAAGGCATAGGGAAAGCAAAACTAGAGACTCGATGAACCTAGAGTTTCTCAGCTTCTTCTTTCTGATAAGCTGCCTCTCTGGGGAGAAACCTTACTGTAATAACAGCTTTGACCTCTTTCTCTTAGTAAACAATTTGCCTTAACTTAGAAATGCACATTATCACTGTCAAAAGCAAAACGAGCCACCCAGGATGTGTATCAGTCCATAGCTAGGAACATCTGAAAAGGGAGAAAAAAAGTCAGATTTCCAAGATGCTATATCTTCTTTCAGGGTATGAAAGGATGAAAAAAGAGAGTCCACTCCAAGCCATGGGGGTACTAGGTCCTGCAAGCACCCTGCCTCTTCTCTTCTTCATCCTGCCACACCATGGCGATGTGCTTTGTCTACCATCAGCTCCATTCCCTGCGTACAAAGGATGGCTGTCTGAGCATGGTACCCTAAGGGATTTCACACCATGTTAGCTGGATTAGGTACAGGAGACATTTAGGGGCACCTGGAGACAGCTGAAGTATGCAGGAAGGCTCCATGCTTTGCAGAACTGCATCCTCCATATATTAGCTGTTCCTAAGCACAGCTGTTGAAAAGTGACAATAATATTGAAAAATTGCAGTGGTGCTCTTTGGACAAAAAGGTGCAGTTATGTTATAGTACCTGCCCTCTAAATGACACCTTTTGCTTTATATTTCAAAACCACTGCAAAAATAATAACACTATCATCCTCACAGGTTATTACTGCTGCTAAACAGCATCCCAAATTAACCTAGGGTAGAAGCTCTTGTGGCACTAAACCTGCATTATACGGGAAAACTGTTGTTTAAACATCTCTTAAAATGGCTTTTTGTGGTCTCTTTGCAAACACATGCTTCTTTTTCCCAACACCCCCCACAGTAATGTTATCTCAGGAATGTCCTGGGAAGGTGTCCTGAGGTGTTTTTCATTGGTCCTTGTTAACCCCTTCCTGTGATTGGGTGTTCCTGTAAGCCCCTTGAGACTTCTAATTGGTTACTCTGTGAATCCTCCTAAACCCTATAAATGTAACATCCCCAACAATAAACTCTCTCTTACCTCCTCTCCACGCCCGGTGTCCTGTCTTTGTGCCTGTCATGGAGTCACGCATGTGGGGGGAGGGGAGGGCACCTCTCACCTCCAGGCTCAGGACCTGAAGAAAACCCTGAAGAAACCCCTGGAGTTCCTTTTCCCCTTCCTTCAAGACATCGGAATGGTTCCTCAGATGGAAATGGAACTAGAACTGGGCCGCCCCACGTTGTGGGTGGGGAAAGGGATCAAGAGCTCTTTACTTTTATCTGGGCTTAACAAAAAAAGGTGCTAGAAAATAACACCTTCCATATCTTTGTGCTGAGTGTTTTAGGTGTGCTTTAATTAGAACTTTGTTTTTTGAGGTTTATAAGATTCCTCTCTGCTCTTTCCCAATAAAATGCACATAGCAATACTTATATTTACATCAGCTGCAAAAAGCTTAGCAGTGGTTGCTCAACATTACTTCAGCCTCCACTTATCATAACAAGCAAACAACCCTTTCCAACAAGATCTGTATGTTAATACAAGGCTTAGAAACCTTCTATTTGTGGGTATGATTGTTATTTTGTTCAGTAGAATACAAACTAATTTATTGCTTATGGGAAATTCAGTAGGAAATGTACAAAAGTCTGCACAGGTATCATACTCATCTTTATGTGTTTCAACTATGCATGTTTAGGTTTGCATGATGCTGTGCCCCAAAATTGGCTCCTGATACTTTTTCAAGGTGCACAAAGCTGCATAAGGCAAAGTGTTATTTAAAATCACCCCAGCATAATACTCACCAAAGGTATTTACAGTCACCCCCAGGCCATTCCTTACCATTTCTATTGGTCCTTAGAAAACCTCTTACTGAGGAAAAACAGAGAAAAGGAAGAAGACATTTAAATCAACTCCTGATATCACAACTTTCTGCTTATGTAACAGGTCAATAATAATTAAAAAAAAATTCTAAACCCAACATGGTCTAGTCATCCTGACTACCTGAAAGAAAGTCATATTTGCTGATTTTTTATAAGGTTTATGAGGTGAGTACTTAGTGAAAGGTAAGCTTCAAACTAAGAAGTAATTCCTGTTTCTGGGAGCTTTCCAAAGACTTATGAATCTAGTAGAAACAACTCAACTCATCACAAAGCTTTTGAAACATATCAAGAAAGTTAATCACGCTATAGCTTCAGTGCCTTCCTCTGCACAAGTATTACATTTAAGCTCCAGCATGAATTATTAAATCTTCTTATAATGGTTGTGATTAATCTTCTACCAGCTAACCACTTTCAAGCCATACCTCCTCACTACCTGTATTATTTTAAGAATGGCTCCTCTTTGCATCCTATCCTATCACTACAATCTATGTACCAAATAAACTTACAACTTTAGGAGCATTGTATAAATGTTAGGTTGTTTTCCTAACAAAAATAGCTTTTTTTCCTCTGCAGCATAAGCTGGGGTTCATCAGCTTCAGCTTGTGGCTCTTGACGCAGAAAGGAATACTGCGACCAGCCATGTAAAAGGACATGAGGGTTGGTGGCAGTGGCTGGAAGGGCAGTGCAGTAACTGTCAAGCCCTTCAGACTGAAGATGGTAAACCACTTGATGAACTTTTACCCACCAGGTCTAAGGCTGGCTGAACTTCTCTTTTGTTCCCTACTGCATTTAATTCCCATTTTGTTTTGCCCAGCTATAGGCACAATGAGTGAGTTATCTTACTGTTCCCTCATCATATTATTTGGCTGCACAGATGTCTCATGACTCTTATCTGATGTATAACAAAGTTCCCTCTCATTATGATCCCAGTCTAATTTTGCAGAGGAGACAGCTCACTCATCAAAAGTCTGGAAAACCAAAGATTTCTGTGCCTGTGGGGATGCTCAGAGCCTTGCACCAGTGGCTATGAGAGCCTACAGCTACTGTGCTACCCTTAGCCTCCAAAACTGGTGAAAGTTGAATGTGCTACACCTTATAGGATCTGTCCACAGCAGAGACAGAGCCATCACCCAGGAGGGCACTAGCCAATGTTTTGTTCTGGAAAATATTTCTAATTAATTCAAAGAGACTTTGGTTCAGTCCTCAACTCCCAGCTTCTGTAGATTTATCTCTTCAATGGGTTTAGGACTTAAATGTGGCTGACATATGAATTTTCTTCATTTTTCTTCTTTTTGTCTTCAGTGGGTGGTTTCTAGTAAAATATTTTTATTGGGTTTTTTTTATGTAATGTTTGTATTGTACAGCAACACACCGGATCCCAATGGGGAGCATTTTGTATGTTCAAGCTTATTAGCAATACTTATCATTATTTCAAAAGGTTTGATTGGCTCATTTGTAAGCTAAAGGCACAAAAGTATTATGTGCTATGTTTTGGTTAAACTTTAGATTAAGAAAACAGAAGTCAAATAGGGTACTGGATCCTGAGAAGTCAACCTTAGTAGTATAATGCATAAATAGCAGTGTTTATGCAAAAAATGCTGTAATTATGTATAAATAAATAAAGTCTGTCCTGAAATGAATGCCATCAATAACATTATAATAAGGACAACCTTGAAGCAGCCAAACAGAGAACACATTCCTTGTTCCTGAAAGGTCTGAGGAGTTTGGAGAGACAAATGGCAGTTGGTCAAGGAGGAGAAAGGAATGGATCATCCTCTGTGTTTTCCAACAGGGAGAGTGAGGCAGAGGGGGACGAAATGGTTTAGAAGAGGCAACAGTAGAACCATAAGATATCGATTGCAGGTCTTTCTAGTCCCTTTGGCACGTGACCTGGCACAGGCCTGTTCCATGAATTCTGCTTCATGAATTTGGGTTATGTTTCATACTTATTCGTGGCAAAGGATGCTGAGCGTTGGGGAGGAGGAAAGAACTGTTGGTTTGATATATTTGATCTCCTCATAAATGTGGTCTCTGCATTCAAAGAGCAAAGAAATTTTCTTAGAATCATAGAATTATCACAGAATATGCTGAGTTGGAAGGGATCCATCAGGATCATTGAGTCCAATTCAGACAGCTCTGCACAGGATATCCCAAGAATCACAACATGTGCCCGAGAGTGTTATCCAAATGCTTCTTGAACTCAGACAGGCTTGGTGCTGTGACCACTTCCCTTTGTGGGGAGCCTGTTCCAGTGGTCAGCCACCCTCTGAGCAAAAAACCTTTTCCAGATATCTACACTAGTCCTCCCCTAACTCAACTTCATGCTGTTTCCTTGAGTCCTGTCACTGGTCACCAGAGAGAAGAGGTCGGTACCTGCCCCTGCAATTGCTCTCATGAGGATGTTGAAGACCACAATAAGGTCTTCCCTCAGTCTCCTCATCTCCAGGCTGAACATACCAAGTCACCTCAGCTGCTCTTCATATGGCTTCACCTTCTAACCCTTCACCATCCTCATGGCTCTCCTTTGGATGCTCTCTTATATCTTAATATCTTTCTTATACTGTGGTGCCCAAAACTGCCACAATATTTGAGGTAAGGCTGCCCCAGTGCAGAGCAGAGCAGGACAATCCTCTCCCTCAACTGACTGTTGATGCTTTGCCTGATGCCCTTAAGGACACAGTTGGCCCTCCTGGCTGCCAGGGCACTGCTGACTCATATCTGCTGACTCATATTCAACTGGCCATTGGCCAGGAACCTTTGCTCTGATGTGACCTCACCTTGAATATTGTGGCATTTTTGGCCACCACAATATAATATTAAGCTATTAGGAAGTGTCCAAAGGAGATGGCGAAGGGTCTTGAGGGGAAGTCGTATGAGGAGCTGTCATGGTTTGAGACCCCAAAATCCAATTCCCTAGTCCAAACCCCCTCCCACATCTCAGCCCAGTGTGAGATGGGTTTTCCAGACACCACACGAGACTCAAAATGGGGGGAAGGGAATATATATTACAATGACTGTACAAGGCTCTCTGTCTCTCTCTTCCATGCAGCAACTGTAACTGGATCTCTGCCAGTACACAGGAGGGTGTATCCAAGCCCTCTCAACCCTTCGTCTCCAAACGAGGGTCTTCTCTTCCATAGGCTGTGTTCACCGGGACAAGGGTCACTTCACTACATCATATCACGAATCTCAGGGGTCTTTGTGATGGTCCCTATCTTCAGGGGATTCAAATTCCCCTACAGAGCTTCTGTGTTCCGTCTCAAGGTGGGGGGGGGGGGGGGCGAAAGCCCTCCTCTGCATTGCTTTGGCCATCCTGGTCCAGCTTCCAGGACACCTGAGCTTCTCAGCTCCTCTCTGCAGTACTGCTGCACTTCACCCCTCCCTTCTAGGAGGGGTCTCCAAGGAGTTTGGGGGTTTTTGGTTCAGTTCTTACCCCAAAACTCTGTCTCTGTAGAGCTTAGTTCTCTCTCTGCTGCTGGATCTCGTCTCTCAGACAACTGTGTCTTCTTGCTTGGCTGCATGCTTGTTGCTGCTCCTCTCTTATCTTCTGGCTCTCTGCCACCGTTTCTCTGTCCACTGCTGCTCAGCCGCCGCTCCATCTGCCCACTCACAGTGGAGAAACATCCCCTGGCTCGTTAGCTACAGATGCTTAGCCCAGTTTAACACTGTTCCAAGTCCTTGTAGCCCCCCAGCCGGGGCTGGGGGGGGCTCAGAGCCCCCAAGAGGCTCCTGCCCCTTCTCCTCGTGGCCCTACAACATGGCTACTTCTTCAACAACAACAACTACTTTTCTTCTCTTCCAGTCTGCTTGTGATATGTTTATATTTTGCTGAAGCGCTCATTGGCTCAAACCTCAAGGGTCACCACCATGGGGATTTACCATTTTATAGCTTTAGGGGGAAAACTGTTTTCCTCCACCACAGGAGCAGCTGAGGCCACTTGGTCCCAAGCATGGTTGGGCACTGGAACAGGCTCCCCAGGAAAGTAGTCACAGCACTACGCCTGACAGAGTTCAAGAAGTGTTCGGATGATACTCTCAGGAAGATGTGTGACTTTTGGGGATGATCCTGTGCAAGGCTAAGACTTGGACTCAATGATCCTCGTAGGTCCCTTCCAGCTCAGAATATTCTGTGATTCTGATATTCTGTGATCTTATCCAATCTCTCATTCCTCAATCTATGCACACAGCCAATGTTGCCCTGTCCTAGGTGCAGAATCCAACACTTCCCCTTGTTAAACTTCATATGATTGGTGATTTCCCAGTCCTCTAATTTCTCAAGATCTCTCTGCTGGGCCTCTCTGTCCTTGAGGGCAGCTCCTCCCAATTTAGTGTCATCAGAGAACTTAGTATTCCTTCCAGTCCCTCATTCAAGTCATTTATGAAGAAGTTGAAGAGAACTAGACTGAGGATTGAGTCCTGTAGAATCCCACTGGTGACAGGTCACCAGGCTGATGTCACCCCACCCCTTGTAACGCTTTGTGCCTGACCTGTGAGCCAGTGTCTGAGCTGGTGTCTCAGGTGCGATCATTTCCACAAAGGGACAAAGGAGATCTGGGTCCTCAAGTGGACCCTTGATATTATGCAATTTTAAGCCTTTCATCAATTATCATTTAGCTGGTTTGTTGAAACCCTTTGTGGTCTTAATTTTCCTTCTCTTTTTAGGACATGTAGCCAGCCATGGAAAGGCAGAACCTCCTCTATGCAGGATGATAGTGCTGTTTGCCTACAACTCCTGAAGCAGTGATTGTGCTATCAATCATAATAACAAGAACACTTAATTTGGTGACCCTTAAGAGAAATCCCTGACTTCATTGAAAGCCAAGCCTAGACCAAAACATGAAAAAACAAACTCTGCATGAACTCACTAGAAGAAAATGCCAGCTACTCAGCCTTTCTTTTGTTGATCATTTTCCTTAATTGCCAAATCCTCAAGTGTCTCTGCAGGCAAAAATTATTAGTATTCTATTCTTAGGATGAAAGGAGTCTAACTGACAAAGTATTAGGCTTTCACGAAGTTTAACAGCAGCTTTTTTGTTGACCTATGCATAGTGTATGATCTTAAAAGATGAAATTAATTTCTAAGTTTTACTTAAATCAAATGATTATCCAAAATTGTATTATATTAGTTCAATTAATAAAAAAGTCTATGTTGCAGGGGATTTATAGAGACACTTGTTCTGATATGATGACAATCAAGCTTAGGTACCATACTTGCCCCATCATACCATGACATGGCTCACATTTTATCCTAGATATGGTAAACAGTCATTGGTAAAAACGTTGCATAATAATCTAAAACACCAACTTGCTGAGTGAGTCTCCCTGTGCATTTTTGTTTTGTTAACTCATTGATATTAATAAAGAAGGGTATATGACTGAAGTCTATGTTTGGGTTTTTTTACCTTAATTTGCCATTTTTTAGTTTTTGAGTGCAAATTCTAGAGGACAAATCCTATTCAGATAGTCTAGTCAAATTCGAGAAAGCAGTAACTTCCCTGAACAATCTTAGCTATCTGTTTTTTGAAAAACAAGCTGAAAACTTGACATGAATAATTTTTTTTTGCAGTATCATCTATATTGTGGGATCATTCTGTGCCGTCTTATGATGAGGCTTGAGAGTCCTTCTGAGACACAGAAATGAAGACAAGGGGGAAAAAAGATGGACAAAACATTTTGAACTTAAAAGACAAAATGGACTTCATGTAAAAGTTTGCATCAGCTCTTAATTTACCTTTTGCTGATCCATGTTACAGATATTAAAAAATATTCATGCATTGAAGATACCATAAGTCACTTGTTGCACTGTGTCTGTATTTGATTAAATCGGAAGAAAATACAGAATAAACAACCCTCAACCCAATCTACATAAAGAGCTAAGGAAACTTAGTGAAAGTAGGGAAAAATAAATAACTGCTACCTCCAGATTGCTTTACCACAAAGTTGTAAGAAAAATGGACCAGGTAGAAGGTTTAACAGGAAATAGTAAGAAAGGAATAAAATGGGCCAGCCCAAATAAATTAGACTAGCAGCAGGTACTGAGGGCACTGACTGAGACATTCCAGTGGATATCCTCTGGGATGAATTTCCTCAACTGAAGAATTTCAAGCAAGAAGTATCTGGGTTGGGGCTAAGTCTGAATGAACCCAAAGATGGCAAGGACATTGGCCTCAGCTGATCAGAACTGCTGCCTGCAGTTCTAAAGTGTTATAAAATAAAAACTCCTAGAGCCCCTGGCTAGAAAGATATTCCAGCTTAATGTTTGTTCTTGGCGTTCAAAAACTTTTGTGCCTTTTTTCCCTTCTCCCAGGGGATTCCACTTGCTGCACTTTAAGATCTTGTTCCCGCTGAAATCAGTGGCAAAATTCCTGCTGACTTTAATGGAAGTGGAATCAATATGACAACTTCTCTGTCTCTGACACACTAATCAGATCCTTTTCCTCTTCCGTTAAACAGTATCTGCACTCATTAGTAACTCTACTTAAGGAAGGTACTTTTCTGAGGATAGCGAGTTGGTTCCAAATCAACCTCCTAATTTCAAAAGGGTTTTGTTTTTTTTTTTTTCCTTTAAGGATTTGTTGGAATGAATCCATATTCTGGGAAGTGGGAGAAGACAAGCCCTTGTTTCTGTCCATTTGCCTTTATGCCCCTGCATTTCTCTTTTCTTGAAACCCTTTCAGGTTCCTATCTACTAAATTAGGCCTAGCTCCATGTATCACAGCATCATTATTATTCCTCATATATTATTCCTCATTCTTCTTTTAAAGGTTCAGAATTTTTACAAACCCTTTGCTGGGTTTTCTTGTTGTGTTACTCCTGGTGAGTATATTTAGGAATCTACCTACACTTTTACACTAAATCCTGTTGAAATCAAATGTAAATTGTCTGTTTGCATCTTTTTTTCAGATCAGATTCTTATCTCCAATTATAAGGTCAACTATTTCCTATCATACTTACTAGCAAGTTTCATGTTAGCTGTTTAAAAAAATGCATGTGTCTGATGGAAAAGGAGTGTAATGGATGGCTTAGGAAGGCTTTGGCATAGTATCAAGCAAGATAGGGTCACAATCCTTCAGAGAGGAACCAAACAGGAAGAAGAAAGCATTATGTAGTCAGATGTCTTTTGTAGTCTCCAAGTAAAGCCTCTTTCAGCTAGGAAAAATCCATCTGGTCCTGAGAGACTTTCAAGAGTGGGGAAAAAGGCCTTCTCAGCACCATTAATTCATTTCTCCAGGTATCATGCCCCTCAAGAGTTGGGATGCTCAGGCAGGAGCCAAGAGACACTCTCTACTCCCCAGCATGCTCCTTGGCTCTGGGCAGGTCGAAGGAAGGCATATCTGCTGCACCAGACATCCTCCTCTTCCTCATCTGCACTCAGGTAGCCCTGAATCTCAGAACAGGTTTACTTTTTGGCTAACCACTAGCTTCAATACTCTGTCTGTTTAGTTCCAGCTTCCAAACTCTGTGCTATTCAGTGTTCTCAGGTAATTAAGCCTGAATCTCTTACATTGTGTAAGACATTGTGTTGGCAGGTTTTTTTAGGTACGGCAACATTTAGTAAAAAAAGAAGAAGAATATAAATGCTTAGTAAAAAAATATTTTAGCACACATATTTAGTAAAATTTAGTAATTTTTGAGTGAGAATCACAGAAATGCATGGCTTAGAGTACCAGTTATAAAGAGAAAATTCAGATACCCTTGGTGAGCAAGTGACCACTCTGTTGCCTCTGGGAGCACTGGAAGCCTTATGTCCACCTTCCAAAGCCCCATCTTTGTGCACTGTGATTTTCATAAAACACATATTTCTCCTGTTGCTTTTCTACAGGTTACAAGGGCTGTGTTTTTTCTACGTGGTGATAGCTGCTTGTGGAATACGGTGCAATCAAACATGAGCGAGGCTGACTTAACTGTTTCCTCAGAGAAGAGAGTGAAAGCGAAGCTTGTAGGCTCTATGCCTCAGAACAGGAAGACAAAGACACAGAGTTTTGCCTTTCTATATTTAACTCCAGGGTAGCTATACTATGTGCGTGCCCCTACTGAGAGGTAGGATTGCATCTGTCCAGTCTTCTCCATATGGTTTCTTTCATCATCCCCATTTGTAAGGGTTCTGAAGTAGGTAAATAGGAAAACTGGTAATATACACTCATCACAAGGAATGATCTGACATCATTTGTGGTGTTGCTTCTCCAAGGGGCATATTTCCTGTTCACAAACATGATGACAGATCCTGACTTGTTTTCTGCCTGGCTCACTTTTGGATGCTAAAGATCACATGCCAGGGAGACAGTGAATTTGCACCAGCTGAGAGCAGCCCTTGCTGCAGGAGCATCTCAGCAGTCTCTGTAACAGCCATGAAGGACAGAGTCCGCTGCTGTGAGTAGATTGTTATGTGAGATTTGCGAAGAGAAAGAGAGTTTCTCATTTCTCCCTCCATCCTGGCAACTGCAAGGCTGGAAACCAGCCAAGTAGAGCTTTCTGGGGAGCAAGGGGTCTGCTCCTGCAATTTCAGTCTTAAGCGACAATACCCATATGAACAAATTAAAAAGTAATAAGTTCAATGACTTTGACACAATCTATGGATTCAAAAGTAATTAACGAGGATAATTAACTTTAAAAGGGAAACCAGATGATTTGTAAGGAAAAAGTGGAGAAGCGATTCAGCATTTTTTATCCAACTAATTCTTTTAAATAGATAAGCTTACACATCTGTAACCAAGATACAGTACCAACATCAAGAATATCTTCATATTCTCTGTCCTCTCTGTGTGGTTTTAGAGCATGCTTCTAACTCCATGATTTTAGGAAAGCACCTGAAAATTTCCAAAAAATCAATCTTTTGTTAAACAAATATTAACTGGACCTGTAACTGAAGTAGCTGATGCATAGGCTCACTAAAGAAATCATATAACATTGTAATTGTTGATCCAGTCATTACCTTAACTTTACACTGGCTGAAAAGATCTTAGTGTCTGAAATGCATGTTCAAATAGAGATTTTCCTTCTTTTCATACTATTTTCATATGTATGATGGCTGTGTGGATGGATGCCTCTTATGGACCAGCATCCATCTGAGTTTGTGTTTATATCTCACCTCTAAGCTTCTGAAAAGGTGACATTGTCCTACATGCCTTTTTTTGCCACACAAGAAATCCTCTTAAGCTCCTTGCAGTGGTCCTACCAGTTTCATCATTGAATACTAAGAATATATAGCAGCACAAAATTAAAAAAAAATAATCTATAATCTCTTTTTCTGACAAAATCCTGTCTGTTTCTACATCCAACATTTTCTGAATGAGGTATATACCTGAGATGAGATTTTGTGCAACCCATCTGCCAGCTTCACCAGAACCCTTATTTCCTGAATTTCTATTCACTTCAAAATATGTTTTAGATTTGACCTGTCTCTGCCCCTTCTCCACTCCAGTTTGCTACTATCTGCAGGCACTGCAGGACCTTCATTACAGAAAACCAGTATTTCCTCTAATTTTCATCTCTATTTGATTTCATTTTTAAAGTTTTTTTATTTTGGTAAAAAGTAGCTTTTCAGAAATGTCTGCCCCAGTGGTTTTGGGGTTTTTTCCATGGTTGCCATCCAGTGTGGTTATGCTATGTAAGACGACTATGGCCTCTGAAATATTCATAAGAAATTTTCCTGAAATTACTGGGAGTTGTGAAGGAGGTAAAATATGATGATTTCCTCTTCTTAGGCTATGATCATTAGGGCAGTTCACATTTTTTGTAGTGTGCAGAGAATAAAACTGACAATATCAGATGGAAAATGAAGCAACTGCCAGATATTTTCCATCCCAGTTGAGAAGCCCCCCACTCTCTGTCAGAATGAAGCTTATACTGAGGGCAAAAAGGATTTTATTTTTTGCTGGAAATATATTTCTAGTGTTCTTAAAAAGAAAAAAAAATGAGCAATTCAGTTTTCTCCTTTTTAATCCTTAAAGTCTTTCAAAGGCTACAAGAGGCCTGGGACAGTGTCAAGAAATTACATAATACAAGTCCAGCCTGGAAAAAGTGCAGAAAAGCAAAACTATTTGGCTTTGGACCTTCTGTCACTACTTGGTGTAGTGACATTACATTGACTAACAGTTAAGGTACTGAAAGATGGCCAGTGCGGTAATTCAGGGTTTGAATAAACATGTTACTTGTTAGGTGAAACTGTGGATATTTCATGCTGTGTTACATGACTGGTTTACATACAAAATAATGATATATATGCAAAACCTAAATCCCATGACAAAGTTTCTGACTCACTGAGTTTTACACTGTTTTCTGTTAAGAAATTCTTCTTCTGTGCATGTCAACAGCACTTTCAGTTATTATGTTGAGCTTGCTTTTACAGGATCCTCCTCCCCACCCCAATTCTTCATATTCTTTCTTCATTTATTGATATGGTACTTACCTACTTTTCAAAACAATATGTAATAACATAAATTATTAATTTAGTTTGCCAACAGTATCAGACATATGCTTTATTGCTGATTGGTCCAATTTGATATTCATCATATGGTATGTTAATAAAAATTATATATTAATAAAATTTATATTTCACAGGCTGGTATAAGTGCCTTTTATTCCTTGTTGTTGCAGACATTAGAGGCAAAAGCACTGCAAGACTCAGATAAAAATTTCAACAAGACTTTGGTTCTTTCATGACTTCTTTTCATTACGGTTTACTTTTCTGGTTTGGTTGCTTTTTTATATTTTGTTTTGGTTTGGTTTTGTTGGGTTTTTTTCTTTCACTATTTTTTACTCATTTACTACTTATGGAAAATGCTGCATTGGGTGCTTCAGTATATCTATCTACTACTGTTCCCAGGGTCTCCACAGGAAAATACAGGAATCTAACTTTGGATATGCTAAATCCAGGGGTAAACCCTTTTCCATCATCACTTTTTTCCCCAGTGACAATTGTAAGAGGCTCCCTGTCTAGTTTCTGACAAGACTATAGCTTCCTACAGGTAGTTTTTTGAAACCAATGACAAACTATTTTTTTCCATGTAGACTAGGACAGATCTGCTCCAGACATTTCTAGTTTTGCTGAGATAGAAAATTTTGAGAGAAGGAGTATGTTGCAACCTATTGGATGCAAAAAATAACATGTGGCAATACAAATACTGCTGGCCACCTCCAAATATAAAGTGCATTTCTACAGATAATAAAGACATTTTCACCAAAATAGCTTTCTGATCCACTAAGGTGAACAAGGTCCTTTGATCTTTCCAGATCCTTAGGCCTGAATCTCTAATATGTAGATTTGGGGTGTTTGTGATTGTTGTTTTTTTTTTACTTTATTCCAGTACTGAGTGCAAGAATGACAGTATTTGACTATGCTTACTTACATCAAGAAATATTAGAGTTTTTCACTCATGCAAGTTCCCAGATGTGAAATTCTTCCTTTCTGTTTGTGTTTTTAAAGGCTTCGATAGCTGAGATTTGCCAGATCCAGAATTTTGTGCAAGGGCCACAATTGTCACCTACTAAAAACAAGTCCAAGATGCAGACAGGCTAACCTTCATTTTAAGTTAATCTATAGTCCGTACCAGAAGGACAAGACAAAAGATATCATTGTAGAGATGTACATTGCATTTATTGTACAAAGGACTTGTTGTAAAAGAGACGTCACCTATGAACAATTGAAAAATTAATATTATTACAGAAGTAACAGCATGCAAGCTGAAGGTATACAGGCTGTCGTCCTCACAACCAAGCACACAATTTTCCTATTACCCAAACAGCTTTGAGATTTCAACTAAGAGTACACTAGGTATTCTGTCTGCCTGCTTGCCAAAGTTCACATTACTTGGTAGTCTGGCTTAGCCCATGACATTGTAATAATTGATGGTGGTTGATGGTACCATAGTTGATGGTATGGATGAATGAATTTATTAAATTCTTCATTGCCTCTCATTAAGTTTGTCTACAAAATTTTAATGTGGATTCATTAAATACATATTACAAAATCATCTTGGGACTTGAATCCTCTGTTGTAGTTGATCTTACACTGATGGATCTTATACAAAACAAAACCTTTTGTACTTTTATTTTTCATACATTAACTTTAAAGTAAACAGCAGGAAAATGCCAAAGAAAATAAAGAGAGAAAAACAAGGTACTTAAGAAGTTAGCTTCTTTACAAAGTGATGCATGACTGGTACTATGTAAATTCCTGTTTGTGAGTAAGATTTATCTATGTCTCTCATGTACCATTTCGAAAAGATACTCTCAGTCTTCCAACATTTATATTTGTCTTTCATGAAGAAAATGTCACCTATTGAGAAGAGGGCTACAGAGCCACTACTGTCAAAGTCCAGAATTGTTGAAAGAGGGGCTGTGCATGTGAAATATCGCATTTGTAAACTGTGGAAGAATGTTTCTTGCTTCCTCTCCCAGTTTGAAATATATAATATATATGTTTAAGCACATATAGCTTAAACTCTTATCTCCTCATTGATATTATTATTGTCAGTCTTACTGATATTGTTTACTTATTTGTACTGCTCTGAAGCCTACTACGTACTTTGTGTATGGGTAAAATGCACATTATCTGCCCTAGATAATATTCTTTTTTCTTCTCTGTTTTTGTTTTCCAAATTATTCCATAAAGCACTGTCCCTAGATACTGCACACCATTAAATAAAATTTCAAATATTATAAACACAGGATTAGGATTTCAGCCAGGAAGAAGAAAAAGACATACGATTGATTCGTAAAGTGCCTCTTTGCAGATAAACACCTTAATAAATAGCACTTACACGAAAGAATAAATAAACTAGACTCTAATGTTTAATCACTTGTTATACACAAAATGCATTTTTTAAACTGAATTTTAAAAAGTGTTCATATTTAAGGGTGAGGTGGATCCTTGCCCAACTCAACAAATTAAAATTCAAACTTTGGTATGTGTGCAGGTCCCAACGACAAAAAAAATTAATCAACAAAAGAAAGTGAGGAGACAGTGATCCTGCTGCCCAAAGCACCACTAAAACCGATGGTGTGTCTCATAATGATACATAATTTGTGGACTGCTGCAATTCTCTTCTCATCAGTCCCAAATGACACTTACCATCTGAATTACGCCTTGCTAGTAGCAAACTAACTACTGCTGTGTTCTTCAGCAACAGGACCAAGTAGAGACCCTTACCTGAAACTCACTGAACAGACACCGTTCTGCCCAAGGTACAGAGAGAAACTCAACTCAGTTATTTTTACCAAATTATTTTTACCTCTGTGAGAAACTACTGAAAAATAAGTGCATGCCTGCTCAGCAGACTTACTGCTAGGACCTATTTGTTAGTATCTATGGGATCTAACCTATATTTTTAATTTTTTTCCCTCTAGTAGAGATTTGGTATTTTTTCTATTTTGGTTTGGTTTTCTATTGACGTAGTTTGTGATGTTTAAGTTATAATCAATTATTTTGGTACAACATATCTTAAAGACACCACAGTCACAACACATATACTCAATATTGGAATCTATGTGCAAAGAAAGTTACTATTGTAAAAATATTACTCTTTTATGCTACTTTGAAATTTAAATTGCACTAGGAAAAAAATGTATAGCAAGCCTAAACAAATACATCCTAGGGAAAAACAAACAAACAAACAAACAAACAGATCAACTGTTTTATGGAAGTGATGTCTGGAAAGAAAAAAGCTCTACTAAAATGACTCCATAGGAACTTATTTTCTAATCTAAGAGTTCTATGAGGGTTTTCAGAGCTACAGTCCAGCTACATCACTTACAGGGGATGATAAGATCACTGCAGCTTAACATCTTTGATCTAATGAGCTCACCTCACACCACAGCTCCCACGAAGATTCTGTCCAGTTGCTGGATGGTAAACAGATGCTTGTGCAATCCTTGCACCCCATTTCACTTGAGACAGCCTGCAAGCTGAAGCAGGACAAGTCCCATCTTAAAAACTGAGGAGGTGCACAGCTCTCTAATCTCTGCTAGACACAACTCCCATCTCCTTGATTTGCAGTAGCTTCATGGGCATAGTCAGAGACAGATGAGCAACCAAACAACAAAAGTTCCATGCTTCACTGTTTTGTATTCTCTGCACATACATGGAGACTCTATAGGCCAGTACAAGCAGACCTTTTCAGTCTTTTTCCTACGGAAAAGTTACAAAAAATCCCGAGGGAAAAATAGCAGGTGTTTGTCCATAGTGATCCCTTGGAATGGCTCCTCAATATATATGGCAGAACAGATGCAAATCTCACATATTTATTAGGTGTAGAGATTTCCTAGAAAATTTCTTTGTGGTGACTGAAAATAAAATATCTGCCTGTTGTACAGAAAGGTTTTCGTTGGTAGACTTGAGGAGTCAAATGGAAACACCCTTTGGAGCCTAACTTATTTCCACTACATGACTGTCTACTGTCTCATCATATATCATACATCAGTGAGTCAGCCTTTTGAGCAGTGCAAGGTAATATTCATGCACAGGAACAACATTTTAAAATAAGTAAATATAGTCCACGATAAAGCCCAAATTATGACAAAAAATTAAACTAAGGTAATATACTATTATTGTGTTCCTACATACCTAAAGAACATTAAATCTATTTAAAAGTGAGAGATAGGGAATAAATATTGTCAAATATTTATGTCAAATGTTTAAAGGAGGAAAACCTCTCCTAATAGTTTTTAATGTATGTGTTTTCTTTTCAACAGGTTCTTTAAAAATAGTAACCACAGAATTTGTCTGAATGCTAAAGATTTACTAGTACATATAAATGTGAAGAGGTTTCTATTACTATAGTCACTATTGCATTTAGTTTTTTAAGTAATACAGCTGTTCTGCAGATCAGATCTCTCAGGAAAGGTAAATATTTTTGCCCACAGTTTCTCTGTTTTCAATAGTAATAGAAGTTTTTGTAGGATGGGAGAAAAGCAACTCTGCAAGACTTCCCATGGCTCAGTTCAGTTTCTGATGCACAGTCCCATAGTTCAGGGCAGCTGTTGGTCTTGAAGGGTAGTGGTAGACATTGTAAAGGGAGAATTTCTTTTAGGAAAGACTGTAGTTCACTATGCAGTGATATAACATAGTCTAGCCAAACCATCTTCGTTATATACATTACTTTTAAGTTATATCCTTGCAATCAATAAGTATATATAACCAGTCTTCAATTATGTGTAGTAGTATTTCTAAAAATTATTGTGGTAGAGGCCTGCTCTGTTCATAGTCCTCTATACTGCGAGAAAAGAAATCATAAATCCTTTTTCTGACTTTTATAGGGGTTGTATTTGTTGGATTCAAATTGATGATGTATTTGCAACTAAACTGATCTCATAGGACAATAATGTTCTGCCAGAGGACTTTGCAATTGCTGTATTCCTACATGTCAAAGTCATAATAAGGCAGGCTCCTTTGACTAGATGTCACAAATACCTTTTTCCAGGTGTCTGTATCATCTATTCTCCAAAACTTGTTTTAGAACAAAATTGTTTCTAAAAGTTTTATTGGCATAATAAAGGCAGTTTATCACATAATTCTGTAATTCATCATATGCACAGCACTGTTTGATGGATATATATTTTCTTGCCAAATACTTGTATACTTGCCAAAGTTTTACACTTAATTAGATATTCGGCTTTTTTCATTGGTTTCAATAAAGTTACCCCAAAGATGAAATTGGTGCAATGTTTATGAAATGCTAAATAAAGAACTAAGTAAAATGTTTCCCAGTTAGAGGGGATGTATCTTGTGGGCTAGGTTCTACTATTACTTAGACAGAAAATATCAAACCCACTTTTGTATTACGAACCTAATTCAGTTTAAAAACAGGGTTTGAGAAGCATTCCTTGATTTTCTGTGAGTTGCATCAGTTTTATTTTCATTTTCCAGACCAGAACACATCACTTTTTAATTACTTTTTTTTTTCTTCTAATTCCCCATTTTTTAAATCTAATTTAAAAATCCATTCAAAATAGTAAAATGTTTGGAAAACTTAAGAGGCAAAGACTTGAAATGGAATGACTTGAACTGGCTGTTTTTCAAAAAAAGCTAAATTAGAAAAGCAGATTCTGTTTCTGGAGTGGGCATGATGCTATTTGAGCAGAGCTTTGGAATAAGGAAATAAAATGGCAAAGGACAGGGGAAGAAAAAATTAAAAATCTCTGTATAGCAACCCTTGTTTACTTTAAATGCAAAGGATATTCTTTTGAACTGATTATTGTGTTAAGCCAAAACCAAAATTATGTGAATGGAAAGAAAGTAAAGACTTTAACTCCCTCATGATTTTTTTTTAAATTCCTGTGGATGGTTTCATAGCCTCTCTTTCTCCTCATAAATAAACCATAATGGTTTTAAGACGTGTTGAGTCCTGATTTATTTAATTCAGAATATCCAGAAAAAAACTGATCCAGTTGATACTACACGGTATATGGACAGTTAAACTGCAGCAACCATTATACATCCAGCTTATGCTGGAGCGATAGAGATGTTTACATATTTCTACAGAAGAAGCTTGTGTGTACATGGCAGTTTTTCAGCAACTCGGGTGGCAATATGCCCTATA
The DNA here is from genome assembly GCF_003945725.1 of Corapipo altera. Classification (NCBI taxonomy): domain Eukaryota; kingdom Metazoa; phylum Chordata; class Aves; order Passeriformes; family Pipridae; genus Corapipo; species Corapipo altera. The sequence continues at coordinate 5,024,721 of NW_020884921.1, read as the reverse complement.
TTGGTTGGGGCTCCTACATCGCAAAGGTGGCTCCCAGAAAGGAAAGATAGTCACAGCAGATCAAATCTGCTTTGTGTAGTTTGTTGGTTGCTGGTTGGTTGTTTTTGCCTTGTCCCTTTATGTCTTTTCTCTTTAAATCATAAGGCTATTGAAGTCAAAGGCTATTGAAGTAAAAGGCAAAAATTGTCTTCATTTCAACATGGTCAAACTGCTGCATTGGTGTCAGCAGCTTTGGGGGCAGTGCAGAGTGAGCCACGTGGTTTACAAGATAGAGATGACTTACAAAATGAGTTTTTCTTTTCTCTCTTTTTTTTTTTTTTTTTTACTTTTTAGAGTTAGATGATATTTACCTACCTGTTCTACTACCCACCCATTTTATTCTTTATTTGTACAGTAAGTGTCCTTCCTTTTATCTATTCTGTGTCTTTCCTGGCTGGTTGAAAATATTCTCTGATACTTTTAGTTGGCTGGAGTTTGGGGATGTTGAGTATTGTGTCAGAAAACAAACCCTAAAAAGAGGGTCTGCACATAACTCCTGTGGAGAGAAGAGTGGAATTGAGGACTGTGGCATCAAGAAGAGGAGCTTTGACTCCAACATATCTTCTAGCAATGCTGCTCAACTCAGTTGAAATTGTCCCACCCAAAGCCTCTGAGGCTCCACGTGTATTCCTCCAGCCCCCATACAGCTCTGTGCAGCCACACAGTCATGCAGCTGAACCAGTTCCTCAATCTGGCTCTGACACAGCTGCACAAACAGCTGCTGGGCCACAGGGGAAGCAGTGGCATGGGTCAGTGTGAGATGGTGGTCAGGACCATCAGCAGAAACTCACATTCATATTTGGGAGGCAGGGTGGTTGATGCAATATGTAGCTACCGGTGAAGTGTCCAAAAAAATGTCAGTTCTGGGGAAGTTTATACATAACTTTCCTAAGGCTGTACATTTACTCCTATTTGAGCTCTAGGGCCTTATCAGCTTCCTCCTGACACATCTTACCACCTTTGGTGTTGCTCCTTAAGCACAGTTACTACTGAACAAAAGATTTCCTTCATCATGCACTTTATTGGAGAAGAAGATACAATGATGCTGGAAATACAGTATGTAAACAGAAGACCTTTTATGTAAAGCAGTAACAAGAGGTTGGGACATAAGGGTTTTCTTCACTAGCAGGAGAAAAGTAGTGATGGAGAGGCTGTGGCTTCTCATTTTTGTCTGTTATTCATAGTATGTCTATAAACTTTACCTTCATTAAACTACTACTTTGGATGGACAGCTCTGCTTTGATTATTCAGTGTGTACTGATTCTCCATCTCTCACTTTTCTGTTGGACTTTTTGTGCACCTTATCACAACTCCTTTTCCCACCATCTCTGGTGTTTCAAAAGGTGTATTTTACAATTTTACTAAAGACAATGCACTTTTTCAGTGAAGCAGTGACTTTATGGAGTCTTGGGTTATGCAAAGTGTGTAACACCACTCATGCACCAAGACAGGTTTCCTTCCTTGTTCATCATGTACCACTGAACAGCACCAAAGGCTGCTACATGGACAGGACTCTTTTCCCAACAGTTTGCTAGGGAAAAATATCATTAAGATTCATGAAACTGGGTTTGGATTTCTACAGAGGGAGAATATGACCTGTACCACACAGATGGCCCATAGGAGTGATCTCAGCTCCAGGGTCACAGCAGTGGCTTCAGAGTATGTCTGGAGGAAGCTTATTCCTCTTCCTTCCCTGCAGAGCAGATAGAGGTGAAAACAGATTGTGCTGGTGAATTTGCCCCTTAAAACATCTAGCTCTTCTGTGATTGACAGTGATAGCACACATACTTTAAAAGCTCTAATGTGGATGATTAAGCCTTAATAAAAGCAAATAAGGTGGTGTCTATGTGTACCCCAGTCAACCAAGCAGATATCTACCTAGCATCTTGTAAATTAATCTGGGTGTTTATGCTGTAGAACATGATGAGTGGGTTGCTATAGCAACCTACATTTCTTCCATTTTTTTTCTGCTAATTATCCTAACATCACCACCAGCTACTAAATCTGAATTCCTAATGAACGTGTGTGGAAGGCAGTTTCTTGATATATCTCTCGTACTACATCAGCCGAATGAGATAATTAGAGATTAGTGGATATTGATTATTTAGGGTTTATTGGAGCCTGTCATTCTGATACACATGAACTTGTGCACCCAGAAGATCTACCTGATTGTACTTGGCTCATTCTGCCAATCTGCTCCAATTGTTGGTGAAATTGTGCTAGGAGAGTGCACTTTCTGTCAGATACTCAATACCCTACTTCCACAGGTTTCAAGGTTTTGCCAGCTTGGGATTCGGGGCCTTGAATTCAGCTCTCCTCACTAACAGCACTGTCACAACATCTTCATAGGTGTTGGTTTACTGTCAGGTTGGGGTTTTTTGGTTTTTGGGGTTTTTTTTGTTTGTTTGAGTTGTTTGGACTGGGGGATTTTTTTATTTGTTTTTTATTTATTTTAGTTTAGTTTTTATTGGAAGGGGAAGTTTGGGAAAAGGGGGGCGGGTATTGATTTTCTGGGGCTTCATCTTCTTTTGTTTTCTTAACTACCATACAGAATATTGTTACCATCCCGAAAGGGTGAGTGTTCTCGGTCATCTCTCAGATACTGGATGTTGTCAAGGCTGTGAATGTTGGGGAAGATACTGGGCAAAAGCCCAGTCTCAGAGGCTGATGTGTCAGGCCACTAGCACACTCAAATACATCCTGATGTTACCATCTGATCTGCAAGCTTTCTTGGCAAGGTAGTATGAGACTCATGATGAACCCTTAGTATGGGATCCTTCATCTGACCCTAGTGAACTCCCCTTTTCCTCTAGAAATCTAGGGTTGCTCCAAGGATTGCCATCTGTGCCTAATATTGTTCAGAGTTGCTAAAATCATTGAAATCGGAAAATGTACATAAAAATATGGCAAGTTTGGTCTTTTCCCAAGAACATAGTCAAGGAAGAAAATTTTTTGTGGTTTTTTTTCTGTAATCTGACTTTTTCTTACAACTGGACACTTTATAAATTTTACTTACTTTTGTACTTCAGACCAAACTGAGATACAGGTATGAAAAGTGCTTCTTTGAGGTATTTGTAAATATGAATCTAACTGACTGGAGGAATAAGAAGAGTTTGAAAAGGTGATGGCATCGAGAAAATCACAAATGCATCAATCTCTGTGTTTAGGGGTTTTTTAACTGTGTTACATCATATTTAAAGCTCTACTATGTATACTGTGTGCTGGTTTTATTGTCTGGTTAATCTCTCTGTTTCACTGCTATGCATATACATGATAGTCTGGAATTAGATTCTCACTGAAATTTGCATTGGTGTAAAATGTGATAAATTCCACTGAGAGCACTGAGGTTCAGATCAGAGTAGTAATTCCATATATTGAAAAGCTTTAAAATTTCTATGAAGTAGTAGTAAAGGAAAAAGTATTGCTGAAAAATAAAAGTTTTGAAGATAATTGCTTCCTAACCAAGACCTTGAATACCAGTTTCAGCAGCTTTTCAGATTTACCAAAGTACAATATCATAGAAAACTTTTGTTCAGTTTCACAGCTATGTGGATCCTGAAAGCAGCACAACAGTGATTCATGCCACAATTCTGGCTTAAAAATCCTTTATGCAAAATTATACAATGAAATTAGGTATTCCTTCTGTATTTTTTGCGTATGGATTAAGGATATGCATTGTAGAGTGGAGTTCTGAACAAAGGAAAAATTCCATTTCCTCAAAATGAACAAAACAAGTTAGTACCAATAATACATTTAGAATAGATGTGTTTTTTCCATGCACAAGAAAATTCTGTCACATATGTATTGTTATGTTTAACAGCCATATTAGAAAAACACTGTGAAGCCACTCAAGTGAATTTTAGCCTTATATGGATGTTACCAGGTCATTTATTGAGTATCTACAGTCTAAAAAAAAAAAAAAAAACCAACAAATTAGATTTGCCAAAAAGTTCTATTGAACCTGAATGCTAAATCTAAGATAAATTTATTTCAAACCTGGAACAAGTTATTTTCAGTAAAACATAATGTCTGTCTCTGGTTTTGCATACCTTCCACCATAAACCAAGAAAAGAGTGTTCCAGCTGAGTTTTGCTTTGAGTTTCTTAGTTCAGATAAAACTCAAAATGAAACTCACAATTGTGTGAACTGAAACTGGAAAAAAATGTGCACAGCTTTAGACAGCATGTTGCTTGCAGAACAACTGTGTCATCACAAACGTTAAGGGCAATGCTTTGGTCTACCTTCCACGAATATAGAAATGAAGAGGGGAAATTATTCTGATTCCTCTTACGTTTTTGGTGAGTTCCTGTGCAAAAAATTAGGCAGAATTCCATTCACCTCCTAAGTGTAAGCTTTGTACAGCTCATAAATACATCTTTGGGATTTATACATAAGGAAGACAACTCCGACTTGCTATGAAGCTAACAGTTTCACAGTCTTGGAAGTGATATGCTACATAAAAGTGCAAACCTGTTTCCCTCACACACACTTCAGAGTACATCTAGAAGCTATTAGTCTTATATATTTTTAGTGGACATGTGAAAATTATGTGAAAGGTTGAATACCTGTAATAATAATTCCTCTCAGCACTCCATCGACCTTCATACACATCCCTAATTTCTCTCACTGGTTAGGGCACTAGCTATTTTTACTCTTCCCAAGGTTTTCCTATTTAATTATGATTCATATTACAACAGCACCAAGAAGCCTGCAAGGGTTTGAGTTTGGTTAAATCATACATCAGTTGAAAACCTCTCTGTCTCTAATACTGAGCAGAAGTTGAGGAGGAATGGGCTGAACAGAGGGAAAGGCACAGCCTAAGGCTATTAAAGCCAGAGGACAGCAGGGTTCCTCACGTGATAGTATACAAACCTATGGGAGTGACACTTCCTAGAGGTAATCTGCCTCCCCAAGCCTTTGCAGAGACAACATGTCTCCAAGTAAATCATCTTGTGCAGCACCTCTCTCTGCCTTCAAAAGCACTCTTCTTTCAAGCACAATGCTGGGCATCACATATTGTGTTTGATTGTAAACATGTCAAACAACGCAGACCCACCACTGGAAAAAAAAAAAAAAAAGAAAAAAGGAAAAAAAAAAGATGAGGGGAAGGAAAATAAAACAAAGGCTCATCCTTATAGATTCAAGACTTTATGTTGATTTTAATTGAAGAAACATTTTAAACATTAATCTAGGCTTTCAAAAGTATGTATTAGTCATTGATTTATATATTCTTCTACATGTGCTCAATATTTAGGCAATTTACTATTTTTATCTTAATTAAGATAGATCTTCTCAGCCAGCAACAAACTAAGTCATCTGTACTGTCATAGCAGTCAAGCCGCCGAGGCGCTGAATTTTGAGATGTGTCTGCCTCAGTGGGAGGATTCCTAGAAGAAACATTCATTTCTGTGCTACTGTTATTTAGAAATGAACATACGTAAACCTGCATTGTGAAGAAAGGTTGAAGAAGCTCAGTCTACCCAGCTTAACAAATAGAAGGTTAAGGAGCAAAGTCCATACAAAAAAATGTCAGGAAGGGCTTTTCAATCTAGCAAAGACATGACAAGATGCCTGTCACCATAATCTATTAAGCACAGAAGATGCATTTTCTTTTCCAGTTATTTAACCGTAGGTACAACGAATGAAATGTTCAGTCATATGATGTTTCTGAATCAAAATAGATATATTTTGAAAGATATTCACCGTCTCTTTTGTGTGTTTTGGGAATGCATTCTGTGGTGAAACTTCATCAGCTCCAGTCAGAATAGACAGTCATGGTAGTCTTTTCTAGCTGAAACCATTATACGACCATGTATATTTGCAGTGTCAGGTGTTATTTACTTTTGATATACAAACATTCTGACACCTAAAGATGTGATTGGTGCTCAATCTGAAGCATTTTCGTATACTCTGGATAATATAACATATAGAAACAAAGTTCATAGCTCATCTTTCAAGATCATTTTGGAGTCTCTAAAAATGAAAAAGGAAAGTTAAATTATGTGAAATTAAATGTCCATGGTAAATGTCCATGTTCATGGTAACAAACAATCAGCAGCCTAATAAAAATTAAACATTTTAATCTTATTTTTCAAAGTTTATTGTAACATGTCCACAGACTTTTGCTAGAGTTAAATCTAAAACTGTTTTCCTGGTTCTGACAAATAAATTTCACAAGTTCTAGAAATTCCATTTTCTCAGACAAATGCTTTGGGATTAATCAGAAGTGGTGGAGTTTGACAGGAATTCCTAGGTAATTGTTAATATTTCTAAACTTATGCCGGTCCCACCGCTATAAAAAATCAATTTATGATAGCTTGCTAGTCCTCTTCCTGTTTCTAGTAGAAACAAAATAATATGGAAAGAAAAGAGTAGAAAGAAATGAAGAAAGATAGCTTTTCCTGAATATTAGAAGAAACACTGTGGGGGAAATTATTTTTTTAAAATATTAAATAAATAATTTTTTATTTCATTCAGAGCAGTTCTAATTCTCTCTTCTTTTATTCATTAATGGTACAGAGTCTGCTCAGAAAAATTCCCTGCGGTAAACCATCTAAATGCATACTTCCCCTTTAGTTCTCGTTTTTCCATCAAGAGGGACATGCAAGACAGGGAAGACCACAATGTCCTGTGATTAATGGTGTGTTAGCAAGTATGGGAGGCATTTCCAGGGTCAGACATTCTTCTCTTCTGGTCCACTCTCCATGCTTTTATCTGCAGTCCTGAATTGTGTGGCAAACACAAATCCTGCACGGAATCTTGTACAATTACCATTTTTTCTGTTTAAAAGTCCAATTGTCCTGTTATATCTGTCTTCCTTTAACCTGGATTTGCACCCTATGTTTAGTCACAATCCTTACCATCTGAAAGGAAGATGATGCACATAGCTAGACAAAATATGTATAGTTATGTGTGTACATATGCATATAGACACACATATATATTTATATATCATATATATATACATTTTTATATATATATATATATAATTTACTTCCAGCGATAACAAGTATAGTAGTTTGTTGGTTTTGTTTTTTTTTATTTCCTACTGTTGCTCACAAAGAAGACTACAGAGAAAAACAGCCTTGAAATTGCCAGAACTCAAGTTAAACAACACTATGTTTTGTTACAAAAATACAAATTGTTTACAGCAATTTATAATAAGCAGATATGTTTTAGATGGGCAAATTCTATCATTGCCTGCTTGAATTCTAGCAGCTAAGTATAATTCAGCACTACTTTAATTTTCTATTATATTCATGCTAAGTGATTTTCATGCACATCAGATTCAGTATGCAGCCTGAAGTAACAGTGGCCAGAGAAAAATAAAATCCTTCTAGCTGGTACTGAGAGATAAAGAAACTAAGTTGGTTTTAATATTAGAAGAAGATTTATGGTAAAATTAGATGACGGACTAATCCCTAGACACTATCCACATTTCCCTCATAGAAAAAGCTCTTTTCACTACAGGCTTTGCCTATGTTCATTTCAAGTATTGTCTTGTCAACTTATCAGTCTTCGTCTAAGCAGAACTTGATCAACAGCAGGAAATGTCATGAATTATTGACACAGAATACCCAAGCATCTGTATCACACAGATTTGACTATATCCAGGCCCAAATTTGTGGTTTTATAGCAGATGTTACCATTAGGGTATGTAAAGCATTCTTGTGCTCCCCATGCAAACCTAGGAAGCCCCACTGTTCTGGACATTGCATCATAAAAAGAGTTGAGTAAAGTCACAATAGTAAAAAGCACAAATATAAGGATTCTGCCATTCTTCTGTTGGGATAAAGGATCCCTGGTGGTAAAAGTCTAATCTCACTGAAATCGGAGAAGGGAGCCATTTACCCCATAAGGACATTTCAGTAGGACTGAAAAAAAGAGACATCTGCCTATCAATTACTTGATTTTGTTTGTATAGTTTAACTGTTGCTGTTACTAAAAGCCCTATTATTTCTGTCTTTCATCAATGACTGGGTACTGAGAAAAAAAAAAATCACAAAGAATTTTGTCTCCGAAGTGTCTTACCACTAAACAAAATTAGATGAGGCTACCCTTGAGAAACATCCAATCACACACTGATGGCTTCCAAAGGTAATTTTACTTTTGTCCTTCTTAGGGACCATGGAGAGGTTAATTTTCTGTGTAGTCTGTGGGACTACCAACATCGCTACAGAGACCACTAGGGCAATAGCCCCAATAACAGTCCTATTGTGATCATAAAGGTATTGAAGTTTTATGTTAACCCCCAGTTTTAATGCAGAAAAGGTATATTGCCACACTGTTCTGATCAAGACAGACTTGAACTCTCAGCTATGATAAGATCAAACCAGCTGTATGCACAGAATTTACATCTTTTTTTAATGTATGAATTTAACTGAAAAAAACCCAAAACATTTTTCTGGAGAGGCTATACTGTCATTTTCTGAACTTTTATTACAGGAGTTCTATACCTATCATTTTCATATGCTTCCTTAACCAGCAAATGATGTGGTAAAATTGTGGGTAGTGGCAGCATGAAGAACAGAACCATTTTAATTTGTCCCATCTGGCACATTAACATTAATAAAAGATGTTTAAAAAGAAATGCCTTGAAAGGCTTTCACCTACTGATTTAACAAGATAATAAGTAAAGCTTGCAATCTGCCACTAAATATAACTGATAAGAATAAGAGTGAGTTTAAAACAATGATAACAGAGATTAACCTCTGAAACACTGATATAAAAAGTTAAAAAAACCCTGCTGATTGCAACATATGAACATTAAAACTGGCAACAAAACTGTCTATTATTTTTGGCTAATAGGGTATATCCAAGTACAGACTATCACCAATTTAACAAACATTGCAAATCATCGAGGGACTTTACACCAATCAGGTCAACACAGAGATGGAGCATTCCTAACCCTGTAATTGCCCACTGAGGGTACCTCATGCTGGGGAATTAACTACTCTTTGATTGTTCCATTAAAATTTAACCAATGAATCATCCTATTTTCAGGCTGCTCTAAGGGGGAAAGTAACATTTTTAATTTGTCTATAATAATTATACCATTACTTATTTTGGCTATTTGTACTCCAGTATTTAAATGCCCTGAGTGGTTTGTCAAAGGCGGAGATCTTAGCTTGGCCACAGGGACCAGTACTGACAATTCTCCCACTGCCCCACTTAGTACCAGATTTTGGTTGTTTTTGTCCAAATTAAATTCAACAAAATAAATGGAATACTCAGTATTTTAGCAAGTGCAGTACACCCAAGCCTGCCAGAGTTCAAGAAGCATTTGGACGATACTCTCAGGCACATGGTGTGACTCTTGGGGATGGTTCTGTGTAGGCCTAAGTGTTAGACTCAATGATCATTGTGGGTTCCTTTCAACTCAGCCTATTCTGTGATTATGAAAATCTCTATTCTGATGCTGAAAATGGGTCCATTCTTCTATGTCTCCATTGCCTGCATCAGAGCCACCTTTTCATCCCTCCCTTGCTCTATTCGTCAGAGCAAAGCAATATTTTTTGCTTTCATTGTTCCCAAAGATATTTGTATATAAGTCTGCAAGAAGGTGTTTGCTCAATTTTTGTTCCCAGAAAAACAACAGTTGGTATATGCTATGTCTGATACTGCAAGGGCAAGATTCACCTTCTGTGTTCCCAGCTGGGATGAGAGATGCTGGTGACATTCAAGTATGACTTTTGAGGTCACAAAGGTGTATAGCAAAGCAGAATCTAGCAGCTCTGTACATTTCTGTGGTTCAGAAATGCGCATTTGGATACGACTGATCAGGATGTCTTGCCAAACCCCACAATGCCCAATTAGGAATCTACGGATCAAGAAGCAGGAGAAAATCTTGTGAAAAATTACTGAAAATTATACAAATGTCAAAAAATTTTAAAATATAATAATTTCCATTATCTGTATATAAATATAACAGCAAGGGAAAAAATTACAATGGGTGTAACACAGTTGTGACAGAGACAGTGAGAAGTAATATTATATATCACTATTTACAGAAATAATGGGTTTTACTTAGCATATCTATTTTCAACCACTGTATGTATTTCAATTTACATGTCTCCAAACTGGGGATCTGATTACAAAATGTAACAGATGATGAATTAGACAAAAGTTTATTAAAAGGTTTAGAGCTCCTAAAACCAGATTCAGTCTAGACAAATTATGCCAATGAAGGCATGAGAAAGCTGCAGGAAAACTGTAGAAAATATCACAAAGTTTGAGAGAAGTTTTTAATGCTTACTCAATGCAGGAAAAGGCTACCTGTGTTATAAAATGGCTGGCATTGCTCGTTATTTAACAAGAACCTGAAACACAAGGATTTGATGAACTTTTTCCTTCTGTTTTCTCTCTGATGGTAAATATCAAATATTGATGTAGATGCAAAGAAAATACTATAAGTGGCTCATGTCAAAGTAGAATTCCTAGAGTCACTCAGCATTGTTGTAGTGGCTCCGATGTTTCTAACGACACCTCACCAGAGAAGAACCAAGGCTGTAACTGTGTCTCTGTGGGAAGTATTTCAGGACATAATTCTTTTCACCAGTTTCTGCGATATTTCCTTTAGGTTTTTTTGTGTGGGGGGGGTTTATTTTGGTTTTTTGTGGTTTCTTTTTTTTTTTTTTTTAGTTTTTGGATTTGGTTTTGGGTTTTGGGGGCTTTTTTTTTGTTTGTTTGTATTTCTCTTGTTGTTTTTTGAGGGGTTGGGGGAGTAGGAGTGACAGGGAGGCAGGAGAGTGGGGCGTCTTCCACTGCTTCTGCATTCAAATGAGTAAATGTGGGCCTTGGATGCCTTTTTTGCTCACCACACCAAATGTCTTAATTCACTGCTACCGGTGGTAACATTGTCACATGTTTCACTTCATGGCAGATGTTACTATCTTCTTATATTTTTAGCACTCATGTCTAAACTTGTCTAAGCCTCGTTAAACTATGTGATAGCAGAACTTAAGCAGCCACCAGTATTTTGATTGTACTAATGTTCCCACCACTGCTACCACCAGAGAACTTAATTTGTTTGACAAGTCCAATGAATTAGAGAAGTGATTTGTCATATCGTGTCATATTCTTTCTCTGAGTATTTGTATCTTGCATAAAAAAAAAGAGAATGTGGTCCAGTTCTAGGGCTCAGTCACCCACCCCCTCCTCCTCCTCAGCATCGCCAGCACTACCCAACACCGTCATTCAAAAAGGTAAACACATTTTATTTCATAACATATTCCAATATGTTCAAAATGTATTTTGACATGTTCTTCTTCCCTAGCTATGCCTATTTTCTAAACACCCTGGCACGTTGTCAACACTGCTGATTCACTGTGGTCTTTCTTTGATTTTTGTGATATCAATTAAAATTGGAAAGATCTCACAAAGAACTGTAGGGGAAAGGAAGGAATTGCATTTATGTCCTACAACACAAATGTATGTGCACATCTGATTTTTCACAGGATTACAAATTTATAATGTAAATTTAACCAAGGTCTATATACTGACAGTTGCGTAACTGACAACCAAACTCTTAAAAATGTTGCAAAGACTTGACTCACCTAAACAAGCATAGGTGAATAATCAAATACTGACACACTGATCTGTCAGTTTCTTTCTTTCTTTCGAATGAGCCTTTTTTGTTAAAGAAAGGGGAAATACGTAACTAGAACACACTTGTAACTGTCATCAATAAAATAAAATAAATACTTAAAACACAAGTTAGAAAGCTCTCCCTCTAGTCTTTAAATAGAGATGGACTTCACATGGGAACTAGAGTGGACAAAGATTCAGGAATCTCCCTGCTCCAACGGGATATAGAGGTTTTCTAGAGACTTCATCTGGACTTTCTGTTCATCCAAGCTTCTCTAGATCCAATGAAGTCGGAGTCACACATATTACAAGCAGCTTACAACATAGTCCACAATGTTTCTGTCTATTGTAAGAACATTTTGCCACAGAAGTCTGATAATACCAGTTCAGCACAAATCTTTCCATCCTAAATCAGAATCACTGATAGAGTGGGTGTTAAGTGGTTTAAATGAGATGCACATTGCATTATCTAAGAATCTGCATGTGAGTGAAAAATGGGATGTTAAAGGCCAAAGTTTGTTAACTTTCCACCCATATACATGGTGTTCCCTGTTTTTCCCAGGTAACTTTACCCACTGCAAACACTATTCATGCACAGTAAATCGTACGTGATCTTACTGAAGCACAGACAGAACAAGCTATGTTTATAGAACTTAATGGTGAATCTCAAGTTGGTGACTTGGAGTAGACAAACCCGTAATGTATGCGATTAACTTTACATAGAAGACTCAGACTGAATTAAACCTGGGGAGCTAGGGTCAGTGAAGGGTGTTTAATTCAGACCAGGTTAAGCATATGGTTTTCTGCATGTGCTTAATATCGATACTATCACGCAAAATTTGATCAACTTGCAAGAAAAATCCCCTAGAACACATGCTTAGAGGAAGCGTTTGTAATGCAGTTATCCTCTAAGCACATTGCAACCTGAGCATGCCTAAATAGCTTGAAGACCTGGACCTGAGGCCTAGGACATAATCCAGGCTCACAGCCCTTAAAATTAATAGTTTTCTCTTATGGGCAGAGATAAGTTGCACACAGATGGTTGTTTGACTATTAAAATTCAACACCATAATTTCAGTCTAATGGGAAGGAAAGAGGTATAAAAATAATTTATATATAATTGTAGACTTTTCTAAATGTTATAAAAAACAGCTAAACCATCCATATTCTAAAGGAATATAGAAAAATCACACAAAGTTGTAATTGGCATAAAAATTCTTGTTTGAAGCTGGAAAATTTAGTTCCAATGAAATCCTCAGCTTACTTCATGCAATAAGCTTGAAAATGGAGGATGGAAAAGAGTGCCAGAAAGAATAAATCGTATTTCATCAGGATTTTGCAGTATTTTATTTTAGTTTAAAATTATACAGAATAGCCTTGATCAACTGTCTTTTCTCCCTCCTCCCATAAGGGGATAAATACTTTAAATATGTTAAGACCTCCATATGCTCAATTTTAATAATTTGCTTCCAAAACCCAGGAATGATTCCAAATGTGAATTATGGAAATATTATGCTTTTTATTTAAAAAAAAAAAAAAAAAAGAGAGAGAGAAATCCAAAACTCAGGTATGAAATACTTGAAATACATGATGTGGAAATAATATTTTTAATCACATTTGCAGATTCTGTCTCCTTTCCTCTGGAAATTCTGTTTTCACTCCATAGCAATCTACCCCTCCAATAACATTACCCTAAATGCTGTAGGGATATTTCCTCTTGTTACTATGTAGGTTTGTGAGTTGCCTCAGTAAGTGCATTGCTAGCCATCACATGCCATGCAGCTGCCACTCATGTTCTTGCTATAAAAAAGGTGAACTGGAAAGTTTGGAAAATTTTTTTCCTGGAAAATGGGTAGGCATCTTTTACAGAAGTCATTTCTATACCAGGAGGAAATTTATAGGGGAAGATGAAATTCTTGTTTTGCTTTTGTATTGGGACTAGGTACTACATCATTGGAAAGGACTGTGGAGGACGAGTCACGAGGATCATCTGTTTAAACAGAAAGAAAAAGAATTCATCAAATTTGAGTACATTGTTTAGTGAAATGTTCTGTCTACTAACTTATCAGGGCATATCAACATGCAGTCTAGATATAAAGAAAGGATGAAAGGATCTTCTCTGTGTGGGTGAAGGAAGACTATGCATTAAGCATAGTCATAAGCATAGGACTAAGCATAGTTCCGTACAGCCCATCAAGGTTTCTGTGTTCTTGCGGAAGCTCTTGATGCTGAACACCTAACTGAGGTTTAAAAACTTTTATTGCAGTTGCAGAAACTCTTTCCTCTACATGTTGAACAAAACCTGTATTTTAACCATCTTCACTCAGTACTAGCAAATTTAGATGAGGGAGGGAGGTATTACTTTGAGGTATTACTTTAGAGAACAGAACCAGATCTGTCCAGTGCATATAGGCATGGAGGGAGCCCAAAATTATGGTACCTCTGCTGCATAGTGTGTTACATTACAATGCACAGTCACTGCTATCCCAGACAAAGCATATCATTCATCTAGAACAGTGGAGTCTTTTCCTATTTGAATCACTCAGTCCATTCAGGAAAGGAGCTAAGACAAAATTACATGAGGATTTTCAAACAAAGTAACCCACTTCCAGTATTTGCTATTATGAGCATGAATCTTTGTAAGTTGAAAAGTGCTCAAGAAATCTGTTTTGGGGGTCTGGAAAAGCTGGAATAGCCATCTCCTGACAATGTCAATGGGAGGTCTATCAAGCTGCTGCTGGTCATTGTAGCAATTAAGACAGAAATTACTGAAAGATGGAAGGCACCATACAGAGCTAGCTGAAATCAGTAAAAATATTTCTAAAGATTTTAATAGGCTTTGGCTTAGTCCTGGAGAGAGTAAATGGGGAGAAGGGAATTTTTTTCCAAGTGGAGTTGGAATAAGAGAGTGTAGCTAGAGTGAACACATATGTTCCTACCATATGGGTGGAGAGCTCTGGGATTTCTGCCATATTGATCCTGAAGTCAAATACAATTTGTTTTTCTAGTTCGGATAAACTAGATCCTCAAGTGAAGAATATTTAACTTCAGATGAATGTGGAGCCCTGCGTCTTCAGAGAGCTATTTGTAAACCCACGAGCCCATCTAGACCATGAGAGTGAGAACACAGCCTAGACTGACTGGGCTTGATCCATAATTGAAAAGCTAAAGAGAGCTCTACCCAAACTGGTGTGTTCTCTTTTCCTGTATTCGTTAGTTTTAAAGACAGCTGATTTGATTAGTTTTATTTTTCATAGATGCAGAGGTTACATTTCAGTAATTGGAAATTCAACTGTTGGAACTCTATTGCATATGAGAGGGTGCACCACAGGGTATGGAACACCCCTACAGAAAATTTTACAACTTTTCTTCAAAAAAGTACTACATTTATTTGCTTAAATTAATGCTAGGACTGATGTGTAAGTTACTTAGTTATAGGTGTTTTTCAGTCTATCATCAAGTTGGTGTCCTTGTAATAGTTGCTTTTAATTATTTCAGGACTAAGCCCTGCATTCAACAGGTTTTTTTGGCATTAATAAAGTCTATCCAAGAACTTCTGCTTTGGCCAGTGGCTCATTCACAGTTCATTTCAGGCCCACAGAGTTAGTAACGAGTGAATCATTAACAGTCAGAAGACAACTTTTAAAAGTCCACTATTTCTATGCTGAAATATGTCAGAGCTCACAGAACAATAAATTTCATTATTCTGAAAGCTCTCTAATACCCTTTTCAAATGAGGGGTACTATAATTATCATGCCACGTAGTGTTAATTTTGTATATTTTGTCTTCCAAATATGTAAAAGATACATGAAATTTTAAAAATCAATGCCAGTAAAGAAGTTATCAACACTTTTTCAGAGCTGAAAACTTTGATTTAGTTAGAGAAAAATCTCAAATGATTCTTTAGTTGTCTAAGTCTGTCTGTGTATAAACAAGCAGGGGCTACTACTTTATATTAAAAGAAGATGTACAGATTTGCTTAGATTAATTTAGACATAATTCAGATGGACCAGGGTGTTGTTTGAGAAAGTGATTAGCATGAAGATTACTAGCCGCAAAGGCATTTGATTGACATGTGTTTCAGACTGCAATTAATTAACAATATGCTTCTCTTATGCCACCAAGAATTTTTACACACAAAGACGAATATATAACTTTAATTCAAACAGCACCTCTCAGGTAGGATGACCCAAATAATTTCCACCTAGAGGACTGTTGCATTTCTCCTCTGACCTGCCAGCTGGTTACAGAGCAGCAGCCATCACACCTCACTTGAGGAAGGATGATAGGTGACACCTTTGGCATCAAGTGGGTGGGATGGAGAGAAAAAAACAAATGCCTGGCCCATGCAGATAACCCTGTTGACAGTAATAAGGGGGGTTGATAATATGACACAGATAATAAAATAATTTCAGGGAGCCTTGGCGATTTATTTTTTTTCTAATAGTGACGATCCCATACAGTATCTCTTGGTGGGACCGTATATTTTTATGTTAAAGATATGATCACTTAGCAAAATTGCAGAAAAGCCTAGATCGGTAGAAGAACTTGTTAGAGAGGATTTTGTGATGCTTTCTGGACACAGAACCCATTTGTAAATCAGCTCATGAAGCTGGTGCGTTGGCTGTGTGGAGAGAGCTGGATTGGAAACTATCATTTGGAGTGTTGAAAACCCATCAGAATTGCACAAATATTCCTGATTCAGTGCAAACAACTCCACAGCTACCCTACCAATCCCAATGGACCACAACTGCCCCAGGAGTGGTCTGCAAGGCAGCTGCTCTGGGATACAATCCTGTCTCAAAAACATGATTCTTATAAAAAAAAAAACATTTGAGGCTTTTACAAAGCAACTAAAAGAATGGCATCTCCTACAAAATAAGTAAAATGTAATGTTACTCTGTTTTTGAATTTTGGTTTCTCCAAGCTGCATGAACACGAGTAAAGCATTTGCCTTCCACAGGAATTTTTAAGGTTTTCCATAGAAGTTTTTTGTTTGGAGATTGAGAAGACAGGAGTCTCCTCTGTCTGGCATGAGCTGGCAGCTAATGGGCTTGCTATTGGGGCAGCCAGTCCCAACTCCCACACTTTGGTTGTTTAATGCTTCCCATTATGAAAGATACTTGTGAGGTTTCCTGAAAAGTTTGAGAAGTTTTAACACCTCATTTGGAAACAAGCATTTGGAGTTTGGCAAGGAACAAGCCTCTGGGCTGGAGAAGAGCCTTTGTCCCAGATATAAATATCTGAAATAAAAATATCTGTTGTGGTTTGTCTTCCTCAAGAAAATTTTGGGCATTGTGCCAAAAGAATAACTGCACATTAATATGTTCATCAAAGCCCAGACCTCTGCCACAACCAGAGCAGTTAGCAGCAGCACTACATGCTGCAAGGGAAAATATGGCCAAGATGTTCTAGCTGGAGTGAGAAAACAAATGGAAACAAGTCCAGAGCTGCTTTGACTCTTCTATGGACACTCCATTGGGAGAGTAGGCAGACCTTGCATGCTCTGCGTAGACACGTCCCAAAACAGGGTTTGAATCAGCATTCCCTATCTATACTGAGGTTACACCTCTGGCTTTGGGAAGGGGAAAAGAAGTAAACACCCACAGGCAGGTTCTCTACGATGAGAAATTAGAAGAGGGAGAGAGAAAAGTGTCATGTTCATCCTCAACATACCCATGTACATTATAATAGAGTTTTGGTTACACTATAATGCTATATTTTTCTATCAGATGTCTATGAAACAGAATTAATTGCAGGGGCTCCCATCAGTCCGGTGTTTTGAGTGTCCATGTATCCAGAGAGACATCTCACTGTCCTCTTAGGGTCTTATAAGCAAAGGGCTTTTAAGTCCTTAACCGCCACTTGGTTGATCATCAGAGCCAAACAGGAGATACCTTCACTCAACACCTTAGCCAAGGCATATCTTTTCTAGTAATGCAGTTCTCCTACTATTACACTGCAATATTTGCATTGGATATGAGCCCAAATCCTCATGTGGGATTTAACTCACTATTTTGGCCCACAGGCAAACAAGTAATCCTGGCAATATGTTGTAAATGGGCTAAATGCTCATAAATCTTGGAATTAACATGTATAGTATCCAAAACTGTCCTAAAAATACAAAGTCTATGCCCTTTCCTATTAGCACTAGAAAATACTCATGAAGGAGGCAGTCAGTCCATGAAAGCTGATATTTTATCCATATAAACAATCTGATATTTATGCTTCTGCTGTTCATTTTTGTAAACAGCTGGTAGCCAATTGTAATTCAGATTTTAACCTGATAATTTTACTTGTCTTGTTTATTACCTAAAAATAGCAAAATTGTTGCGTTGTATTTTCTTAAATCAAAGAAACTATTGAAATTCACATATTTCTCCTCTTAACATAACCCTCTGAAAATGGCCTACAAAGCCACGTAATGAAGATTGCAACTGCATTGTCAGAAGGAGCCCAGTGCTAAAATTTGTAACAGAGACATTAGGGTAAGTGTTCCCAATTGTGAGCAGGTGGTACAAACATGAACCCTACTGCGATATAATGAGATGTGTATACATGGGAAGTTTAGGAACCTCCTGTGCATCTTTTTGAAAATGACATAAAACAACTTGCAATTAAACTCTATTTGATGCCAGATGAGAAACAAATGTTTGGGGGAAAGTAGTTTTTAATACAATAATAATTCACTTTACGTGTGCATGCCAGCAACTTTGCATGCTACTTCCCCAACCAGTGAGGAGCCTTACAATCGTTCAGCAGGGGATGAGATCTTCCTCTTCACATATCTTTACAGGGACATTGCCTCTAAATTGCTGCTGTTTGCATGATGACAACTCAATGGGCCAGGTCTGCATGAAGACCCCAGCCAGAGGCTCACTCCAGAACACATTTGACTTTAAGGACATTGGTATTGCTCATTAAAGTAACAAAAGCAGCTCTATTGAAACCAGACACAAAATATACTCATATGGACTGAAGTCAGAAGGTGAAGGACATGCCTTGTTCACCCTGGTTTTATGAATGAGGTGCAATGGGAGGTGTCACCAGCGTTTCCTATAGAACTGATTTTTTCTCTTCTGGAAGCACATACCTTCAAGTGGCATATATGACCTGCAGAGAGGCATCTCCATTTCTCAGAGCACCAATTCATTCTGTCTGTGAGTGAAATTCCCTGCTCCAGTGGAAGATTTAATTTGTCTCCAATCCAATATAAATATTCCTAAAGGGGTAGTAAATATATATATATTTAGCAGTTATCCTATACATACATACATACATACATATATATATATATATATAGGACCAGTCTCCTGCACTAGGGAATTACATGCCTAAACAATACAGTAATTGCAGCTGTGACTGGTTTGTGATAAAATCATTAAAAATATTACTTTCCTTCCTGCATTTTGTAACTAACTGGAAAAAAATAAACCAAAAACCTGGGCAATCTGACATGCTGACAGAGGATTAAGGATTAATATGTTGCTGAAAATCATGCTTCAATAAGCAAATTTTTCCTTTAGTTCCATGTAGATCTTTGTTATATTTTCATGCTTATAGACACTCCTAAATATCTGGAACTTTTCTCAGCAGTGTGATACACTAAAGGAAAAGAGATAAGAATCTGGAAGAAGCTTCTGCAATGCGTCATTTGACAGGAAGTCAAGTTATCAGAACAAAGTCCTATAGGTATCAATCTTACACCCATATATGGTGTATGTCCTAGCTACCATACAGATATGAAAGGGCCATTAGGGCCTCTTATCAGCTGTATATTGGTGTAATTAAAGGGTTTGATAGCATTAACCTGAACTGTGAAAGTCTCCAGACAATGCAACTCTATCAGTCATCTGACCCTTGAGTTTAAACAGCTACAACAAGAAGACTTTCTCCTCTGCTTTCCAAACGACATGCTGAGCTGCTGAGTTCACTGGCCTTTAAAAGGAAAAGCCTTGACTTTTGTCACTTAAAAAAAACCCTGTTCTTTTTCATCTAGTCTTCTACTTCAACAATAGGAGGAAAAAAAAGAGCATCTTCTCTTCCCCAATACAGTGCTATATTTTGATGAATATCTGATGTAGAGTACTGTAGAATTGGTGGAGGTTTTTTACATGTCTTAGTAGCTGTACTATGTTTTTCATTTTGTCTCATATTTTGTGGTCAAATGACATGTGAGAATTTAGTGACAGCACGTATTTCTAGGATCTTTAGTTCTTTGCCTGCACACCCAGGAAAGGCTTATTCTTTATCTCATGTGCTAAGAAGTCCATATTTGATCCGGTATTCTAAGCAAAATATGGAACTAGGGATTTAATTGCTTTTTGTGCTGTTGTTTTGCAGGGGTTTCTGAAGCAAGCTTATTATTTGCTATGCCAAAGGCTTGTTGAATTTACAGCACAGATGATGGGGGACAACAAAGCCGCTAATCATCAGGAAAATTTAATCAACATTTTACTTTGGGGAATTGGAATATACCTTTATTCTTTGCAAAGACTAGTCCATAATATGATTTAAATACAACATTTAAAAGCAAAAAAAAAAAAAAAAAAAAAAAAGAAGGTATAAGGAAACAAACAAACAAAAAAACCCAGAAAATAAAATGGGACTGCTTATCATTGTTCCTAAAAGGATTTTTAATTTTCAACTATGATTCTTTTTGCATCAAAAATTTTAATCACTTCCATGAAAATATCTCTTTATCAGTATTTTTGTTTCACACATTACATTTTTTAAGGACTATCTGAAACAGAACAAATAATGTAAAATAATTTCCAGTTTAGTAACTAGGTAGCTGCCTTTGGATAATTCTCACTGCAATCATTCCTAATTTATCATAGTGAAGAAAAATCTCAACCTATCTTGTTCCCGGTTGGTCACACTTCTGAAACACCTTCTACTCTAAAACTTCGAACAGTTCATTAAAATCCTAAAGAATATTCTAAGTCCTGCAAAATTCCTCTTTTTTATTTTTCCTCTTTTTTTATTTTTTTTCCATTTCTGTTCTCCATCAGATTGATATTTCATGGGCTTTTGCCCTTTTTGTGTCTGTTGCATTGTACAGAAAGTCTTTCATTTGTGTTACATAAAACTATATATAACATCATTTCCTCAAAAAAATTGCACCAAGGACTGTTTTCCTTGATATAAAGGGAATACCAATTTTAAATTTGCAGAAATCCTCTTTTCCTTCAGAAAAACTAAAGTCCAAATACCATTCACCAAAATCCCTTTGTCTATTGATTCATCCTTCTGTGTATCTATCTATTTCATATTTATATTAGACACAGTACTGGCAGGAAATATAGGAGAAAAAACCCTGGCATAAACTGTTATAACCAGATGTAATGTATACTTTTTCCATATATAGTAGTGCAGTAAAAACATAATTTAACTTTACATTGAACTAAACATGGTGTTTAAATTTTTCTTTAATGGAAACCTTATTCTAAATCAGTTACTATAGATCAAGTAGCATGAAACTTCAGAAGAATTTTAATTCAGCTGGAAACCAATGAAGAAGACTTTAGTAAATGTTAATGTTATCTGTGCAATTGGCAACTTCAATGTTTACGAATTAATTGTAAATTACATTAATAAAACAAATAGCTTGGTCTTACCAGATTGAGAAGGAACCATCATGTTACCCTCAGCTAAAGTACAATATTTGTCCTATTTTACCCTATTTTCTAAACAGAACTTGATAGACTTGTCACTGGTGTGTAGAAGTGGTATCAAGAAATTTAGTCAAATGAGCGTGACTGTATCTTGATCTTGCAGATAACATGGAGCAATAACATTCCAAGCAGTGAATCTGCAGGTAACTAAATGAGTTTTAGTGATCTAATGGGGTTTGGATAGGCCCATCCAGAAGTATATTTTGCATTACACAAGCACAAGGAAATGGAAGTGAATATCCTTTCAACATAGGTTTTTCGTCCTTTGAATATATGCTATATGGCAGTCAAATTTATTCCAAAAAAAGGTCAGAAGAATATGTCTGTGGAATCTAAGTACTGAAGTTGTTTGTAAAAATATTTAATGACAAATGACTTTACCCAATAAGGAACATGAACCACACCATGAGACTTACCTACCGATTACAACTAAATAGTATATTTCAAGGAGTTATGAATATGTATTAAAAAAATCTCTTACCATTCATCTGACATATTAAGGGATAATTAGTGAATGGTGTCACATTAAACCATTTGTAGAAAGAGTTAGTGTTTGTGATATATTTCTTCTACTGTGAGTTCTTTTGGAAACCCCAAAGTTCACACACGAAATTTTGGTGTTTACTGGACAATTAGAAAATGGAAATTCTTGTGCAATCATCACAACTAGTATTGATAAAAATAGACAAAAGACAGACTGACGCGGTCCGAAAGGGGGACAGGACACCAGGAAGGGTGCAAGCAGACTTGTTTATTCAGGCGTGCGCCCGATTCTTAACCGTCCCACCAGAGAAAAAGGGGCAGAACATAGGGTGGGCTATCAGACAGACAAACAGGGGAGCAAATCAGAACAGGGCACAGGCAAAAGGGCAGGAGTGGGGGAAGCAGGGACCAGGCAATCTCATGGCAGACCTGGGCACGTGCAGCTGTGCACTGCGCAGCATGAATACAATGAAACCACACAGTAACAGCAACGTCCATATGAAAGTCCTGCCAATTGCTGCATGCTTTTCTCCATCCTGAATCGTGTTCCATCACATCTCACTCTTTCTTATTCTCTTGAAGCACGGCTAGAAAATATCTGTTTTGATAGTCCTCTTATAGCTCGCTGTGACATAAGAAATAGTTAGTAACAATACAAACAGAGAAAGCAAAATTTCAAAGCAAGTTAGAAAGGGTTTGTTTAAATGGACTTGGGGGAGGACCGATCTGCATCTTCCCAATCAGTTTGGACAGCTGCATTTGCTGAGTGACTCCCCCCCTAAAAATTGTTTCCAGCCCGAGATGCTACAGCTCCATGGTATCTCTATGGACTACGAGATCCTGGAAAATAAACAGAACATGTTAGAAGAGAGAATTTAGGATTGGAATCACATGGTAAGGGCATAACTTGCATAATCGGTTCATCTGAGTCAAGCTGAACTGCAGGGACTGCTGTGGTTTCCTGGTACTTGCTGAAGGGATGGGCTACGCAGGATGGAACGCAGTTGAGGGGGTGCTACCTTGTTTCTTGACAGTTCACAGGTGCACTGTTTAAGATCTGGCATTGAATTAAAAGTCACTTTTCTTCTCGAGTCTGGTGACTTTTTCGGAGGTAGTAGTTCTCCATAGATGTTAGTAAGAGACCTGCAATTTTTTGTCCAGTGTCTGCCTTTTCCGCACCGTTTGCACGGCGTCTTTGGAAGCTCCATCTTTGTAATTAATTGTGGACAGTTCTTTTTTATATGTCCTGTCTCACCACAGTGAAAACAGGTTTGTGGTCCAGCCAAAGCTTCAGCTATTAGTCTTGCTTTATGAGAATTAGACCCCACATTACGACATGCCTTGACCATGTCCATAGGAGTAGGATCCCTAAGAGTTCTTAGTATTTGCTGGCAATCATCATTAGATTGCTCTATAGCCAACCTTAAAAATAGTGCATCCTGAGCTTCTGGGTGTTTAACTTGTTTTGCAATTGCTTTCTTCAACCTTTCTGCAAAGGCTATGAATGGTTCTGTTGGTTTTTGTTGTACCTGTGTGTATGAAGGTGTAGGTTCAGCAGCCTCAGCAATGGTTTGAATAGCTTGGAAGGCTAGATTTTTTGAAATGTCCAGTTCATTCATAGGAATTTTGGTTTGGGCCTCATTGGAAATATATGGACCCACTCCGAACAGTCTATTAAAAGTCTCCAGGACTGGGGTCCCTGTGATTGCTGAGGTTTGCTGGGCATGCTGGTGAATACGAGTTTGCCATTCATCTAGGAAAAGCGTTGCTTGCATATTAGTGAAGAAAGCACTTATTAAATCTTTTATGTTGTTTGGAGTGAACGTGTAAGCAGCAAAAAGTGAACCAAGTACCCTTATTACATAAGGTGAATTTAACCCGTAGTCAGTAGTAGCTTGTTTTGTATCTTTCAGAACTGGGAGGGGGATTGGATCCCAGACAGGGTGATTGTTGGGATGATAAAACACGGGGAATGCTTTAACCAAATTCGAATCATCAGCTGTTGATGCTTGTTCCTTTATGTAAGTCCATCTGCTCCTCTGGGCACTGGCAGGGCAGGGACAAATACATTCGCAGGGTGGTGGTACTGAAGGGGTTAAAGCGCCAGCTGCTGGCGCAGCTGGATAAGCAGCGCTGCCGTGGGGAGGGGGGCTGCCAGGGGCCATGCTGTGCGTGGGGGCCAGCACCGATGGCAGCAGGCTCAGGGGGCAGTGGGGACACGGTGCCGGCCGAGCTTCCACGGGCGGGCTGGGAGGCGGTGCCAGTGGGAGAGGCGCGAAATCCTTGCATGCCGTTTCTCCACGCTGCGTGTGCTCCCGCGTTCGCTCCCTGGCTTCGCCGACGCCATAATGCAAGAACCACTGGTATTCTGCGCTTTGTTTCTCCCTCCCGCCGTCCGCGCTCTCCCCCACCCCCCCGCCGCTTCGGGGCCCTCGGGACTTGCCACTCTCAGGGGATTTAGACTTGGATTTTTGCTCCGATTCTTGGAGATTTTCATTGGAACTGGTTATTTGGTGTTGCAGTACCATCAAAATCAATCTCCAAGCAATTAGTGCTTCGGCTGCGTTTTTGTCTCCTCTATCCTTTTGTTTCCATATCTGATGTCCAACTTTTTCCCAGTCTTGTATTTTTAAATCTTCCGAGACCACTTTGCTGCGGTTTTCTAGCCATTTTGCAAGCGATTTCGCAGACTTTTATCTAAGGGGTGTCCATGTTCAATAATAAAGTCTTTTAGCTTGCTGTATACAAATTTTTGAGGGGTTGATAACCAGAGGCCCATTGCGAAATTACTTAGGCTTCTGTCAGTCTGCAGTTGGTTTTAAAGTTGATTTTGTGAGGGTGGGAGATGGGTGAGGGAGGGATCAGGAGCTTCCCCGGTGCTCACCTTTTTCGGTGCGAGGGCCGTATGCTGCAAACTGGAGTTCACCGGGAAGGACCAGCGGGACGGAAACGCCTCTCTCTGCGCCGTTCGAGCCCTCGTGGCATGGGAGAGGTTTTCTTAAGGCAAAAACCTTCTCTGCCTGACGCTGGGCGCCATCTGACGCGGTCCGAAAGGGGGACAGGACACCAGGAAGGGTGCAAGCAGACTTGTTTATTCAGGCGTGCACCCGATTCTTTACCGTCCCGCCAGGGAAAAAGGGGCAGAACATAGGGTGGGCTATCAGACAGACAAACAGGGGAGCAAATCAGAACAGGGCACAGGTAAAAGGGGGAGGAGTAGGGGAAGGAGGGAGCAGGCAATCTCATGGCAGGCCTGGGCACGTGCAGCTGTGCACTGCGTAGCATGAATACAATGAAACCACACAGTAACAGCAACGTCCATATGAAAGTCCTGCCAGTTGCTGCATGCTTTTCTCCATCCTGAATCGTGTTCCGTCACAACAGACTATTGCCATTCTCCCAGCGACTACCACTTCCAAGCATCAAGAGTCAATGAAGCCCATTACTCAGACTGCTGCAAGTGTTAACCTTGAAGAGGGAAATGGGCATTTTCCATCCTGCCATCTGCTATTCAGGTTTGCTGTTTATGTGCTCGCACTTTGATTGGTTGGTTGGATGCTTGGTTGGTTTAGCAGTTATGAGAACATAGCAAACTCCTTGTGTCAAGTCCTAGGAAGTACTTACTGAGGATCTGAAATATTTCTGGTATCTCAAAAAGCTGCACCTACTGTCTAAGTAACACTAGAGTACATCTGCATCAACACAAATCATGCATCAGTGAGTTGTGTATCATTCCCTTTCACTATAAAACAACACCCATACCTCATGCTGAAGGTAATGGGAAGTTTGTGGTATACAAAGGAATTCAATGACAGTCATATATCTTAAAAAATTAAATAACGAGATAAAAGACATTTTGATTGCTCAGGGGGAATTTTTTGCTTTAAAAAAAATTTATTGCTTCATACTACTAAAAGAGTTAGTGTTATCTTTGTCAGTTTTGACAAGGGATTAAAGGCATAAGTGAGGAGAGAATGTTTTTTCAGTTTGTACTTTATCTAGGATTTTATCTAGGAGGAGAAGTCCTAGAGTTTGTCTGAGGCTAGCTAAAGCTGTTTTTGTTATTTCTATAGATCTGAAGTTGACCTCACTAACATTACCCATCAATAAAAGGTAGCTAAGAGCTACAAGACATTGAAAATGTAACAATTTTTTAAATAACCACATGAAAATGATCTCCACTGTAAATTTTAAGAAAAAGAGAAAAAAAAAAAATGAAACCATGAATACTGTATTAAGTACTCTAAATAATTTGGGTCTGCCCCAGAATCATTCTAAATCTGGAAATTAGTAGACATGGGGGGGGGGAAGGATGAATTAGAGGAAAATAATCACATATAAAGAGTATGATTAGAATAATTTAATATTCTAGTTACCAAAGAGTGCTTAATATTTAAAATCTCCCTGCTGTTTATCATGGTTAGTAGAGAGATGTATGAGAGAAAAAATTAGTATGTCAATCCATTTTGTTATCTAGAGCAATCACCGTGTGAAATCTGGGATTGAAGAAATTATGTTAATTTGGGGCCTGCAGAGAGAACAACAACACAACCTGTGACTCCTATTGACCACAGTCTTGTTCAGGTTCAGTTGGGGCAGAAAGAAAATGGTATTTTTCTTCGGAATATCGAGTTGAGGGTCTAACTCAACTAACATAATTCAGAGCAGCCCTCAAGATGTTCCAAATTAATTATTTTTCTAGAACTTTATTTTGAGATTTATTTTTAATCTAAAACTTTTATTATTTCTTCTGTTTGGTTTTCCCTTCTTTTTTCTGCTGCCAATGCACAGAATCCTGGGAAGGCAATAAATTATTTAAATTAAACACTATTTAAAATAATTTAAATTATTTTAAATCTGTTTTAGTAAAAGAATCAAACAGTTTTAAATTTTACCTTCCTTAGCTCTATCTTTATATTTCAAGGTAATTGCAGGTAAAAGTAGCATAAGAACCTTTGCATAGCTTCCTACTTCTTCAGAACTGGCTATGAAGTGAAATATAGTAAAGCAAATTTATCTAACTTTTTAATTTCGCAAGTTCACTGGTAAGCTCTGAGCATCAAAAGTTTCAGTCAGGTTCATGCCTTTTAAGAATGCATGCTATTTTTTGTTCAACCCTCTGTACACTTAACCATTTATATTATCTCATGTGCAGAAGAAAATCAAAAAAGTTGAGACCTGCAATCGTTTATACTACTTGTCTGAAAATTATTTTAGAATTTTCAATGTGAAGCATAACATATTGTACTACTATTAAAGCTGCTATTACTACTTGTAGTAATACAGTACAAGAAAAAATTCTCAGAAAATTTCTTGCTAAATCATTAAACAATTAATTATATTGCAAAATGTTTTCAGAGTCTACAACCATTTCACATATTGAATTATTTGTTAGTGACTAGAGATGAGACAAAAGCTGAACACCAAATCCAAGCTTTTTAAATCCATCTTTGCTGCTGACACCACGTTATCAGTTACTCCATGTAGTTCTTTGTGTGTTTTTTTTTCATGCAAGGTATATCATTTTTCCTAATGCTCCTAAATTTTCAGGGTGACATGAAACTGTTGGGAACAAAAAGCAGGTTCATAAAAGACAAAAGAGTCATGAAAACACTAGCTTTGATTTCTCTGTCAGTAAGGTAAGGACTGGGAGCTCAAATAAGTTGTAGGAGAAAGATGTACTTTTGATGCAGTTTAATCAAAACCTACAAAATATCTACATTGTCAAGTGTTATATTTTTAGTAAATTCATTTTTGAGTAAAAAAAAAGATTCCAAATCATTTTTTCATAGCCTGTAGAAACAATGCTCAGCCTGCTCCATGTTTGAATACAAAACTGTTTAAGAAATTAGGGATTGAATTCTGTGCTTAAAACAAAGGAATCAGGCATTATAGATCACATAAGTGTTAAATTGCAGATCTCTTAGTTACGGTTCAGAAGCAGCACATCAGTTTCAGAACTGTGAAGTCTAAAATATGTCATCTGAACATTTGGGGGGCTTAGTAAATCTACTAAAACAAACACAAGATATTGTCCATGGTGTTATTCTAACTGCATGCATTTTACAGGAAATTTGAAAACACAACTCCGTTGGATGATTCCTTTCTTGACCTTGCGTATCTTGAGATGAATGTTATTAGCTATAGGGTGAGGAAGAGTAGGTCTGGAGACCTATAACCTATAACCACAGAACAATATGAACTCAAGTTGAGCACTAACAGACATGTACTTTGAATTTATACTTGCCTATCTGACTGATACTGCCCACAGATATCTTTATGGTCTATAATTCTAAAGTCAGGAGTGGACTATTAAGATTATATTATTTTTACTGTGACACATTAGAGAGAACACTATGCAGCAAGTCCTGCATAAATCCCAAATAATTATTTGAAATCCTTCCTTATTTCACATGTATTCATCAGCTATTTACAGTAAAGTAAACTTCTGGCTGTAGGATTTTGATTTCCATGCAGAATGATTTTTAGAGCCAAGAAATATCTTATTTCTGTTCCCACAGAACTTGTCACTGTGGAATCTGTGGAAATAGATAAATTATTTAACTGTTGTAAGTGTTCTGAAACCCAAACATGGTCTGAAACCCCAGGTGTCCCCACACTAGATGTCAATGTAATTCATTCTAATAACATTGCATCCCAAATTAGTTACAGCACCGTTTGAGATTATCTTTGCTAAAGTGGAGATCTAGCATACCAGCCTCTTCAGAAGGGCATCACTTCAAGAGGGACTTTAATTCTCACACACATGAGATTACGGTCAGACAACATAGTGAAAGAATGTCATTTGCTATCACATATTGAAGCCTTCTTGACACAAGATGTCTTCTTCCATACAATGATAAGGCCCGGGAACTTCTTGCTTGAGTTGGATGTGACAGCATGCAGACCTGAGATCCAGGTTATGTTTTCAGCACTTAAAAGGTTCTACTCTCTTCATACTGCGAAGTATGAATCCCGCATTCTCCAGCTATTGGCTTCAACCTTTTATAGGGAAAGTATGGATAGTGGGCTATCACTGAAAGATTTCTGTGCCATACTAAGTGGATTCTAGATTTACAATACTCAAAAGATAAAACCAGCAACAAAATACATGTGTGTGATTCACTCAGGAAAGGATCTCATCCTTCCTCCTCTGTTTCAATGTTATAAGAAGTGAAATATCTTAGCATTGTATTATCAACCACATCAGCAGGTTGTACAGATATGTCTAACTGTCTCCTAGGTATCTCTCCATAGTGTAGTAGGTGGCAAAATGGAGGTCAGCTTCAAAGCTTGCCTGAGGTGCTGGGTAAATCTTCAGATGGCAAATTTAAAGAGAGAGCCATGTTGCCATGGCTACACTGCTGTTAATTCAAGCAGACAGGCTTGGCAATGTTGTCGTGATTGGTGGTGGTGTCTTTTTCTTTTTGTGGATGTACTTTTTTATTCCTATCCATGCCAAAGAGCATCAGAGCATCTCCACGTGGAAGAGGACTCGGGCTGGAGCTGGGTAGCTGCTGGTGAGGAAGTAAACAGCAGCAGCCTATGCAAAAACACAAATGCACACTCGGTGCCTGCACCCTTATACCAGCATGACAATGCTATAAACTGTACTGGTCATTGACTTCTGAAGGACTGAGTTTCAATAAAACCGGCTTTTCATCCTTTTTTTTTTTGCGATCTGTTCTGTTAAAAAACTTCAGCTATGTGCACTCACAGATAGAAACAAGTTCATTTCCTTGCATTCACTGCTTACAGCTTTCTCTCTCCTTATTCCTGTAGAGGCAAAAATGCCATTCCTACCTAGCACAGAGCAAGCTGGGAGTCCAACTGCCTTTAGGAAACAGTAAGATAAAAGAATCATCTAAAGTAGTAACTGTTACTTGTATCTGTTTACAATAACACTCTTAATATGTTTTTATCACACCAACACTTCAAAAGCCATTAATGGAACTCCAAAAATGAGCAAGAAATGCAACCCGTACAAAAATAGAGGTAGCATATAAAAATAAGTTCTCTTCTTTCAAATATTCAGGAATTTTGCCTGAACAACAGGTATCAGCAAAGAAGCCAGGAGAAAAGAAAAACTGCACTTAGAGTTCAAATTAAAGTGGCAAGTGACCAAATGAAAGCAAATGCTTATTTTGTATTGTTTAACATTAAACAGTCTACTGAGGCTGCTGGACCAAAATGGATGTGAGATCAAGGGGGTCTCAGTGTTGTCAGCTGGAGGACCATGACTGTGAGAATGATCAACTCCCAGTCAACCCTGCAACTGTGCAGAATCTACTGCTCCAGCTGGTTCCAAACAAATCTATGGGACCTGATGGGATTTGTCCCAGAATCCTCAAAGAGCTGGCTGATGTCATCACAAAACCTCTCTCAGTGACTTTTGTGTAGTCTGGGAAATCCAGACAGGTCTCAGCTGAATGAAAGCTGGCCTCACCTTGAATATTGTGTGCAGTTTGGGGCAATATAAGAAAGATATTAAGCTATTAGAGAATGTCCAAAGGAGGGCAGTGATGATGGTGAAGGGCCTAGAAGGGAAGCCATGTGAGGAGTGGCTGAGATCACTTGGTCTGTTCAGCCTGGGGAAGAGGAGAGGGGGGATATTACAGTCTACAACTTCCTCATGAGGGTAAGAGGAGGGGCAGGCACTGATCTCTTCTCTGTTGTGACCAGTGACAGGAGCTGAGGGAATGGCCTGAGGTTGTGTCAAGGGAGGTGTGTTAAGGTTTTTCGCTCAGGGGGTGGTCAGTCATTTGAACAGACTCCCCAGACAGCACCAAGCTTGACGGAGTTCAAGAAGTCTTTGGACGATCTCTCAGGCACATGGTGTGCCTGTTGGGAACGGTCCTGTGCAGGGTTAAGAGTTGGACTCAAGGATCATTGTGGGTCCCTTCCAGCTCAGCATATTCTGTAATTCTGTGATTTTGTGATCAGTATTATAGACCACAAAATTTTGAGTTTGTTATACACAAAAGAGGTGATATAACACGTTATGATGGGAAAGAAGGTTTGGTCCTCCAAGAATAAATATTCATGGTCAACAAGTGGATTGCCATTCGGTTCAGAAAATTTTGGCTGAAAGTATTTTGCTGTAAAAACACAAATCCTTATGAAACAGGTTGAGTGTGGAATGTGGCAAAGTCATTTATTATAAGAGAGTTGGTTGCAAAGCATTTCTTCTCTGAGCCCTTTTTGCTGCTCACATCTTTCCTCAGTGGGTTCAGAGGGTCTCACAATGTACCTTTTTTCTCTCAAAATTCAAGATGAAGGTTAAGGGCTGTCAGCTATTCAGAGTTCATTATCTCACAGGGATCTTACAATCTGTAGTTTGTTTGCTTAGTTAGAGCCTAGAAAGCATAGCATAGTGTGAAGATCACACCTAGGATTTTCAGTTCAGCTTTTGTTTACTGTCAGGTGCCCTGTTCTATCTTCATTGAGGGTAACTGTAGTTTTTCTCTTCAGTATCATTGGCTTTTGGATTAGGCTGTAGTATATCCTGCTTAAGAAGTCACAAGCTTACATCATCTCTAAGGCTGCTTAGGCACTGCTGAATGGATCAGTAATGGCCAAGGGCAGAATAATTAAAGTAATATCTCAGTGGACTTAAGGAATTAGAACAAAATGGAGATTTATGGGAAAAAATCATTGCAAGAATGAGAATAATTTTCCTGCAATTGATCTGATATGCAGATGAGTGCACCTTTACTCAAATTCATCTCTGTCTTCTCTTACTTAACCAAGGACTTGACCCTAAACCCATTAAAAAGAGTGAAACAGAAGGGTAGGTATACCCATAATAATTTACAACTTTCTAATTCCACAGTCTGATTTTGTCATTTTACCATCTTCATCAAATACTCATTTGGTGAACAACACATGCCCATAACGGTGCATCTTTGATGCACTGTTCAAATATCAGCTATTCTTGTCCCATGTGTATTACAACATCATGGATAAGGAGTATACTATTTCATCTGGGATTCCACCACCATTTCAATCTTACAAACAAGGTGAGAACCTAAAAACAGTGAAAAAGTTCTGTGAATTTATAAGCACAGCATCCACACTGGTACAGAATTGTAAGTCTTGGTTACCTGAAGCTCAAAGCCTTTGCAATTCAGCAGGCAGTGCTATAGAAGATTTTGGAGATCTGCTGCACAGTAACTCAGAATGCAACTTAATTAATTATGAAGAAAAGGGATACCTCAGAAATATGCACCAATAGACCAAGAGATTAACCTGACATGAGAAGTATGGTGCCTTCTCAGTAACCAGCAGTCAGGTGTACTAAAGAAAGCTGAAAGCACAAATGAAATGTGCACAGTTTAAATGTACACACATGAAATATAAACGTGTGCGTATGCTTGTATTGCGCACCCTACGTGGGTAGTTTAAATACTAGTATCTTAACTCCAAACCATTGATGGGAATTGAAGGGGTTACAGACCAAGGATAATTCACAGAATCATAGAATCACAGAATGGTTAAGATTGAAAGGGATCACAGTGGGTCATCTTGTTCAACCTCTCTGCTGAAACAGTGTCATCCTAGAGCAATTGCACAGGATTCTGTCCAGATGGTTCATGAATATCTTCAACAAGGGAGACTCCACAACCTCTCTGGGAAATATGTTCCAGTGTGCGGTCACCCACATGGTAAAGTTTTTTCATATTAAAGTGGAACTTCCTGTGAATGTGTTCCTGCCAATTAGCTCTTGTCTTATTACTTGGCGCCACTGGGAAGAGACTGTTTCCACCAAGAAAAGCCTGGTTCCATCCTCCTGACACCCTCCCTTCAGAAACTACAGGCATTAATGAGTCCCCTCTCAGTTTTCTCTTCTTGAGGTTGAACAGATTCAGTTTACTCAGCCTTTCTTCATAAGAGAGATGCTCCCTTAATCATCTTTTCATCTTTGCCCCAATCTGTTGGACCCACTCCAGAAGCCTCATGTCTCTCTTGTTCTGTGGAGCCCAGATCTGGGCACAGTACTCCAGATTCCCCTCACCAGGGCTGACTAGAGGGAAAGAATCACCTCCCTTGACCTGCTGGCAATGCTGTTGCTGATGCACCCTAGGATTCCATTGGTGCCTTGGCCACAAGGATACATAGCTGGCTCATGGACAGCTTGTTGTCGATCAGGGCCCCCAAGCTCCTTCTCTGCAGAACTGCTTCCCAGCAGGTCAGCCCTCAGCCTGTAGTGGTGCATAGGGTTATCTTTCCTCAGGTGCAGTACCCTGCATTTACCTTTGTTGAATTTCAGAGGATTCTTTTCTGACCATGTTTCCAAACTGTTGAAGTCCTTTTGAAAGGTTGCACAGCACTCTGCGGTATCGGCCACTCTTTCCAGCTTTGTGCCATCAATGAACTTGATGAGAACATCTGCCCCTTCATCCAAATTATTAATGAGTAAGTTAAACAATACTGGGTCCAGTATTGAATCTTGAACTACATTACTAGTGACAGGCCTCCAACTAGACCCTGTTACTGACTGTGACCCTCTGGGATCTGCCATGTGGATAAAGAAGGCCTGCAGAATGAGGCACTCCACAGATTGAGGTGAGGATGACTGCCAGCAGTCCCCTGGGTCCTCCTTCCTTCACTTTTTGTATGCTGGGGTGACATTTGTTTTCTTCGGGTCCTCAGGCACCCCTCCTGATTGCCAAGACCTTTCAAAAATGATTGAGAGTGGCCTTACTATGCTGTCCCTCAGATCTGTCAGCCCTCATTGATGCATCCCATCAGGGCCCATGGACTTGGGGATGTCAAGTTTGCTTACATGTTCTTTAACCCAGTCCTGCTTGACCAAAGCAAAGTCTTCCTTCCAACATTCTTTTGTCATGGTCTGCTAGGTAAGAGATCCCTGAGGGCTATTCTTGTCAATGAAGACTGATGTAAAGAAGGTATTCAATAACTCTGCCTTCTCTGCATCCTTATTTTGCCTTCTCTGCATCATTTTACCAGGGCCCCCCTCCATTTAGTAACAGGGTCATATTATCCTTAGTATTCCCTAGTTCCCCCAAATAAAGACTGTGATGTGGGTAGTCACTGAATGACATATAATGATGCGGTGTTATTCCAAACTCAGAAGCCGGTGTGGTTTACTGGAGATGTAAGTCAATACAACTTCCAAAGTACAGCAGAAAAATTCAATCACCCACAAACACATGGTTTTCTTCCAGGGCTACAGTATTCCGACTGCCAGGTCAACCACCTAAACCTGTCTAGATTGGTCTGGAGGAAGCACAATACTTTGTCATACATTGCATCTGAACTAGACTTTTGCACTATTTAATCTGTTTAGTCTCTCTAATCTAGTCCCCTTAAGCTGGAAGTTTCTGAAGAAAAGAGTTTTCATTTCAAAAGCTGGAATGAAAAATATATTTTATGTTACCAGTCATGTCAGCCATTACTGATTGATTTCTGCAGTAAAGAAAACTTAAAGTTGTTAACTGCTGTTTTCTGCTTGTGTATATTTTTATGGTGTGAGGTAGCAGCAAGAAGAAATGAGGATGGTTCTGCTGAAGGCCGAGGAGAGTGAGGACTGTTAAGCAGTAGCATGTGTGAGCAGAAATGAATAACTGAGAAAAGAAGATCTAGTAAGATGTAATTAGCTTTGAACTACAGCTTCCTCTCCATTTTCAGTATATGCCTTTTACTGGGAAAAAGCCAAGTAAAAACGGGTGGTAGCATTTGCACAGCAGTGTAGAATGAAGCTGAGCAACATTTCTAGGTTTCATTCCAAGATATTTGGACAAACATGAAAAGCATTTTGAAAGTTCTCACGGGCATAGATTTTTTTTGCCATGTAAAAGTTTTGCACATTCTTAAGAAATTTTATTCTGTTCTAAAAGACAGGCTACCTATTTCTTAAAAAAAAAAAAAAAATCTGGAAAACTCTAACATAATAATTTTTCTATTTTAATTTTTAAAATTTCTATGGCTTCAAATGAGTGATGTGGGAGGTCATTCTGATTTTATTTTCAAACAATCTGAAGAACAGAGTATTCTGTTGTTATTCTAGGATAGTAGATTTTTCTTCCTTGGCTTCTCTGTTGAAATCTCCTCCATATTTATTCTATCTTCTATTTACACTTCTATTATCTCCCATTGTTCCTCCTGATTAGGGAGTTTTATTTCTGCCCATTGTGCAAAATGATCCAAGAAAAGAAAATTCTGAATAATATAATTTTTTCCCATAGGAAATTATTTTCCATCTCTCAGGCCCAGGTGGTTCATTTTATTTGGATGCATTAATCACAGTATCCTGTTCAGTCACTGGTGAAAATGAAATCTTACACAGAATTCAGCTGATACCACAACATTTTTCCAGGTGTGTTCTCTCTATGTCCTCACCAACATTCCTTTTTCCCAGATGCCAGTGGAATTCCCTTTAAAGAGAAGCTTTCAGGAATGGAAAAGAGTTGTCTTCTATTCACTCAATACTGACATTTTCAGTTGGGAAAAGAGAAGATAAAAACCTTTCTCAAATCTTTTAGAAACTCCTAGTTAACAGGTCTACCCAAACATAAGGGAAGCACATATTGATGTTATAAGTTGAAATAAATGTTCCAGTTTCTCTTCATCCATGAAGATTTACAAATCTGGTTAAACCAGTTGCATGAGTCATTATGCTCTTAAGAGCAAGTGGTAGCAAAGAAAAACTTCTGTTCAATTTCCTTTTGACAGCAAATCCATTGCTGTGATGCACCACAATGTTCACACAGGCTCTGATGATTGGTTTTACCATTACAAACTGTTTAAAACACTCACACTCATAAAATATTAAACAACTTTACTTTCTCCGGCAGGAAAAGAGACATAACTTTCCTAATTCATTTATTTACAAAGGTCTGACTCAACTGCCACATTCATTGCATTACTTAATCGATTCCCACACATAAAAAAAATTATTTCCCACCAAATGTGTCTACATTAATTACACAGTTTAGAATAAAGTACTTTAAATCTATTGTATATAAAAGGACACATGGCACATGTATTCTGATACGAATGTTTTTCCAAAGTATTTTAAATTCTTTCCATGAAATTATCTATATGTAAGGATTTTGAACTTTTTCAAAGAAATCGGGCTCTTTAGCAAAGAATTTTATATAATCCTGTTAAACCAAGTTTTTTAAAATTATACAATCTAACTACAAGCACAGTTTACCTCTTAGAATTCTAACTCAACAAACTATAGTCTGGTAGTAAGCGAGTTCTCTTATTGCAAGGGTTAACTCTAAGAGTTAACACTTACCATGGCATATGATGTTATGAGCCAGCTCTACAAATTCGATGCAGTTAGGAAAGTCTCCATAAAGTCTGAAGTGGAAAAGCATATTCCCTCTCTACATACAGGAATTCACACACCTAATTCACATTTCCCTTCTACTTTATATTTTATACTTGTGCATTGGCTCCAAGGACACTTACTGTGAAGGTTCACTGGCATCTGGATGTATCACTCCAGAAGGCAACAGAACTAAAGTGTTATTCCCATTGACTTCTGTGAACTAGCCAAAATCAGAATTGGACTGAGTTTCAGACTAGAAGGCTCCTCAGGTGGTCGTCAGGTTCTGTTCTTCCTCTGTGGCTTGCAGCAGTGTGAAGGTTTATGGAGGATTTGAGCACTGTTTTTAATGAAAATTCTGTACCTGGAAATTACAGCTGTCTGTACGGCATGTATGGTGATTTCAGCTTTATATTTCCATTTACCATACTGTGAAAGTAAAGCTCTTTTCCACCTCCTTCTCAACTATGGTTTCTTTACATACTATGAGATCTTCTCCCATTATACAAGAGAAAGAGTCTTTCTTAGTCTAATTGTTATTATTTAGAATACTAAATTAACCACTTTAATGCCATGTTACTAGAAATTCCAGGAAATTCTCTCTCTCTTTTTTTTTTTTTTAATCTTTCCTCCTTTCAGAATAAGGATATCAAGGTATGCATCAAGGATCTCAACATTTGTCACAGTGGACTAAATCAAGGTCCCAGCAGGGAACTTGAAGGAAAACAAAAAATTAAGTCTAAAATTTATGGGGATTTCTGCATGCATAATTAGAAATAGGTGTTAAAGATTTTAGCTGGTTTATTATCTATGCATTCACCTAAATTGGCAATTACCAGTAACAAAGAAGTGTGACCAATTCATGTATGTCTGTGAGACAGTAAATCCCAACAGCACCTTTAGAGGTGCCCACCAGCTCCATATCACTGCTTAGTGTCCACTATCAGCTACCTGTTTGTATTTTATACCAAGGGACAGACTCCAAGGAAAACGTACCTCACTATTCTTGAGAATTGAACTACATTTGTTGTCCTTCTGTAGAAAATATTTCACTTATTTAGAGTTCAGCCCAAATAACAGATAATATTAAAGAG
Source organism: Corapipo altera (assembly GCF_003945725.1). Taxonomy (NCBI): domain Eukaryota; kingdom Metazoa; phylum Chordata; class Aves; order Passeriformes; family Pipridae; genus Corapipo; species Corapipo altera. The sequence continues at coordinate 4,987,542 of NW_020884921.1, read as the reverse complement.
TGTGACAAACATATGGCCTCTTTTTCACTGAAAAATTTCCAGCAGGTCTAGAATGTTAAAAAAATTAAATTTGGAGGCTTCTTTTCTCTTTTACCATTCCTGAATGCCCAGCACAGAGGACTTATGCAAGTTATTAGGACTTTACACAAAATAAGTATTCTTTTTAAAAGAAATTGAAATTGAATGTAATCCTTTTAGGTTTGCCACTTTTCAAGAACAAATATACATTAACTCTGCAATTAGTTGCCATTTCTTCTCTGTAATATCAAAAAGACTCACAGATTTTCAGTTGCCATTGAAATGTCTCTGTAAACTGTGCACCCTTTCACACAAAAGATAATTATAAAAGCGCCAACAGCCATTTGACCACAAACAATAAATAATTTATGAACTGGATACTTGAAATTATGAAAATATTATAAATACTTTTTGTTACCTATATATCTGAGTAAGTATGATTCAGAAGAAAGTGTGGTATGGATTAATAGATTCAACATTTAACAGGTTAGCATTTTTACAGTGTTCTTTTCTTTACTGGTTCCTACTATCTTTAGTATCATAGCCCAGAAAACAACTCCTGACAATACAATCTCTAAGTGAATATCCTGGCATCCCTATTCATTAGCCTCTTTGATGCTTAAAATACTCTACCTTCCTTTCAGAGCTTTTTATAAAGGGAGAGAGAAGAGTTAGAATCAAACTAACCACAAGTCTTTTGTCCCACCTATCTCCTACACTTATTTAGAGATGGATAGATAGATAGATAGATAGATAGATAGATAGATAGATAGATAGATAGATAGATAGATAGATATTCTTGATTTGTATACTGTTTTGTGGTAAAACTTGTTCTGGTTCTGCTGCTAACGTAACACTAGCCTGTGGCAATCTGGCTGCTCTTACCTACACTGCAGAAGAACTGTAAGGATATTGATTAATATATTTTAAAACCAGGAGAGGCCATTATGGTCCACTGATCTGACCTTTGACATGATGCAGGTTGTGGAGTGATTCTCAGTAATTCCTGCAACAAGCCCACTGATACAGAAGTAATAGGCTGTGGTTACAATAATGACACTTTTTGGCCACCACACTCTCACCCATGGTCATGCAGAACAAAAGTTCATGCAAATTATGTCTGCACAGAAGAATATTGGAGCTGAGTGCTTAAGTAAGTTTAGCAAATTTGTCTGTGCGATGTGGTCTATTGCAAAGGCCAGAGAGCACTTTTTTATGCCTTTTCAGCACTGTGGATAATTATTATTTGATCTTCTGGCCTTCAGTCATATTGACACAGTGAAGTTTCAAATTCTAGTTGTCAAATATAGGAAATATGCAAGAAAAAAAAGTGCATTTACAGTGCAATTTGCTAAGATATCTGACAGAGCCCACAAGCATTCCCTTTTTTCCTTTCCGGATTTTTAATTTGCCTGAGCAAAATAACTTTCCAGTTCCAAGCAAATGCTTAGAAATATATACAAAGACTGCATACATTCATCGTCCTGTGCAATGCATTTGCTGCCAAACCCCAAATCACAGGGAACATAAGTAGTTTCATCTTCTTATAGCAACAAAGAATGAAACTGCAAGAACCACTAAGGCTTTATAAACTAAGCCTGTGCTTTGCTCCATGTGACCACAGGTCTGCTGGTTGTCTTTGGACAGTTCTGTAAGAAATTCATGCCTCCTTTCGGTTTGTTTCATGTTTCCAGCCCAACTGGATCTGCAATTCAGTGTGAAAATCCATACAGATGCAAAATGGGCTGGTGTTGAGGAAATCATTCATACAGAACCCAGGACACTCCAGTTTGTTGGATCAGCCCAAGAAGCTGGGTGACAGGAGTGTAGTATCTCTGTTCTACATTAATTTTCCTGTTTTGCTCCTCGTCCAGTAAAAAGAAGGTGCCATGATAAAAAAATATTTCAGCAAACAAATAAAAATGATCCATGGAAATATAAAATTCTCTTGCAATATGAGTTCCATTTTTTTTAGAGCCTGTTGTTGACTTGTGTAGGAATGACAGAGCTTACTGTACACAGAGGTTTGGTCTCTAACTTAGCAAAGGTAATCACTTTGTATCATGAAAAACACTAAGGAACAGAAGCAATCGCAATGAGTATAAACAGTTTTCAGCACACATTGGGCAACTGTTTGGAGAACAAAAATAGTCTGTGTGTGAGGCTGTGGGGGTTGGTGAGGGTAGTACAAGTACCAATTCAAAGCCAGAGACTGGCTGACCTAGATAGGCTTCCTGACCTTTTTCCATCCTGAACTCCCCCCATTCCTCTCTGGACTGGAAATTGTCTGTCTGTAATTAGAGGTGGTTGCTGCTTTCTCTGGCTTCCTCCTTCTGCACATTAGTTGTGTTTGGTGTCAAGCAGCAGCACTGGGGGAGTGCTTGTGCTCACCCCCCCTACAGCATTTGGTTCAGTCAATCAGTGGAAAAAATGACAATACTGTCTGGCATAGAATACAGGTGTTAAAATACCTTTATTAAAATAGAGGAAATAACACCTATTAGGAAGTGACCCTGAATTCACACTTTTTAATACAGGTGGGAGAAGTCATTTTCCTTTCAACATACTGTAAATGCTCTTGTTTCATTCATGGTGTTTAAAAGTAGGACTGGACACAATCTATTTTTTTTGCATACAAGTTTGTTGTAGACTCATGAAACACTGACCTATGAGTTAGCAGGTTCCTTTTTTTTTTTTTTAGTGTGGTTTGGTTTTTTTTTTCATAAATTTAGCCAAATCATAAAAAAAAACTTAAAAAGAACTCTGTTGGTCACTTTCCAGTGACAGTGTGTGAGGTTTTTCCTGTCGACCTATAAAGAAGAAAAATAAGAAAAATCGTCAAAAAAATCTAAGCTCAATGACTTTCTGCCGAGTGTCTTCTGAGGAAGGACATTTTTTTCTCTCAAGCAGGAGTGAAGGTACTCAGGAGGAGAGAGTAAAACCTCACTCGTTCTCTTCTGAAACGTGTCCTTGCTGTTGGCTCTGGAATGCAGAGCTGTGGGTGCAATCTTGCAAATCAAGCACCCACAACCATACAAAACTGCTTCAAAAACATAGTCAGTGCCCGCTCCTTCATTTCCAAATGAAAAGCACACTGGGTGATTCAAGTTGTGTGTTTCTGCTTTGGAGTTAAACAAGAGACCATTATTTCAAAATGATCCCAAAATATGTTCCCAAAATATGCAGAGATGAAAGAGTATTTCACATACAAGAGGAAACATTAAAATGTACATCCATTTAACTTCACATTGTTAAACACTCGGGCTCTGATTCAGGAAAGCATTTTAGCACGTACCTAAGTGCTAATGCCTAAATTGGAAGACTTGGAACATCCAAGAGAAGGAGGTAAAACTTGTAAGCATCAGTTACTGTCTGTATATGTGTGTGCGTATACTACTTACCTAGAAAGTAAAAAGTAGAAATCGATGCTACTTAAAAGACCAGGAGGTGAAGAAAACTCCAAGTTAGGTATAATTTTTGCAACATATTTTTATCCAGAAAAGAAAGAGATACTAAAGGGAAAGAAAGTTCTGCTCTGCATTCAACCTTTATGGAAAGAGGAATAGTTGTCCAGAAAAAGGCAACAGAGCTTGGGAGGAGACTGGAGCGCAAGTCTTACGAAAAGCAACTGAGGGAGCTGGGTGTGCTTAGCCTGGAGAAAAGGAGATTCAAGGGAGACCTGGTTGTGCTCTACAACTATCTGAAAAGATGATGTGGCAAGATGGAATTCAGCCTCTTCTCCCAGACAACTGAATATAGGACGAGAGGAAACAGCTTGAAGTTGAACCACAGGAGGTTCAGGTTTGACATTAGGAAAAATTTCTTCACTGAAACAGTGGTTAAGCATTGTAATGGGCTGCCCAGGGAAGTGGTAGAGTCACCATCCCTGGAAATGTTCAAAAAACAAGTAGACATGGTACTTCATGATACGGTTTAGTGGGCGTTGTGGTATTCGGTCAAAGGTTGGACTTGATGATCATGGGAATCTTTTCCATCCTTGATGATTCTATGATTCTCTTCTATGATATGATTCAGGGCTGTGACACCCATCACTAGAAAACACTAGTGAATTCAGTAGTGTTCACGGATCAGAAAAGTTGATGGCTTTGGTGGTAAATTTCTTACTGAAATGGGGGTCATAAAGAGCTTTGTGATTGCTTTCTCTGTTGATCACAGAGGGGCTGTGATCACTCTCCTCACTCCCCTTCTGAGAGACACATAAATCTATGAGGTAAGGAAAATAATTAGGAGACTAGGAGATAGGGATATGGAATAGTTCAGAGTTGCCTTGCAAACTGAGATATGGGAAAAATGTGTTGAGAGACCTGTTGCATGACTGGGTGAGACAGAAGAGCAATAAAAGGGGAGTAATATGGGAGAAAAAAGAAGGTAAGGGCTACCATGGGCTGCTGAGGATCTATATCCAAGGTACCTTTACATGAATTAGCACAATTAAGGACCGTTTGGCCCTGAGAATCAGGAAGACATAAGCAGGACTCAAGAAAACAGTGTTCCAACAAAACGGCTCTGCACTTTTTAGGATGTGCACATTAAAGGGTTTATACTTACTTGACTGTATTTTCAACCTCCTGTTTTTCTCAATAGAAAACATTAATGGTCTTTTTTTTTTCCCCTTCCTATTATGTAATTACTACATTCAGGACTCTTTTTGACACAAGATACTTCAAAGAAGATTTTTTAAATTTGGTTTCTGTTTTAGGAGAAACCAAATGAGCTGTGAAACATTAGAGAGGAGCTAGGAGCAATGGCAGACATACAAGGAGGGTTAAAAATGCAGTGGTAGTGACTGGATGTGTTAATAGCTCCTGGTGTCTCTAATGTCTATGAGTCTGAGAGTTTGTTTTTTGTGAGCTGGGGATAGATTTCTTTTGAGGGGGACTGATGTTTAAAAATACCCTTTCCTCTACCAACATCTGAGTGAACCTTTCTTGACAATCCCTTCTATTCTGGCAGAAATAATGCGCTTTCTTTGATTTTTAGTTTATTCATGGGAATGTAAATACAGAAAAGATGATTCATTGTCAAAATTCCAATATCAAGTGGTGTCCCCATATTTGTATTCAGTATTGCTCAGTTTTTTTTCTTTTACTGGTTTCGTTCAACTGGCATCTCCCAAAAAATTGCAGTAGATTCACTTCTTCAAAATGCAGTACATGGTAGGATTTCCAGCCTTTCCACAACTAACCTAGGTGTACAATTACAAAAGTAAGTCTTCAATAGAAAATACTGTCTAAAGACCACAATACTTCATTTAGTCAAAAGGACCAAAAATTTATTTATGTTTTTAAACATCAGTGTATAACATTATTACCTTCATTTCCTAAGCACAGAAAAATTAAAAAGGGTAAAAATTAGGTTTAAGTACAATATATAGTCTGCAAAGGAAAAAATAACTTTTGGGAATATTAATTTCTCTAGGTTTCAATGAGATAAAATAGTCTCTGAAAAACTGACTATCAAGTTTTGACTGTGAGCACCAGAAAAATACCACAAATAAAATATTTGCGTAGCTTATAAAACAGTCAAATTGAGTATTAAAAGCATCTGTTTTCAATTAATGTACTATAATTAAAAGTACTTGAAATGAATCAGAATTTCAGATTCCCCAAACATAAGACATGTCATAAACAAGTCAAATAATTGGTTCAATATGCAAAGTAATGGATGGACTGCTGTATTGGAAGGAAATCATCTTCTCGCTGGGCTCTGTGTCTCTCATAAACCACATCAGTAAGGTAGAAATGGTTTAGCTTACCCTCGAAGATTGCATTAAGTTAGATTACTACTATAACATGATACGGAGGATTATTCTGTCTTTTTCTGTGTGTATTTGTGTGAGAGTATGTATGGGTTCTGAAGCTTTACATATTTGAGTCCAGAAGAGAAGCCAATATAGGAAAAAAAGATCTACCACACAGAGAGTATTTAGCATCAGCATGGGATATAATCTGTCGAGACAACAGAAAAACAAAACAAACAAACAAAAAACCCCAAAAACAAAACAAACAAAAAACCCCAGTAAACAAACCCCCCCAACAAATACACCAAAAAAACCAAAACAAAAACCCAAAACAAAACAAAACAAAACCAAAACAAAAAAAAACCCAACCAACCAAACAAACAAAAAACCCGCAAAAAATTACATTACAATACCATAAAAGAAACAGATGGATGCCTTGGTTTGTGCCCTGAACGTCTGTGGTTCTACAAAGAAGTTCTAAAAATCAGTGAAAACCATAATTTCATTTTTTTTCCTGTAGCTCTGAGACTAGCATCTGAAGGTCGCAAAAGAAGCAGAACTGTCAAATGATAAAGGCAATGCAAAGAGCTTTGTCATTGTAGTACTTGGTACCTGTGGGTCTTTTCTCGGTACCCGATGTCTGACATGCACTCCTGCCAAGAAACTTTTATGGAAGGAAGATGGCAAACTTCTTCCTCACCCATGAAAAGTATCTACACTAATATTCAATGTGGTTTTGTTTGTATGTGGTCCAAAGAGAATCATGGATTTTGTGAAAAATCTTTCACATTATAAGGAGCCAGCAGTTATGGAAGACTTTTTAAGGATTTTAGAATACTCTTTGGACGGTCAAACATATACATAGTTTCAAGCATGCGTCATTTTCTCGTGTGCAAGTTCAATGGGTAAGTGCTCGGACTGTGAGTCACCTAGATGTTTCTGAACCCACATTCTTCCACCTTTAGCTTTTGCCTTTAATCATCTTTAAGACCTCTTTGCACTGATTCTTGCAAGTTTATGTGAAGGACACAAAGAAACATGATGCACATGAGCAACACACATCCCATTTATGTTAACTTAAACCTATGTCATCAGGTCAGCCAGAACACTAGCCTCACCTGAGTCCAGGGGACCCTTCCATTCCACCAGAAATATTCATCTTCTAGTTTATAACCATAATAAATAATATCTCTCACAAAACTATTGCAAAATCTCAGTTCATTTTGGGGGGATCTGGCCTCAATTTGTTCATCACAACAATCTGAGCATCTGCACAGTGAGAACACAGCATTGCTGCTCGTATACAAACTGTGAAATATAATGGGAAAAGGGGTTAGCATTTGCAATTGCCATAATCCTAAACCTAATCCTGGCAGCAGCCATTTTAACAAAGCGCTGGAAAAGGAACCATTTTGCAGAAAACTGTTTTCTGTAGTGACGGGACGGGGGGAATTTTGTTCTTGTTTTGAATAGGAGTTAAAGAACAAAAGTATATTAAAAGGATTCAGCTCATAGAGCAAATATAGCAACTCTTTTCTTCTCAGTAAATTTGAAAAGAGTTATCAGATATTACTGTGCAAAGAGAGAACCTGATTCTAAAATCTGTTTAAATTGTTAAATTTATGTTAAATGCAAAGGGATTCTGATTTGCACTGAACTCATTCCAGCAGTATAACAGTTTTTATACTACACTTCTAAACGGTTGTTACCAGCTGTGAGATTATAATGAGTCTGTAGTGATTATAGAGCCTGATCCAACTCCTCATTGAACTTAGTGGCAATCTTCTTGTTGACTTCAAAGGCAGTTGGACCAAGCCCTAAGTTAGGACTTCAAAATGTCAAGTCCTCTGAAAATTCCATTGTATAAGCCAATGATAAATGCAAATGCAGATAATGTACCAAAGAAATATTAAAGTTGAAGACTTAAACCCACCAAAAGCAAGAGAACTGTAACTTAATCCTATCATAGCAAATTATCCCAGACCTCCTGGTGGCACTTGGAGGTTATATTGCAGTCACTTGCTTTTTCTTTATTGAAATTTTAAATGTATTTCTTCTCCCCCCCCCCCCCCCACTTTTCCCTGATATTAAACAACATATTAATTCGCTGCTTAGCAGAGCTTTTTATATAACTGACCTTTGGAGCATATCAACATGTAATGATAGCAATGCTCTCCAGCTCAAGCAAGATCCGCCTGAAATTCTAATGACAATTTTTGAGCTCCCTCTCCCTGAGCTTCTTTGATGGCACTGGCTTGACTGACAAAGGAAACAAAGCCTTTTTCATGACACAGTATCCGTGCAGGGGCAAGGGAGAAAAAGATCATTCTTTAAACTCAAGTCTTATTTGATGAGCAAGTATTTACTCCAGAAATTACTTTGAGGAATAGATGTCTACTGCGAATATGCTGAGACAGTTACGGGCTGGTTCAGAGTCAACAGCTGTCCTGCAGCAAAACTGGTACTTTGTGATAAGTACATGGGACTACACTTTATGGAGAAAGAGTACAGCCACTCACTTGATACTTACCCTTCCAGGCATGCAAGCACATTCTACCACCTACAGCCAACCTACACATTTCGCATAAGCTTCCCGCACCTTAATTCTCCGTCTATAAAATGTGAGAACAGCATGGTACTTCTTCTCAGAAGGCTTGTGAGATTAATGGCTTTGAATCTTATAAGCACCTTGATACTGTGCTTAACAGAGCCACATTACTAAGATAGATTTGAGACGTCTCCCTGAAGATTCTGAAGAAGAAAGCACAGCATACCAGGCTGTCTTAATGTACTAGAGGAAGGGAAAGGGTCTTGTCCTAATGTTCGTTCTTAGTTAAAAATCTGTTCTTGTGGTATATACCAGCACATTATGTGCCATTGATAAATAGTTTCTCTTGGCAGTAAACCAAAATGTTCAAATTTTTCAGGTCTCTCCATATGATATAAGTATTTCAACAGGCTAGAAAGACATGCTGTTCAGAGGGCACACATGACAGGACATATTAGCAATTCATCTACAAATTATTTGATTTCATCTGAACCCTGTTCTGATTAACTAGGGAGAAAAAGATTTTATTAGACAGAACATTGCTCAAGACTGAGCAAAGAATTGTATTAGATAAAATTCTCTCATGCTTTTTCTTTTTGTACCTTACTAGTTTTTTTTAAATAATATTAGCAACTACATTGATATATGTTCTCCCAACTCTTTTTGTACCTAACAGTGTGCTAAACAGTGTTACAAGTAAATCAAAGGCTAACCTTCTAACAATAACAGCTTGCATCTGTCTTCTTATCTACTGCTTTCTGAAATCTAGATCAATTGACACCATCTTTTTCTAAACATGAAAGGAATTCTGTCCTCCTTTTCTGTTTGATATTCTTCAGTTATTATTATTATTTGTTTGTATTACAGTAGATATCAAGCCCCAGACATAATCAAGACCCACCATAATATGCACCGAACGTAGCACAACATCAAACACTCCTTTTTTCTAGACATTTATATAATAGTAACCAGCAGAAGTGCTATAAAATAATCCTTATTTTAAAAGTGGGATAGTAAAATGTAGGTCTTTAATGATATTTAGGTATTTAATTCTCTTTGCACAAGGACGCTGTACTAGTGCTGGAGTCCACAGGCTTTCCTTTGTGTGCCACAAGCTGTGAATATGTGGCACAAAGACAACCCAGAGCAGTTGTTGGGTATCACTTGGAAGTACTTCAGATATAATGATTAATATGTATACTGCAGACTGGTAATTTCTGCTTTAATGCTATCCTTTGCTCCACATTGAACAATGACTTAGTGAAAAGCTTTTTTCGCCTGTTCTATATGAAGAGCAGCTGGATTTCAGCAGTTTTCAAATACCTTCAAGAAGGCAGGCTGCAATGTGTGAGTATTTCAAAAAAAGTCTCTAACTAGACTCTACATGAACCTAGATCATCAGGCCTGGTGACAGGCACATCTTAAATATTTTCCTGAGGTACCTCCTCTGTTTGACCAACTCAAGATAATTCTTTACAAAAGATTAAATTCTGTCTATCATAGATGACAAAGATTTGTCACTCAAGCATACAGAAACCTGTATGTCTCCTTCTTCTTGCTGGTATGTTATTTTATTGCTGCTTTTTCTTAGGAATCCTAGTTGCTGTTGGGCATTTGTGCCTTTCAGCTGTTACAGAGCTGAGGTGGAAGAGCCAAGGTTTAGGGGCATGGGGTGCAAGAATGGGGGTGTAAGGTTATGGAGTAACAATGTCAGCCATGTGACAGCTATAAAGCACACAAAGTACCTTTCTGCTCAGAAAAGCCACAGTGACATGGGAACAGATGTCGCTGGTACATATCGTGCTGAACTGGGTGGTCAACTGCTATTGCTAAAGGGCAAGTGTTGTGTTTGAGTTGCTAGTTAATACTTGGGTATACAAATTTTTTACTTCCTATAGGACCGTCTTTGATTGATTGTTCCTCATTTCACAGAATCTGAATGTGATTTGGATGGACAGAAACAAGTTTCACAAATCTCATATATGAAGTTCACATGATAAATTATCCCCCAGTTCTGTCTGACAGAAGCTTCAAATCTAATGAGACCTTTCCGAGATTTCATTGGCAGATACTTAAACTCAGAAGGCAAGGTAAAAGAAGTGGTGAAAGCAGGCTAATGTGGAAACTTGATAGAGACACTTTAGAACTGTAGTGGTGTATCACTCTCTGTCCCTAACATTTCCCACAGTGGAGATGAAAGGAGCTTGTTGTGAATGTCTGTCAGACAGAAGCTGATATGGTGTACATCATAACTCTGCTTTGCAAAGCAGGGCCAAGCAGAAGGTATGTGACAAAACAGATGTAAGTTTTTGAAGAGGAGTGAGCAGATGGAAGCAAAATGTATCCAGAGTCCATTCCTACCAGCTAGACCTTGGAAATGTGAATCAGGGAACAAGTGTGCCTCTACACCAACTCAGGACCCTGTTGTGTCACGGTGCAAGAGTTGAAGAGCAGCATAGAGCATCCTAGCTACCATATAGTTCCTTGAACCCATCTGAAAACATTTAATGCTGGCTGCTGGGTCACCTACGTGTGCAGGCTCTGCTGGATGCTACTGCAGGTTTTAGAACGACCTGTGAGCAGGGCATTCAACCTGCAGGCTTACTAAAATGAATGACTGGGTATTTTCTGTTTTGCTTTGTGTCATAAAACACACTATTTAATTCACCAACAAAATATATTTTGGTCAAATTTTTATGTTGTCAATATAATATGCAGAGTATGAGCAAGTTGATGCTTTACTGTGGAACCACTTGAGAGTGTTGTTAATGCATTTGGAATTTTCCCTTTACTATCAGCAGGAATGTTCACCTAAAAACTTGGTTCATAAGACAAAGAAATAGAACAAACAGATACATTCAAAATTAAGATTAACTACCATTGCCCTGTAGATTAGTCTATGATCTTGGAGGTTGGTCTTCAGTTTCTACAATCTTCCTGGAGGCCACAAGACAGACACCATTGTTTATATAATTTTACCTCTTTTAGTGAAATGACAATAAACTCTTCGTCATCTCTAGTCTTAGTTGTTTCGATTGTGAACTCTTTGGACTCAAGCCTCTTATTACCTGTAGTAAGACTTTCATGTCCATTGATGTCTCTTTGAACTATATTCTGGCTCTTACTAGATATCCTTATTCAACATGAATTTTAGCTCATACATAAATTCCTGTCATCTTTCAGTGCTTCCCAAACACATGGAACACCACTTTTAACGATTTTTAGAATTATGAATTTTGTACCATTATTCAATTTTCTGAAAGCCATATAGAAACAAAACCTAGTTTGAAATATCAGCACAAATTTTCCTCAATCTGTATTTCCTTTGACCGTGTGGTTTTGAGCAGAGTTAAGTAAATGTGATCATTTAACTTTCAGAGTATTACTTTTTTTTTCATCACTTTAGTGCACATCTCTGAAGGAAATAATAAGAGATGGGCTACATCAAGTTAACTTGTGGAAACTTAATGATAAAAGACCTGTTTAAGATAAAAATCAAGTTGAAAAAAACCTGTTTCTTTTTCTAAGAGAGGTTGCCTACCTGCAGATACTTTCAGATATTTGAATTGTACTTTTTTCAGTCCCTGGCTCACCTTCAAAGAACTTTAAAAAATTGTCAAGGCAAGCAAATATGTGTTTGTCATGGAATTTGACGTTGTGTGTCCAGTATGCTGTAAAGGAAAATTACCTTTCTCTTGCCATGTCAGTCTAATGAGAAAAACTGCATCATGAAGACCAAAAAAACAGGGGGTTAAAAGCAGCAGAAGTGATTGATTAACCCTGTGTTGTTATCTAGTAAGTGTCAATAACAGAATGCTACTGAGCTCCTGCATTGTTTCCATCTAAGTTTCCAGTCTCACACCTGTCAAATCTCAAGATAACTATCCATCACAGAGTCAAAGTGGCAAACAACTGTGTGGTCCCTTGATAAGGAATAGTGACACAATTTGTCTTCTTCTCCTCCCACAGATTGCAACTAATGGGCTAACAGCAGGTTACAATAGCACAAGATGGATTTGAATGACTATCAGTGTTAGAAAGTGAGCACAGCTGCAGTATAGCCTAAAGAAACAGTTCAGTTCAGATGAAAATCTGAAGCAACATACAAAATTGAAACCTAATCTATCTGCTTTAAAAGGATTTAATGTCAGTCTTCAAAGTTAATTATTGCACATATTGGAAGTTTATTTGTTAAATGCTTTACTCTGTTAACAGCAAACTATTGCAGGAGCCAAGGTACAACTTCTGCACAGAAAATAATATTACAGTGGAAGACAGCACAGTAGGATAGAAAGTATTAAAGACTACAAAATACCTGTCTTAGAACACATGAAATTTTCTAAATGGATTCCATGGCACAATATTTAGAAAAGTTGAGTTTGTAACATGAAAATATGAAATCAAATGTACAAATAATGAAGCAAGGGACTTGGAACACATTCAGCTCTGGTTCAACAAAATTTCATCATAGCTCAGTTTATGGAAGGTTAGAACATGTATTTTCACAAAAATGGCTTATTGAAATTTGTTCTGGCCCTCCTTTTTGTCAAACACCCTTTGCTAAAATCTGTGTTCATAATGGGGGGTGGTGTTTCAATCAGAGAGGCCAAGGAGCAACATTAAAATGGGTTGAGACATAAAGCAGATATCAGTGATCCCAAAAAAAAACCAACTGTTTTGATAGTTATCCACAAGCCAGAATTACAGATACAGTACATTCAGTGTCATGGTTATTCCAAAGAGAAATACTAGTACAATAACATAAATACAATCTGAGAAATACTGTCCCAAGTCAGTCAAATGACTTTAACTTGTTGCCATAGTGAGACTATGAGAAAAATCCTAAAGCCCAGTTTATCTTCACATGTAATCTTTTTTCTTCAGACTCAGTCCAGGAGCTGAAGAAGGAGCTGGAACAATTGTCCTGGTTCTCAGGTCCCAAGCTGAAACAAGGTACCTCATCTCCATTAGCACCAGCACATCCATGACTCCACCCAAGAAAGCATATGCTCCTCAGCACATCTGTAAGGGAGCAGGAAAGGGGTTAATTTTGAGGAAGGAAGCATGATCCCTGCTATTACGGGAACTTCGTGCTGCTGCTGGGTCTGCCTCTGATCCTGTTCTTGGTTTCCAGAGTCCTGTTCACCTCTCTTTTTGGCCTGACTTCAATTTAACATCTTCCATTTCAGGCAAGACTGTGTTGAACAGAAGCCAGCGACATCTGGATTGCATGATACTGACATTCATGTAGGAAGGTAGGAGGCGTTAAAAAAAAATCCCCAGGATGGCTTAACACCTGAAAATTATTGTCCTTCATTTGCTAGTCACTCCCTTGCTCTGATATCTTTTGTTCTCAAACTACCAAAAACTGCAAAGGAAAAGGGTTTCCTCAGAGAAAACAATGTAGTACAGTTCCCAGAAGCATCCTTTTTCATGAATATTGCCAGGCTGCAGAGCTATGAGACAAGCAGATGATTTCAGCAGCAGGTTCAGCTTGTAACCTGTTGTGAGAAAAAATACATAGGCCTGCCTGTTTAAATAGTAAGTAGTGCAGTAAGCCAGCACTTTTGCAGTGCCTCACTAAGAGAAAGAACTGGATGACCTTGAAGAGCGAAGATAAAGAAATGCAATGAAATTTAATAGTACAAAGTGCAACAGCATGAACTTGTGGGCTAATGGCAGAAATTTCTGCTATCAGCTGGAGTTCATCAGTTGGAAATAATGCAGCAGGAGAAAGAATTTTTTGTACTAATTATACATTGTATGATTATGAGTTAGCAATACTGTGGCCATAAAAAATGCTAGGTGAGTTATTTCTGTAAAAATTCAGAATTATTCTCTCCATTGTGCTAAGCACCCTTGAAAATATGTTTTGAATATCATGCACAGCTATGACCAGCCTGGTGAAAGGTTCGCCAGGGACTGGCACGTGGACAGGGGCAGCCTCTTAAGGCAGACAGGGAAACCAGAAGCCTGGCTCATGGGTGAGAATGAAAAGGGTCTGTCTTCTTTTAGTTTGCAAAACCTGTGAAGGGATATGACTATAGTCTATAAATACATTAGTAGTAATGAACAACTGCTAGAGAAGAACGTTGTTGGCACAAGAACAAATGTATATAAGCTGCAATGAGTAAGTATGTGCTTGTAATCAGAGGAGTATTCTCAACCATTACAAGATTCTGAAAAGTTTTTCAGTAGCAGTAGAGAAGCCTGAAAACTCAACTGCTTTCCAGGTAGACATTTTTACTCATCTCCTAAAGTGGTTGCACGTCCTAAACACATAACCGTCCAGGAAGTACTTTTCCGAGAATAAATCCAGTAACACAGTGAATGGGGGATTGAACCCTCAGCCCTCTGTCACAAATCTTAGGTTCACACCTTTGCCGAGGCATATACTTGACAAAAATCAGGTTTCATCCAGCTATGTTTCAATGGGCAGGCAAGGTTGAAGCTGCCCTCCAGGAAGCTTACAAGTTTCAAGAAGCTTACGGGAAGATTACAAAAAGCTTACAAGATCTGCTAGGGGAAGTAAAACAACATTTTGGTTTTGTTCCTCAAGCAAATCCCTTCCAATTTACCAGCCATATTCCCTCTCTTCTAAGTGTATTGAAATTCCCAACTAGTAGTCTAGATCTACAGCTAAGGTCTAAACTCAGTTCAGTTTTAACTGAGCCAAAAAAACTACTGGGAGATGATAATTTGTTTTATTTTCCTGAGTCCTGCTTACTACACTACTGCCTTAAATCATTTAAAGGTGTTTTATTTCAAATTTCCATGGTTCTTCCATTCAAAAGTGACAGTGTGATTCCAACCCTTGACTTCTTTTCTACACTTACTCAAGGTAGGACAAAAATGTGACCCTGACAAACTGTGGGAGGAAAAAGTGCTCAGTTTAATTAATTTAATCAAAGTCTACAGCATTGAATAAAATAAACAATCACTTCCCATGTGACCTTTGAACACTATGTAGAATAAAATTCTACCTTGTCTGGGTGAAGTGATAATATAAGCAGATTTTGTAAAAGCAACTGACCCTTGTTGGGACAAATGAAATAAACAGCAGCTATGTTCTAGTTCTCAAAATCATTATTAAAGCTTTGTGTAAGCTGTGAAGATATCTTTCTGATAAATGGTAGAACCATGTGATTAAAAAATGCATCACATAATTTTGAGGCTTATGACAATTTGACCACTTGACTTTATTGGAGTTATGTCTACCATTTCTGATCATAGAGCAATTTCAGAGAGACAGTAACTTTTGATCATATGCAGAAGTCATAAGCAGCTTCTTCCCCTTTTCAAATATATATTTTTTCTTCCCCAAAGCTGGTAATAATTATTAACCCACACTGAAAAAATACTTGTTTCAAAATCCTACTTACTTGAACTTCATGTAGCTAAAAAAAGATATTTTACATCATTGGGGAAGGGAAACGTGGTGGGTCTATAGACTTCAGTCTTAACTCAGAACTTTTGAGAGATCCAAGACCTTAAAATTATATTTTCTGTTCTATTTGAGCTATTTCATTGAAGTTTCTTAAGACATCAAAGGCATCAAGATGCTGTTTCCAAGGCAGAAATCCCTCTCAGAGAGGAGTATTCCTGCTTTCTTCTGTGTCCCAGTATTTCAGCTGAGACAGGAGGAAGGACATAAAACATACAAGGTCCGTGCAGAATACATAAAAAGGATATTTAAAGATAACTTGAATAAGTCAATTATATCTTTTCTACATGTGACTAATGTGGCTATCTATCAAACCTTCTTTCTGACAAACCTTCTTATTGCACCCACTATCACTTTCCTTCTCTTCCTTTGAGACGTTTATGCCCATAGCAATAACCAGGTGAAAAGCACAGTACACCAACTACAGACACAGTTACATTTTGCACTTCATTTTATCAACTGTTTCATAGACAGGATTAGAAAATTTATATTACAGTCTTAGGATCCCCTATTATGTTCCATTTTTCTGTACGGAAACTTAAAAAACATAAAAAAGGGATTTTTAAGTGTTTTTATCAGCAAGCTATTACAGTGTTAACATTGTCTGTATTGTAGAAAAGGAAACTCCAGGAAAGCATCTTCTCTTTCTGTCTCTTTCTCCCTTTAAATTTTATTTATAGCCTTGCAAAATACTTGCATCCACATAACCTGCACTTGCCAACTTGACAGAAGATTAATGACATCGTGGTGTTCTTGAGAACAGAAATGTGTCTACCACCCTGGTGAATAATCTCTCATTTTACATGTTAGAAATGAGTTGGGAACTGGCCTGGAGAAAAAGGACAGTGTGCCATGAAGAATTGGCATGCAAGCAGCTGTCCCCCCACTGCTAATTATGACATGCCAGTCCTGCGACGTTAATCAGCGCTTCCACTCTTATGCCTCACTGATTTTTTCGGACAGAGCCTGACTCCCCATCAGCAGCTCAGAGGATGCTAAAGAAATACCTCTATATCATGCAAGGAGGGCTGCACCAGCACAAAAAGGCACTAAAGGGACAAAGACTACGAAAATTTGTTTGATGCATGCAGCACATCCATGGCACAAAATCTGAGAGTGAGTTCCAGTGTAAATTTTTTGCTCTGTCATCTTGTCTAATCGCTTCACCCATCTTCACCACAATAATACACCTGAAAAGTGCAATTTAAATTGATTTCTCTTTTGTAGCCTTTCTAAGAGCATAGTTTGGTGGGGGCTCCAGGTTTTTCTTGTCTGGGATGGAAGGAGAATATTCTTGTCCCTTCTTCATGTTTTCTTCTCTTTGTTAATACTCCCTACTTTTTGCTCGTGGATGGTTTAACTAAAAAACTAAAAACTCCACAACTTTTTTTCTTCATCCTTTTCTTTGTTGTGAACCTGGTTCCAGTTTTTACTTGTCTCTCTCTCCCACTTCCTTTGACCTTTTCCTCTCTTATTCTTTTTTCTTTGTCCACATTGGCAGTAGTGTTTAGCTTGTGTTCTTTTATGAACCTTCTGCATCTTCTCATTTAAACTTTCTAGACCTGATTTGCAGCTGCTGTGTTCTTCCTACAGCCGTTTACACATGTGCTACACAGGTGTAAAATACTACCATTTTCATTTATGCTGCTTGTAAATGTCAGCAAAGGAGAAAGCAGAACCTGTCCTTCCCAGAGTGAATCAGCAGACTTTCAGGAGTGTCAGATACATATGAGCAAAGTCTGTGTGAGTCACCAATTACCCCTAATCCAAGCCTGATTTCTCAAAAACCCTCTTATGCTATTGCTTAACCCTCCAGCCCTTCATTGTTCCCAACGGCTCCTTTAATCCGGATTTTTCTTTAAACGAGAGGATGTTTCACTTTGATTTGGGGGACTTTTTTTTCCTTTCTTTTTTCTTTTTTTTTTTTTTTTTACGGCTTCCAGACCCTTGGACAACTGAGCTAAAAATACACACATGGAGTCAGGTATCCACGTGTCCTGTTTACCCTCTCAAGCAGAAAACAGCCCAAGAGTAACTGGAGATAGAAAGAGAAACCTTAGTATATTTTCATTTAATGAACAAAGCTACACAACATTTTGCTTATTTTAAAGCTTTTCTGAATTCATTGAAACAACTGATGATCTCACAGGATCATGTTTTTTAGTGACATTCTGACCACTTTGGGGTCAGATATACCCTACAAAACAATAAAAAGTCTCCCCTCTTTTTTAAGGCTAAGTTCAAAATCACCTAAAAATAAATAAATAAAAGGGAGAAGAAAGAGTTAAATTGATAAGTGACAGCAGTCCAGCATCAGATTGTTTTGAGCACTAGCACCAGCCTTGTTCTTCAGTTGCCTGCTCCTGCTTAAGGTGTGTCACAAGGCACAGCGGAAAAGCAAGCTCTTTCAGAGGGTTCAAGTACATGGCACCCTACCCTCTACTCTGGGTCTGGGGACAAAACAGCTCTAAATGCCTCAGTAAAAAAACCAAACAGCTCACAAGAGAAGCCTACCTACCATGGTATTAGCCCTTTTTGCCACTGTTTCATCATCAAGCTGCAGCATCCCTTTAGATATTAAGCTTTTGCACATTTCACCACAGGCTGCTATGCTAAGCTGCTCATTCCTATGTGTGCCCCTGTGATAAATTTTATCAGTGCTCAGCTGGAGAGTTTTCTGCCAGGCAGCTGCACAGTGGCTTTTTATCTGCTATGACAACCCCCAGCAAAAACATAACTTTTTTTTTTTTTTAACCTTATTGATGTTGTGGCATTTCTGTCTCTAGATGTGGAGTCTGCAGCTTGTGCTTCCAGAGGAAGCTTACGTGGAAACAGGGAGCCTAGCCACAAAGTAAAATATGTCGGGGATAAAAGCAACAACAAAATCATAATTAAAAACTATTAGCAGCTGTCTGCTTCTAAACAGCAAAGATGTGATATCTGCTTTCTCACTTGGCTCTCCAGTTGCACTCATATACACAGCTGTCTGAAGTGGCAACAGGATCATTTTCTCTACATTTTAAATCACTCATTTTAAGTAAAAACTGCTGTCAGAAACACCTTCATTTATTAGAACTGCTTACCACATTCTGTGGCAACTCAAAACTGAAAGACATTTTTGCCTGTAACCAGTGATGTCTTAATATCAATCTTCCTATCCTTTTTTTTTTTAATCTTTATTTGGATTTGATTTTTAATACTCCTTTAGATGGTTTCCCATCAGTGGTACTTGTCAGAATACATATTTAGTGTTTCTTCAGTGTTCTGTAATCACTCTGGTTTAGAGTTCATAAATTAAAACACCTTTCTGCAAAGCTCGTCTGTCAACAGCAGTATTTTAAGGAAGGTGAACAATGACATATCGTAGGTTTCTAGTGTCCATAACAGAAAATTTTAAGCATCACCTGCAGAATTAATTTCACTTTTTTTAAATTATTTTTTGTTTTTTCTAAATTGAAATAATTCAGTTACAAGTGATTTTTTTCAAGTTTCCTTTCTTCAATTTTATCATCCAAGAACGTATGTGACAAATCAAATTTTGCCAGCTATTCATCTGTCCTGTGGACTTTAAGGTAATGTCTATATAATAAATTAATTACAAAGGAAACAGCTGTTTAAATAATACCAATTTATTTCTAAGTTATCATCATCCAGATGAAGAAGTTCTAATGTTATTTTGATATTCTGTCAAATGTATAAGGTCTTATGTCACCGAATGGAGAAAAGATTACTGTCCATGTTCTGAAATTCTGTAATTTTATAGATTTGGTTTTTGTTATGATTTTTTCAATTGAATTTTTAAATTTGATTCCTCCAACTGCCAACTTTGTACACCTAAGAGCTGCTATGGTTCTGAGGCAGTATACCAAAATATATATTCTTCAGGTACCAAGACATATGTGTGTATACATGAATATATTTAACTCAATAAATAATCCTCTAAAACACCTCAGTATTTAGCCTATCCTGGATATGTATTTACCCAGTCTACCTCCCATGTTTACATAAGTGATTATAAAATTCTCTTGGGAAAGCAAGGTAGGTCTTATAACCTTCCATTGAAGTTTTTATAAGTTTACATTTTGAAGAAAAAGATTATTTTGGCTTCTTATGATATTAATCTCCTTTTTTCTTTTTTTCATATATAGAATTTTCCTCCTTTTCCTTCAAGGGAAACCAGACAAATAAATGAAAAAAATATTCCCAGTGTCTGAATGGTTTTGGACCAACATTCAGGTAGAGATTTAAACTTTCAAAGAGTAGCCCTACTGACTGCAAAGGGAATTACCACCTGCTCAGAGGAAGGCTTGTACTTAAATTCCTTGCTGAAGTAGAAAAGGTAGCGATATCTATTGCTAGTGGGCAGCAAATAACCTATAAGCATTATGCTAATAACAATGGGAAAAATTAAAAATTAGGAATCTTGCCAGAAAATACAAAAAGAATGTCTCTACTTAAAATTTCAGTCCACTTATTTAGGGATAGATGCTGTAGACATGGAGTCTTAGCTGATTCAGTTGACTTTTGATTCACAGTGTCCTGGAGTCATCTTCACTTTCCTATCTAGTGAAAGTAAGGCCATACCCCGTGGTGAAGAACAAAACCTAAACAAAACAAAATGTCTCTAAACTAGAACCAGATTGAACAAATAAAACATGGAGACTTGCTGTTCAAAATATGTTTCAGCAGGAATTGTAGGGAAATGGAACTTATATAGTAATGAACTCATGGTACAAAAGCAGGCTTACCACAATTCAATCTCCAAACAATAGCATTTTTTGTGGGCTTGATCCTCAGAACTGCTGGGCACTACAAACAATTTCCATTGACTTCTAGGGGAGAAGAAAACAGTCAGTACTTCACAGGACTGAGCCACATGTTCAGAATGAGTACACAAGAGGCAGCCAGGAGACCCAACCAGAAATGCTGGCTGTGTCTTGTTATCCACAGCAAGAGCTTGGATGTCAGACCTTGAGTGCTGAGCCAATTGTGAGCTTGGGGAATTTACAGTCTTTATGGAAATCAGCGTGGAAATCTTTCCTGAGTTCACCTTCAATTGCTACTATCTTATATTATGCAAGTGTTTTAAGATACTTTGAATAATTATGGACAAATAAGGGATATGAGCCAAATCTGAAACCTTTGCTTTCTCCATTCATCAATAAAAGCTCAACATGCCTCAGATGGAAAACAACAGGGGGCTATCTTCATCTTACAACAGCCTGGTTTGTTAGTACACTTTGGCAATGGATTTTTTAATAAGCTTGAGCCTTATCAACCTTTGCAAGTTGTACTAGAAAAGGATTTCATGTCCCACTGACCTTAGGGGAAAAAACAAAATTTTGAAAGATGTTATTTGTAGAGGCATTTCATGAATTTGGGTGCCTACAGTAATCAATAGGTCTCTGCAGCTACCCAGATCATATCAGTATTATCTTAGTATTGTAAATGAGCTCTTTTGAGTACCAATGGCAGTCTTCCCCCCACCAAAAAAAAAAAGTGAAAAGGTGGATTAGAATAATCTACCCTGACACAATGATCCTAATGGGTCCCTTCCAACTTGAGTTGTTATATGATTCTGTACCCTATATCAATGTGATGATGATGATGCTAATCCATAATCTTGGTGTTGTTAATGAAAGGTAGCAAGATTTTTGTCATTTAGTCAACAATAAAATATGTAAAACATAAAAACACCTAGAGTTCCACGCAGAATCTAGTACCTGAAAGCAGAAAAGTCTGATAGAAATATTGCTAAGATTATTATATTTAATTCAGAAAACGGTAGGATAATGTGAATGGTAAGAAAGCTTGTGCTGTAGTAATAAACAACAAGCACATATGAGTCCTACTTTCAGAATTGTTTTGAGACTTAACTCATTGATGTTGGCAAAGAATTTGTGTGATCCTTGAGTATCAGAGATAAAGGAATGTAAAATATTGTAGTTAAATGTCAGATATGGCTGAAAGGTAGAATAAAAAAAACACAGAAGGCTTGCCTTATATTTGCCCCTCAAGGAGCATTCATCTACTTGTAGGATATTTATATTATTCTTATTAATATACATGTGGAAGTTTTCTCCTAGAGTGGTTATTTGCAAACCCTCTACAGCTCATGATTTCTAATGGTCAGAAAAGCATCAGAGAGCAAAATTGCAATATATTGAATTCATGGCTTTTGATAAAATTTTTCTAGCTATGCAGCACAAGGTCTTCAAGTACATGCAGTATCTCAGGTGCATCCTCTTAAAAAATAGCAGTGTATTATAAACAAATGCAGCTGTGTTTGGAGCCCCTTTTGAGCTGCATATGAAGTCTATAAAGCAACCATCTTTCACTTCTTGAAGATTACAATGCTAATTAAATACTGCCTGTTTGATTCCTGGTTGCATTAATAAATGAGGAAACCAAAATGGTTTTCTGAGAGATGGTATATATGCCTTTTGCACAACAGGATCCATATAGAAGACTCTGAAGTTATTGTCTGTCTTTCCAATACTTCTTTGTTGTTACTTCCAAGGTTTTCTTCCCAGTTCAGGGTCTTGTAACTTCTAAAACTTTTCAGCAGCATTTTAAAGATAAACAGATTGATTCCAGATTGTCTGCCAGTCATGCTGTATCCTGTGTTAAAATGGATGATATATGGATGAGAAGAGATGTAGGTAGGACCCAAATCACATATGGTCAACATATCTTGTATTCAAAGGAAATAATTTAAAATTCAGTAAAACACTCTGCCTTTTGAATCTATTGGTTTAAACTGCACAGACTTCCTCATTGAAAATATAACATAATTATTTTTACCTGTATTTCTCTCATTGCAAACAAAGGATAATAGAATTCCTTTTAAGTGGCTGAATTTGGGAAGTGATTATCAGTGGCATGATAGTGGCAAGTATTTATTAGATGTCTCATTACTCGCTCCTAACCAGACAGATCTGGTCTTCACAACGTTACCTGCAGTCGTCAGCAGTGTCTGGATGGGATGTGAGATGTCATAGTTTTGCTAAAATATACAATCCTGTGATCTCATGGCTGAAAACAGCAACCATATGTCTTCTTCTCCATTAGGACCTACCACTATCCATTCAGTTTGCAATGTACCCAGCTCCATCATGTAAACCTTTCCAATACCTTTCATAAACTCTTGTAAGTTTTTATATGATTGCTAGTATACTAGTCATAAGGTCCTAGCAATTTTTTAACAGTATTTTATTTAAAGCAGCAGTTTTTAAATAATGAGTTTTGAATACCTCCTCTGATTTTGATCTCTCTGACTAAAACACCAAGTGGCAGTGATAACGTTTGTTCTTCTTTCACCAATACACAGAAATGAGGGAGTGTAGGGATTAGAAACCCTAACTTTTGCACAAAAAACAAATATGGAGTGACTATCTACCTCAATTAAACTACTAAGACATCTTCTCTCTCATGATTTGGACCACAATCATACTTTCTGAACCTAAAAATCATCCACTGTGGCCACCTGATCTCATCTTTGAGAGTCTAAACTGTGACCACTCATGTGTAAACCACCTTCAGGCTGATGGTGAAGGTAACAAATATTATGACTATAATGTCTGCAATAATTGATATTTGCAGGAGATAAATAAAGACTTCTTTTCTAAGCTAGAGTTCACAAAGTTCACTCTAGAAAATGTGTATAACATTACACTGCTTCATCATGTGGAAGAAGTTCATTCACATTTTGCACATGTGTTTACACATTTGTTTTGTTAAAACAAATGATGATATCATTCACCTATAGCAAGATGAAACTCAGCTGTATGACAAATAGCTGCTTTTGTCTTAAATCATCCCTGGCCTCTCTGAACACATTCCTCTTGTTTGAAGGCCATTCTCTCCTCAGATACATAGCTGCAGCATTTCAATTCATGAATTTAACCTCCCCAGTGCAGTAGAGGAGGATGAATTTCATTCTTCTTGCCTTAACACCCATGACAGGAGTTTATGGTGTTTCAAACAGAAGATATACACTATCACATTCACAGAACTTGCCAAGACAACGGGTGGGCACTCAGACCTCACTGAGTCTTTCCAGGCCTTACAGATCACATCTCAGTCCAGGAAAATTTAAACAATCCCAAAGTAGGAAGCCTCATCACCAGCATAACTAGGTAGATACATATACCCAAGCATGTTAGTCATGGAACATATTAGGAGGGACAGTTCTTCAACTACCTGAGAGCAGATCGGCTTCTCCAAAGTGGTGAAGGAAGGGGTATTTTCAGTGTATCTTGGGATGGCTGGTTGCAACTCATAGAAGAGCTTAATCTGTTCACTTTAAGATTGAAGAGATGAGGAATAGAGCTCTGGAAAACAGAGGTAATACTTACGCATAGACACATAGATGAAGGAGAGCTAATAGTTAATAAGTGAAACTTTACAATGATAATATGTTTCTTGCATTTATGTTAAACATGCTAAGAATCTTAGTGATAATTTCCTTCTTTTAATTTTTGCAGAGAGCTAGTACACCTTACTGTACAGAAATTCTTGACTACAAGAGTTTTATCAGCAAGAGTTTTGAGTGTCACAGCTCAAAACAGCCACTGCCTCTCTAAGAAGGATGGAGGCACTTAGGAAAACCACATGAACAATATTTTTCAACCTAACTCTGACCTTTTCATTAAACTCATGCCTGTCTATGGTAAAGGTAGTCAGACAGACAATCTATTCCTGGCTCACAGAGATTCAGGATTCATTTAGGATTTCAGACCCCTGCTATGATCACTACATTTGATTGCTACTGGCTAATGAGATGTATTTTACCAGTCAATTCGATTTCAACCTGAAGAACACTGGTTTGGCTTGCTTTGTTTCTTTGTTGGTTTGGTTTGGTTTGGTTTGGTTTTCCTCCTTGTGTTTTAAATGGAGATAAAGTTAATATGGTCACATTTGTTTAACTGCTTCTGTTTGCCAAGACAAGATATCTCAGTGCACCAAATCCTCAGTACTTTCATATCAGAATCCATGCCACTGACACTATGAGAGTAACACTAAAAAATTATATTTTTTTAATCAACCATGGTTTTTATAGGTCTTACAACAATATATTTTTATAAATATATTTGAATAAAAATAAATAGTTGTTGAAGACTCTTGGTATTTGGACTATCAGAGACTTCCCATAGTATTAGTAAAAGCAGGCCAAAGTTTAGGCTTCACTCTATGAATATTATTTCCAGGATTCCCACTACTTCTGCGCACTGTGTGTATCATTGAAATATTTTCTTCCACTTTCCAAGGATGAAAAAACTGAACACAGAGCTCCCAAAAAACAGTTTTTTGAACTCTGAACTGTATGACCCAAGAAAATGATCTGAAACACTGAGCCAAGGCAACATTTATTTTTCCTTCTTTCGTAATTGTCAATCATTCTGTTCACCAGAAATTTCCAAATATAGAATTATTTTGTCTAGTACCCACCACCTTTTGGCCAGCAAGACAAATTCCTCTCCTCATTAGCAACACTAATGGGGAATGCAATCTTGGCACATGATTTCAAGTCCCTACTTCATTCTTAGTCTCTTTTATATTACCGTCCGTACACACTCTAGTATTCAACTAAGTCATTGTCAGAGCAACTAGAACGCTTTCAGATAGGGTGAAAGATGTCCCATATTGGTGACAGTCTGAAAACATGCTCTTTGGTGCAGTACGTCTGCAAGTACATGTATGAAGCAGAGTCAAATTTTTCTACAATTACTAGTCATCTGTGGGGCTCCAGTTTTCAGATGCCCAACTTCAGGAAAGTAAAGGTAAGCAATTCCTTGCCTAAGAAAGAAAGTATCTTGATCTCAGCTCTCAGAAAAATAAGGCCCTGTAATGTTATTTTAGTTTCTTGCAACTACAGAGCCCTTGGTTGTATCTGGTGTGGAATTCTGGGGACTCTTCTACAGAGAGAAAAAGTGGCAAAGAGAGAAACATCTCTCTCCTTTTAAGAAACAAAAGTTTGAGCATGGATGCATTCCCTTTCCCACTGCTCTGTTTCCCTGTTTCTCTAACATTCTTTCACAAGTTGCATGTCCCCCATTCAACACGGGATGCCAAAATACCTTTCCTTTCCACACAGGCTATGAAGAGAGGTATGGTTCTTCAACAGAACCTTTAACATAATTCATCTGCACCTTACTCAACACTTACCCTCTGCTGAGGCTTTGAGTGTCTCTTATTCCCCACAAACATACACAGAAGCACCAGTGAAAGGAGGATATGTAGGATCAGATTAGGGATTTTTTTTCTTTTTTTTTTTTCTTTTTCAGGTATCTAAAAAAAAAAATACTTTGACAATTAGACATATGTTTAAAATCAAAAGAAAGTGTAATGATTGGGCTGATCCATTTTAGTTTGTTATTTAACAACCCCTGTAGCTGTCCTTTAACAATGACAACTGTAGTATAATGGAGAAAGAAGAATGACAAATGTTTTGTGGAAGCATAAAAATATGAAAGTAAATATTGTATTAAGCATACTACTCACTTCAAAAAGATACAAAATATTGTAACAGTTTGAGAGGAGCGAACCCTCAGGTTTTTTTCTACTATGTGATCCCTTCTGTCAGTAAGTCTAGTCTCAGAGATGTGGTATTTCCTCCATCTCCTTTTCCTGCCAGGGTTAAGCTCTAATAAAATGATTCTAGTGTACCTCAATAGCTGGAGGACCATGAATGTAAAAATTATCAACTCCCAGTCTACCCTGAACTTGTGTGGGATCTGCTGCTCCAGCTGGATCCCAGCAAGTCTATGGGACCTGATAGGATTCATCCAAGAATCCTCAAAGAGCTGACTGATGTCATCACAAAACCTCTCTTGAAGATTTTTGAGCAGTCTTTGGAATCCAGAGAGGTCTCAAGGCAGCTGGTGAACATTGTCCTGATTTTCAAGAAGGACCAGAAGGAGGGCCTCAGAAACTACAGTCCTATCAGTCTCACTTCAATGCCTGGTGAAATTATAGAGAAGGTTATTCTGGGAAGTATTGAAAAACACCTGAAAGACAACATAGTCATTGGTCGGGGCCAGCACAGCTTCAGGAGAGGAAAGTCCTGCTCATCGAACCTGATTTCCTTCTATGACAAGGTAACCCACCTGATTCATCAAGAGAAGCCAGTAGATGTAATCTTTTTGGATTTCAGTAAAGTTTTTGATACTGTCTCTCACAGGATCCTTCTGGACAAAATGTCCAGCACACAGCTGGATAAACACATCATGTGGTGGGTGAGCCATTGGCTCAGGGGTTGAGCACAGAGGGTAATGGTGAATGGGGTAACATCAGATTGGTGACATGTCACCAGTGGGTTCCATAGGGTCCCATCTTGGACCCCATGCTCTTCAACATCTTCATAAATAACTTGGATGCAGGAATGGAAGGAATACTACACAAGTTTGCAGATGACACAAAATTGGGAGGAGCTGTTGACTCCCTCAAAGGCAAGGAGGCCCTGCAGAGACCCCAGAAAAATAGAGGGCTGGGCAATCACCTACCATATGAAGCTCAACAAGGGGAAGTGCCAGATTTTGCACTTGGGATGGGGCAACCCTGGGTGTATGTACAGACTGGGGATGAGATGCTGGAAAGCAGTGCCATGGAAAGGAACTTAGGGGTCCTGCCCGACAAGACACTAAGCTCTTAGAGAGAGTCCAAGGCAGGGCAAGGAAGATGGTGAAGGGCCCTGAGGGGAAGCCATATGGGGAGTGGCTGAGGTCGCTTTCGGCATTTCATCCTGGAGTAGAGGAAACTGAGGGGAGATCTCATTGCAGTTACAACTTCCTCATGAGAGGAAGAGGAGGGGCAGGCACTGATCTCTTCCTGTGGTGACAGGATCCAAGAGAATGGCCTGAAATTGTGTCAGGGGAATTTTAGTTTGGATATTAGAAAAAGGTTCTTAACCCAGAGGGTGGTCGGGTGCTGGAACAGGCTCCCCAGAGAAGTGTTCACAGTACTGAGCCTGACAAAGTTCAAGAGATGTTTCGACAATACTCACAGGCACATGTTGTGACTCTTGAGGATGGTCCCATGCAGGGCCAGGAGTTGGACTTGATGATCCTTGTGGGTACCTTCCAACTTGGCATATTCTGTGATTCTGTAAAGAGAGAAGATTCAGTGGTTGGTCTTGCCATGTTCTAAAAGGTTCGCTGAGGTCAAGAAAAGAAAAAAGAGTGGGTTTCCTTTTTGTCAAATCAGTCAAATTCTGACTCAGCATCCACTTACTCTCCAAATTGCTGCTTCTGTGCTCTAAGGTTAGGAAGGATTTTTAGCTCAGAAGTTTATAAAAACAAAACATTTTTAATGAAGTGACATAAAAACTGATAAGAAGGAAGGAAATTTAGAGAGGGACTTGTGTATCCCAGGTGTGCCAGGTTGTCAACCACAGTGGATAACAAATACCGTTTACACTCTTTACCACAAGAGGTAATGTGCTTTTCCTGAAATCACAGACTGTTTAACAAACAAAAGACTGAATGTTCTTTGAAAGTTACATGTTACTGGTTATTCTTTGTCACTGGAAATAATCCTGGATGGTAGATGTCTTGACACTTTTTGGCTGCTGCTGCCACAGATGACAGCTAATGGATCATGGTGGTGGAAGGCTATTTCTCATAAATGTCAGATTTCTTGACAATAATTCTTTCAGCTAGAAAAAAAAATCTCTTCCCTGACCAGCACTTTAAATACTACTGGAAAGTAAAATCCAGAGCAAAGACTTTGGACCAACTTTGATTTATTAACTATCATGGAAGTTGTCAAGTACTATAGATTTTAGTATAGGAGAATATCAGAAAATATTCTGATACTAAATACGTTCTTAAAAAATAACAAAGAATATCTTGACTGAGAAAATTACAAGTGTGTGCCTTGAAAGCTATCCACTGAGTTCAAAACTTTATCTTCTTTCTAGAAATGTGGTTACTGGACTTTGATAACAGAAGTCACAATGGGTCTTTCAACAAATAAGGTACTTTTGCATTAACAATTTATTGAGTCGGGATCTTTCTATCACAAACAAGTGTCTATTTGCTGTACCTGTTGGAATCCAAAAGAATAATGCAGGTGATGCCTTTCAAACTGAAATGTACTTATTAACATCGTCTCACAAAGCCAGCGAGTGTTGTTAGTGAGAAATGACAGCATGTGGCTCAACTGCACATACTCCACTGCTGTCAAATTGCTCAGTATAAATTACATCAGGTAAAATGGGCACCCAGCTAAGTGAATTCTTCGCTGATTGGAGTTTCACTGTCTGTTATTCTGGGAGTTTTTTTGCAACATGATCCAAACCTTATTAAAAGCAGCAGAAATGCACCCCTTGATTTCCATTCAACTTCAGGAGCCAATGAAAATGTAGGGCACTAAGCACATATACAGGTTCTGATCCAAATAATAGTATAGCAAATTATACTAATTAATCTTTTCAATCACCTATCTAATATGGTAAGAGACAGGTGATTGATTACTATTTGCTTTTAAGATAAATCTCCAGTGCAAATGGTCACCATTTTTTTGATTAATCCTTTTCTGAGAAAAGAAAATAAAATTAGTTATACATTTTAACAACTGCAATTAGTCAAAATTCTGGGGACTTACAGAGTATTCCAGCTTGGAATAGGATAACTGTGATTCTTGGCAAACAGTTCACACTCTGGATTCCTCCTAGATTAATAGAAGTGAAACAAGAGACATGAACTTTACTCAAAAGCATAAGCTCCACCTTAATGCAGAAATTAGCCCAAAAGCTTCCACTGCACTTGGAATAGTACAATACCACCATGACCAGGTCACATAATATCTTTTCAGTTGTTTTTATTGTTTCTGTAGTCTCTATGCTAAGAATCAACCAAAGCAGACAATTTCCCCCACCGGGGTCAGAGAAATAACATTTAACATCACAAATCTGTCAAATAAATCTGTCGAATTTGAAACTAAAAAATGCATATTAACTCTGGCAAATGTCTTTATGATGGTTTCTTGGGTTTGTGGGGCCATTCTGGATCTTAGAAGAGTCTTCATTCATTGTCTTTCTCTCTCTCTGAAATCATATGCTTTGTTTTCATAGAAAAAAAAAAAGAAAAGAAACTCTACCCCTGAAAACGCTGACATTTTTGCGTAATGTAATTCTTGTTTTGTATCAAGCCCCTGTTCCCCATCACTCAGAATAAGACCTTTCAGAACTACAAAATAAATTATATTCTAACCTTAAAGAACTTTTGATAAGACCTAAGACTGC
Source organism: Corapipo altera (assembly GCF_003945725.1). NCBI lineage: Eukaryota > Metazoa > Chordata > Aves > Passeriformes > Pipridae > Corapipo > Corapipo altera. The sequence goes on along the minus strand of NW_020884921.1, from coordinate 4,957,526 downwards.
ATTGACTATCACATTGTTAAAAAAAAAATACAACAAAACAAACAAACAAACAAACAAAACCAAAAGGAGAGTAAAAAAAGCTTTAAAGAACAATAAAAAAACAATTTGTAAGCACTGTTTTGAAATGTATACATAGTGCTGTCAGTCGGTGAGGGTTTCTTTTTTGCATTTTGAAAATTTACATTTTCCAACTGTAGTTCTAGAACATTTCACTGCATGCTGCTATCAATCATCCTTAGCCTAGAAATGTACTGTACATTAGTAATGCTTAATTGGCATATTTAAAGTAAATAGCTACTTAGTTTTGCTGTAAAATCTTTGGGAACAATTTTATGATACCACATGGCATTGTTTATTTCAAAAGCAAATAGTCAAGTCTTCAATGTTAACTCCGATAGGAGACAATTAGGAGTATTGAAATACTTGGCTTGCCAGGCTGCAGCTAAATACAGTTCATCAGAATACTGCCTGACAATGAAATAAATGTCTCTTATTGTATGCCTGAAAATTAAGAAGAAAAGGTTAGATGTAAAAGAAAAGTGATGATTGAACTTTGTCAAGAACGGTGAAAAAGAGGAAACAAACGTATAAAAATGAGGCATTAAAAAAAAAATAATGAGAAGCTGTAACAACAGCAAACTGGAGAACAGGAGGAGAACAATGGCATGAGGCCAGATCCTGCTCCCTGCTACACCCATTACCATCGTAGGCTGAGACTGCATAGGTGTAACTGAGAGCAGAGCGTGCTTCCTGATCTGCTACCAGTTTATACCAGCTCCCAAGGATCTATTTCCACATCAAGTATAAACACCATCCTCTGCACATGGTAAATTTCTGCATTTTCTTCTGTGTAACTGTAAAGAGGGAAATTTATTGTAAACAAGCAATATGGAACAAGTATTTAGGAGCATATAGCCAGTCCACTATCTTTTCCTAGACAATTCTTGGCCTGACTCTCCCGTATGATGTCCTGTAACCATGCCACAGACTTTCTCTCTGCCTAACAAATTTCCCTGCCACTCTCCTCTGTGCTTCCAAATAAAGGAGGATCCGTGAGGCACACGCCATGCTGTGCACTGGCAGTCAGACCGCTGCATGACTGGCAAAACACGGATGGCACTCTCCCTACTAAACTGGTATGTGATGTTTCATTTACATTTGCCAGCTGGCTAATAGTAGCCAAATGTTTGTTGCAAAGAGCGAGTGAGAGAGAAAAATAGCCATATCCTTTGGCACACAGAATAATAATAATCCTCCTCCGGAACAGGCTGGCACTGCTCGAACCAGAGCCATCTTTCCGACTCTGAGACACTATTAGATTCTCCACCCTTCTCTTCTAAATTCTGCAGCAGATTGTTTGGGCTGGAGAGAGATGGAGACAAGAGGTCCCATCTGGTACCAGTTCCTTATTTCTTTGTAGCTCTATAATAGCTCCAGGTCTTTTCACAGTTGATTCAGGAGGCGAGGGGAAGAGTTGGATGAGGGGAGGCAGTGGACCCAGATATTCTACAGGCTAGTCATGTTTTTATTTTTCCTTTGTGTTTCTGCTCTTCTCTTTCCCTCCAGATTGACAGGAATTAACAGGCATCTGCTCTCTTGCATTCACAGCTCTATAGTGCAGACCTGTCAATAGTTACCATACTTGCTGAGATTATTTTATGGGCAAGACATTATACATGGCTAGGCAGAGCTAGTGTGAAAAATAACTTTCTACATTGCTTTTTTCCACACACCTCTCACCTGTGACTATGGGGTTTTTTTGTTTTCTTCATAAGAGCTAGAACAAAACTTTTAATTCTTCTATATTTTTAAGTGTGTCTTTTCCAACAACTTATCTTCACAGAGGATTAACTGCATGTCTCCAACACCTTAATTTCAGACACAGGTTCTGTCAAATGACAATCAGTTTCTACAGGTTTGTTGGATGAGAGTAATTTTTGTTCTATAGATTTGTTTCAATACCATGTAGGCAGAGACGATAGAGTAGACCTGCAAGATGCCCATGTAAATACTCAGCAACTTCTTCATCCCTCTCTGTTCAAGCACTGTCATTCATCAATCTTGGGTGAATCCAGAGTCTTAGTAACACTGAATCCTGTCACTGCAATTTGACAAGAAATGTCAGCAGAGAAAAAAATCCTTCCTGAGGAATGCTCTGATTCAGACAGCAAGATGTGGGCTTACAGGCTCTGCGGGAAAGGCAAGAGGCAAGCACCGCTATCTAGATTTCTGTCTCACCTTTCACAGATGAATCCACAGACACTGCTAGATGCAGATCAATTTCTAAGCCCATTACTCTTCTTTTTTCATTATTTCCACCATTTCAACTAGCTGAGAGAGTCTTGCTGTTCAAAGGAAGATGCCTGACACAGAGAGGGAATTAGCAAAACTGAATGGAGATTACTTATTGGCTAGAGATCTTGAATTTGGAAAGTAGTCCCCTCTCCAGACCAGACAGGAGGAAGGGAGAATGGCTGGACTGTTCCTCAATCTCCTTCTTGATTTTTGTTTCTGTATAAAGTTTCTTTTTGGAGAAAGGTGGAGGGAGGCAGGGAGGCATGGGGGGGAATGGTCAAAAGCTATTTAATGCAACAGTATTTAATTACAGTAAGGAAAAGCTTCAGTCTGATTTCTTTGGCAGCTAATATTGTGCACTAATTATTCATAAAGGTCCTGAGACATCACTTTGATACATTTAAATTGAAAGATGAAAGGCTGACAACATATTTTACTAACAGGAAATCTAAAACTTTATCCTCCTCTCACAACTGTATCCTTGAAAAGTAGAGGTTCAATTATATATCAGCTCTATAACAAATATTTTGGATGAGCAATCCACTGCTGCAGGAAGGAAGGAAATAGAAGCAAATAAACACAAAATAAATTACAATTCAAGGAACTAATTTGAAAGATGTTGAGTGCATTCTGAGTAAAACTGAATGTCCTAAGGATTTATTGGATTGGGCAGGATTTGAAGTTGTTTACCACACTGAAAGATCAGAGTCCAAAAATACACTAAACCAATTTTTTTTTAACCTGATATGGCAAGAGTTTTGCATTGAACACATAATAGTTTCCATTTAACCAAGTGTTCAGTTCCATGTACAACTGCCTGAAATGGAGTGTTCAGTGGTGACTCAAAATTCTGATTGTTAGGCCTGTACTTTACCATATTCTTAGTTATAAAAGATAAAGAGAAAAAAGAAGTCCTTTATTGTGGTCTTAATTTACAGCATGCAAATGATTACACCTTATCAAAGCCTTGGAGGGAGGTGAGAGAAGCAGTAAATTAATTGATTAGATTTAGGACATGTGTATATCTTGATTCACAGCTAGATTTTCCCTCTTTAATGACTAGCATTGACTTGCATATGGGTTTAGTGCTGATATTTAATTCTGAACTTAAATGTCAATTAAACGATCACCAGCAATCAACTAGTGATATTTTGGTTATTAAATTGAAATATGTTGTGCGTAATAAGAAAGTATGGACATAAATACCATATGTATGGTAAGAGAAAGTGTAGGTAAGAGAAAGGAATGAATCTATATTTGTCCCCCAAGCCAGTTGCTCTCTGATTTGTAGGCACTTCTCAAATATACCTAATATTCCATCAAACATATCCAATCTAATATAGCTGAGAATATTTTTCAAGTGAGAAGACTGGCTATTGATTATTGAGTCTGCTATAATACTGTAACTCAATGAGACAAAACATTACTGGGAAGTAATAAGAGCTGGGGGGCACCTGGCTTGTGTAGGGAACGGAGGAGAAGCATGCCTTCTGCTGCTATCTGATTTAAACTGACCACTTAAAAGCAATGTTTTGAATGTGGTTTTTTTGGAGGAAGTGTGAATGAGCTCTGGGGAGGGTAGAGAAAGTGGAAAACAATTATAAATATATCTAATGTTCAAAGAGAGTTTCGTGTTGTAACCGTATGATAAATATAAATAATTTCAAATAATTTAATTATATCTGAAGAATAATTTTCTATAAATATCTACAGGACCAGATAAAACTACACTAAGATATCTCACTCCAAATAAAACGTTGTGATAAGAGGTTTGTTGGAGAAAATACTTGTTTTGATCAACCCAAACTCAATATCCCTCCTTATGTCCCCTAAAATTGGCGAAGAGTGGAAATTATTCTTTCTTTTACAAAATACATTTTTTTTCTGGAAAGCAGTATGTTAGTGACATAAAATACTGATATCAAAACAAATAGTTAAATTTGAGTGTTTTGGTGTAGGTGTTGAAAATTTTTAAATCCTATCAAAATAAGCATTTGTTCTGCCCTAGAAATTTGTTACCATGGAGCTGATCTTTTTAATAATATTTAATATCTACAGTCCTCTTTTTTTATTTATTTTCACTTCTTACTCTGGACAGTACAAGTTCAATGCCTTGAAATTTCCACTGATGTGAAATGTGCCAGAGTAGGCTAAATTTCAGAAAAGGACACTCACAGGAGGGCATAAGGCAGAAGTACAGCTGTCTAAATTGCTCCTAATTGCTCAGCAGATAGAGCAGAGCTATATTTCAGTGCACACAAACATATTTTACCTCTAGCACATCTGATCTCTTCTTGCCTCTAGCCTCTGTCAGGGAGATTTGCTAACTATATCCCCTGCGAAAAGTCATATGAGTTTGACTTGACTCCAGCTCTGACAACTGGGATTCCCTGCAGTCACAACTCCTGTCACTCAAGTCCATTTCTCTGTCTGCCCTAAAGAAAAGATTCACATCTTGCAGTAGAAGCATGAAAATTGCTGACTGATTAAGTCTGAACCTTAAATGGTACCCAGAGAGCCAGTTAGCAGTGTAAAGTGAGTGGTAATGCATATATCAAAGGCAGGTGCCTTTACCTTGTTATTTCAGATGGACAACTGAAGGTGCAAAGGGAACAGAGGTTTCCAACAATGGATAGCCAGCACCTTCAAACCTTAATTACTTTTTCTAGTAATCTTATTTAAGTGCTTGTTTAGAAGAGCTAAAAATACAATTGTGCTGGTGAAACACCATGGAGACGTGGGACTAGGCTAGTACTTAAGGTGGTCACTCATTGTGTAGTGATGCACTGACACTTGAAAGTTAATGAAAATTTAAAGTTAGCATTGCACTTTGGGTGGAATCTATTTCACCATGGTCCATGAAGTAGTTTTCAGAAAGGTAATCTCAGCCTTTCTATGAATGTCTATCTCTTTCTCTGAAATACTCTCATTTTGCTCCAATGCGGTGATCACCAGGAGCTCCCTAAGCAATAGTTAGTTTATAGGCTTAATATTTTCCTAATTTTTTTTTGTATGGCATGTCTTTTAATCCTTTGCAAGTCATAAGGTAACTGGATGCATCTTTTCCAGACCCGACAAGCTTATAGTGCGCTGTTGGATTTGTTTAAACTATATAATAGGAGTGTGCTCATAATTTTGCTGCAGCTATAACCAGGCACTTCTGTTAACTGTCTGTTTCAAATCCTGATTTGTATAACTCATAGGTTTTCAGATCTTTCCAGATTTCCGTTGTGTAACATCAGTCCTTATGTGACTCTACGTAGTGTCTGGTACAGCTGTTAATATCTTTAGGGTTTCAAATATATTTCCAAATTAAAGCAAGAAAAAGACTTAAAGAGAAAAAAACTCTTGGCCTAATTAAGAAGAGTGAACTAGATTTAACGATGAACAATTTATTGGCAGTTAATAGAGCTCATACATGGTAGCCAGGAGCTAGATAATTTATCATTAAAAAGAGTCTCCATTACATATAAAATCCCTTCTCTCTTGATACAGTTAGCAACTACACTTCACAATTACCATTTTTATAACCCTGATTCACTGGCAAATGAAGCTGTATTTCACAGAGTAGCAGCAAAACTTGTAGGTGCTGTGAATATTTAAATATACTGGATTCAAATTCTTCATCAAGCAATTTATGTACTTCAATCAATGCGCCTTTGCAATTGTGACCTTGATTCTCAAAGTTTTATATTTCAGCCACCAGTAACTTCATTATCCATCTGGAAAACTCCTTAAAATGCTTCTGGTTAATGCAGTCAATAAAGTACATGATAAGAAAGTGTTCTGTGAACACCCAAGTATGCCCCAGATGTTTCAGCATCCTACACTTGCACAAGAGGCAAACTGCTGTTCCCATGATCGAAGCGGCCACATCCAGCAAGTCAGTGGGAATGATGCTTGTGTCATTCAGGATAGGTTATGACAAGAGTTAATTTGGCTTCTTGTTTTGCCTTTGGGGTTCAGAAGTGGAGGAATTTGTGCTCCACAAGTTGGTTAAGATGTGTGTGCAGATGTGTAAATGTCTGCACCTGCGATGCTGCCTGTTGGCAACCATGCAAAGCCAGACCAGAGGCTTTCCTTTTGGCAAGCAGAAGTTCAGAATGTAGAAGTTTTTCCAGCATTGTTTCTTCAGGTACTGTCCCTCTCCAGGCAAGGGAGAAGGCAATTTCACTCTGCAATAAGCTAATCTATGTACAGCAGTGTTGAAACTATCAACTTTGTCCTATTTGGACTTTTGGAGGCAATGCTGAGGTCAGCAACATAACCCATCAGCTTGATGAGTAGAGGCATTCTCCTCCACTTACAGGTAACATAAGAAGATGGTCTACCTTGAAGAAAGCTGCATCTGCTGACAAACACTTCACCTCCTTGTGGGCAGTGCTCCAGCACTCCTTGAAGAAGATTTGAGGCATCATAGAGTTCACTCAGATGGAAGGCACTGGTGATCAGGACATGAAAGACATGTTTTCTGGCTGCTTCTCTGATTCTTTTTCCCCTCCTGTTTCCTTCCAAGCAGATCTTCAAGATCTGTAAGTCTGAATGTGCAATGCCACTGCTCAGCCCTATTACCTGGTCAGTGGTGAGAGGGATATGAAACCTAGTAACATGAAATGTAGGATCAGACCTAGGATCACTGAGTGGCTTGAGCCATTTTTAAAGAGAGGGGTCCAAAACTGCAAGAAAGTGTTTATAAGACCATTTAAAAGCTCTCCTGACAATCGACTTCTTGCTTGCCTAGAGAAGACCACAGTCCAGCAAATTCAGCAAAAGTAACCTGGTGCCATTGTGGACAATGAGAACCTTTGCAGAAGACCACATCAAGAAGACCAAAAGAAGGTGGGAAGAAAGTCCCATGCATTGAGTAACAGTCAGATAAAAGCAGTCTTTTCATACCGTCTAATGGAAAGAGTGAAACACACTTGCCGAAGCCTGGTTTTTGATCTCAGGTATGAATAGAAGGTCATTAATGCAATGGGTTCCTTCTTTGTGGAGATCTCCACATTTAGGGCATCTGCACTGACACCTTTTTTCACAGAATGTAAGATGAAGACAAGAAGAGCAGAAGCTCCTTGGACCACCTGAGTGCATAGGGCAGCTCACCAACTAGCACATTCTTCATAATTTGTATGAACTCAGGTTAGCATCTCCACAAAGAAACTGTTCAACTGACACAGTGTCCTTGATGGGGCATATCTTTGACTACAATCCTGTGACAACTCTCTGAGTAAGGTAGGAGATGTATCATCACTCCTGTCACATCTGCAGTACAGAAATATAGAATTCTGGGAGAAGAGTTTACATATTCAGGCTCCTAAGCATATGAAATATCACCTTCTATCAGGTGTTTGGTATTTATAAAGAGGTTGGCAACATTAAATTGTATGTCAAACATATTTTCCATCATATTACTTAGTTAAGGTGAAAAATTGTTCTTCAAATAAAAAAAAAAAATTTCCTTCTGTTAAGTCTTATCTTGAACAAATTAGTATCTGTCAACAGGTTGAAAGATTGTTTTCAAACGGTAACAATTCTAACCTCCTCTGTTATATAATACTGGCAGAATACATATTTTAGAGGTCTAACATAATCAGAGATAATTAATCTCATCAAGGTAATAATGAACAGCTGCATCAATCTGCAGAGAGATGACTGGTATAACAAATGAGGTGAACATGGGTCAGCCACAAAAACACTCACTGGCACCAGCAGCCCATGAAAATTCAGATCTTGAAAGATTATTCGAATCTAGATTTCCAAACAGAATGCATTTTCCTCTTTCCTCTAAATTTAAAGATCACACTCTTTTAATATATAATTTTACAATAATTTATGAAAATGGAGAGCAATGTAGAATGCAATCAATCATTCATACTTCTGAATGGGAACCCGAAAATAGCAATGCTGTTCTGCAACTCTGTCAAGAACTGCTGCTGACATCATGTTTGTCCTGCCATCTTGGTGAACTTTTTGCTTCATCAGCACCTAAAATAAAGTTTTACTTCACAAAAGCTTTACATTTAATTGTGGGTTTCAGCCATTTGCAGGAAAGGAGGAAGAAAACATGCTTTGTAAACATATCACAAGTCTGTGTTCATTTTTTCCTTTGAGCCAGCTCAACGTTGCCTTCCATGGCAATGGAACGAAGGAAAAAAGATTATAAGATTTATAATAAAGTAACTGAAAAAAATGTAAAAAAAAAATAATCAGGATTCTCTGTCAAAAATGAGAAATTAGAGTTCCAAAAAAGTCATATCATCATCTTCCCAGCCTAGAAATATTGTCAAACAATGGAAAAATCCAGCATGTTTTGTTCTGACATTTTTAAATTGGAATATGTTTCATTGTGAACTCAAAACAGAGTTCACAATGCAAAACACAAAATCAGTGCACGTTAAACTATTTAACAGTAAAACAAATTATTCATAAGGGTAGCTCAATAAATTTTCACTAAAAAACAAGGGAAAACCTTCATTTTAATTTTACTCCTTTCCTGAGTTTTCCCTTGTTCTGTACAAGCTAGAAGTTAATTATTTACTCAGTTTCATAGTTAATGGAGCAGCACAGATGCTTTATTCCTTAAAAGTTTCACAGCACAAGGAGAAGGATGTCATAGTGAAACCCTATGTGAGCACAACCTACATGAAGTATAGTGAAAGTTTTGTCCCTGTCAGCTGTGAGACAGGAATATCACCTGGCCAGCATCAAGCAAATAAGACAACCCAAGGCATTTCCCGATCTGTAATGCCAAGGAGGGATGTAATTTGCAGTCAACCTGAACTAGGGTGGTTTTTAAGTGCTATTAATGAGAATTTAGTTAAGCAAGAGATACCATCTATCCAGTATGATTTCATGGACCAAGTCCCAAAACAAAGCGATATTTTAAATAGCAGTGCTCTCTCCTTTAACGTATCCTATGACTCTGAAGCTAATAAAGAATTTCCAGTGGCAGGTAGATGTTCTGAATCCTGCATGTGAGGAAAGAAATCAGACCCTGAGCAGTTCAGGAAAAAGCAGTCTGCCTGAAAAATAATGCACTCACATAGTGGGAAAAGCTTTAATCCTTTCACAGTTTGCTTGGACTCACGCCATTTCATTTCACTTAAGAAAATCTACCATTGGATAGATGGTACTCAGAAAAACAGAAGTTTGTTTTGTTTTGTTTTCCTGCATATTACTATTGATCCTTTTCATTCACAATTTTCAAAACCTTTTAGTTGAGTAAATTGCTTTCAACAGTCTAAATTTTCCTGATGTTTCCCCTACTCTACAGAGAATTGGCAGATCAATTCTTCATAAGATCAGTGTCTTGCCAGAACAGATTTCCAACTCTATATATTAGGTTAGTGAATACCAAAAGAAAAACATTCACAAAAGTGCTTGTTGATGCCCTCTATTCTGGAGATTGATGGAATGAAGATGTGTTAAAAACTTGCAGTCGAAGTCTGTCAAAGAAAGCAAATGTGTCTGCTTTTGATGACTGGTTTGATGACGCAATTACAAAGCAAATCTCATTATTTTCAGATAATTCTTATAGAAATTAAGGCTTGTATTCTTGGGAAAGGTGAAAATAGTGGTATTCTTATCAAAAAAATTATTAGCTAGAACTTTAAATACCAAGCCTAGGTACATAAATTAAATTAGCAGAAAATTTTCTGGATCACTGGTAAATCACAGAAAGAAAAAGAAAATATATTTTTCTAGATTTTTATAGGAAATTGTCTATCTCCCACCTATTTCTGAAGGAGCAAAATAACCCTCTGACCAACTGTAACTGCTATAATATCTTCCCAGTAAGGACTCCTCATAAAATAGGGAAGACATGTAGGGATTTGGAGGCAAGAGTATATATTCAGTCTATTTTAAAAAAAGTAACCCACAATATAAAACTGATTCTGGGGTCACTATGAGTTGTCAGTCATGGTTTCTTCTCCAGCACTATCATTAGATGTGAGACACACGTGTGACTTGCTGACCTTGAAGAAAATACAATTTGCAACACTCCACAATCAGAGAGAAAATCAGACTATAAGATGGAAAAAGCTGAAATAGATTAAGAGTGCATGGGGTTTGACTATTTGCCCCCGAAGGAGAGCTATACTGGAAGTAGGGAGATACTGAAGCCATCATATCTGATCAAGCATCTGGTCTGCTTCCTCCATTCTCTTTGTGAGAGTCTGGAAATCTAACATGCTGAGACAATAAAACCCCTCATTCTATCAGCTTCTGTATAGGAAAGCTGAAACCTTTCAGCATGAAGGAGAGTAATGAGCAGATCAAAGAGAGATCTGTTAGGAACAGGATGGAAATACAAGACACATATTACACACATGAAGTCTCACTGTGTAAACTTTCACTGTACTTCACTGTCATGGGCTGGCCTGCTACCTAGCATGGGTTCCAGGGATAGGTTTTGATGTGAATCATTTCTATTGCTGAATTCACCCAACTTTGGTGAGTAGATCTGCAGAGAGCTGTGTATTCCCTATTAACTGTAAGTTAATGCTTCCAGCTAGTGCCTTATGGTCAGTACCTTGCACTATAAACAGCCACGATGAAACAGCTATCTGTGCCTCTGCGGTGTCACAATAAAGGGAAAAGTGAGCAACTGTGGTTTTCACACAAGAATTGGGGCATTTACCAAGGATGATGAATCCTCCCACTCAGTTTTGTTCTCTAACTTTTTAGCAGCAACTTGTGGTCAGTAGAATGAAAGACTGCATGTAAAAGAATCATTATGAGATAGTCTGCAGCCAAAAAGAAGTAAGTCAGCAAAATGAGCCCAGTCCTGCACTCCAGTCTGTGCAGAAAATGAATGTGAATATTGTGAAGAACATCTGTCAAAACTTAGCCTGCTTTTGAAAGAGGAGCTCAAAATAAGTGGCACCTGGAAATTTCAACAGATTATTTTTTGTGCAGGCCACCAGCAATCATTTTCCTTATGGAAGCCATTTTATTCTGTCACAGTATTTAAATGTCAGAAGCAGGCATTGAGTCATTGACAATAATGATGTTAGTGTTTTCTCTATGGACAGAATGAGGAGACTGTGATTCCTGATTCAGCAGTCAACCGCAGGGTCCACAGGCAACACTGGTTAACAATCATGATGAGAACCTGTTCTTGTCACCAGCAGAAATATCTCAGGTACTGTGGATGCGCAGCTCCAGACTGTCATTCTCTAAGTATATAGAAACACAGGGAAAAAAACATAAGTAATTATATTTTCTTTGTTTATTGCCTGCTTGTCTACCTTTTACTCTAACTGAAGAAAACTGATGCCCAAGGAATCTCCTTTCATGAGTGACTAGCAGTTAGATTTGTATGTTCCTTCTTGGGAGCATCACTTAGCTGCATTCCAACTTCATTCAGCTCTCCCTTCCAGTATGCTGCAGTAGCTGCAAAAAACAGCTTTTCATGCTTTCCAAGGGCTGACCTTGGATTATAGACACTTTTGCTTTTTTTCTATAGATCTTGGGGTTCTTTTCACTCATGTTTATTCAAATGGCAATTAACAATGATACAATATCTTGTTTTGGATGCTATGGATGCTCAAGATGTTCAGGTCACGACTGATTGAGATTATGCAAGTATAGCTCAGTAAACCACCCAATGGAGACCAAACACAGCTCTGAATCTCCAGCACATCCTGGTAACCTTCCAGCTGCATCCTGCTTCTCAGTGTTAATATTATTAATAACATTTTGCATAAGAAAAAAATGGGGAAAAAAAATGCAGCTAATTCCCGAACTAGCCAATCTCTCAGTTTGCTGTCTGATCCTCTAATGACTGGTTCTTTTACTCTTTCTGGAGTTATCAACAAAAACATGTGAAATAATCCTAACTCATACCCTACCATCCACATCTGCTTCCACTAGAATGAAACCTCTCTAAGAATCAGTGAGGCACACACAGAGGATCTAATTAAATCCCTATGTCATTTCCTTTGAAACTGTCACACTGCAGCTCTTATCATGTATTCATTCACCCCCAGTGGTGGTGTGGTAATTTTAGCAGGGTTGTACTTAAGCAATAAGGCAGGGCAGCATGACAGTCCTGCTGAGATCACACCATACACTGGATTGTTAGACTGAGCACTGAAGACCAAGGACACCAGACAGTCAAGTTCCTGTGAGTGTATAAGAAATACTAGCATGTCTGAAGGATATTGTAAATTAGTCTTGTGTGTTATGGCAAGGAGCCAAAATCATGGAGAATAATGAAAGTGAATAACATGGGGTTAATATATTTTACACCAACATAAGAACTTCAGATAAGAGAGGCCACTTCAGTTTCTTACCTCCTCTCCACCAGTCATGGGAAATTGGTATCTGCAGACAGACTGCAGAACAGAATGTGTGGCCAAGGCTTCCCCAAGTACTCCTACAGCTGCTGGTGATTAAAAAATAATGTCCTTGTAATTAGTGGCCTAGATCTTAAAACACTTACAATGCATGAATACAATAAAAAAACAATTATTTGAGACATTTAATTTTACTGTTCATCTAGAAAATGCACAGAGAACCACATGCCGCTTCCACATTTGATCTTTTGAGGAACATCTCTGTGCTGACTGTGCTTCATGAGCTTACCACTACTGTATACTCATATCACCATAAGCACAATGTGTTTTTAATGAATTTAATTAATTTAATGTTACAGAGCCAGAAGTATCCACTTTTTTTTTTTGTCCTTCCTTTTCAGGAGGATTGTTTATAATCTCCTTGTGCAATATATACACTGAGAATGTGTCTTTTATTGTCTTCCTCCTGTAAGCAGATGTGGACATAACCATTCTCTGTTACATCAGAACAAATCTGTGGCTACTCTTTTATCTCTTTTCATGAATCCAGGTGCCTCTTGAGGACAACCTGGTTCTCTTCATTGCCTTACTTTAGATTACTTGTTTTACAGTTTTTCCCAAGAACCTTTGCAGGAATCTTTATACAACCATGAACAGTTTTCTTATAACATCACAAGGTCATGAATTGAAATTCGTTAAATACCATTCATAAACTGCTCTCACCTGCTTTGAATGTTCTTAGGGCACAATATAAAGTAATGAGTAAATTATCTAACCCTGTGCAAACCTGTAAAGCAAATACCATATAGTAAGGACTCCAAAACTTATGTCTGAGTATTTTACTGTGAGAGCCAGAAACCAGGAAATCAGTTTCAGAGGTGCAACCTACACCGTAGAATACTTATGATTAAAAAGCCTGAAAATTTCTATTTTTGAATGCTTGATCAAGTCACTTTATAATTTTTGCCTCAGTTTCCTGCTTTGTAATACGAAGTTATTATTTTTTCCAAATTTGAAAAAATGTTATGTGGATTTTTTTATTTTATGTATGGTGCTTTGAAAGCCTAATTTAAGACTATATAGATATTGTACAGATATGGTTAAATAAAAATTTTCCTGAGAAGACATTATTAGACAGTTTTGGAGATTCTAACAGAATAAAGAAAAAGGAGAAAAAAATTTCTCAGTATTGCAATTGAAAAAATATTTTATTTGTATATGCAGGACTTTCTAGAAATATTAGACCAGAATTGTTTGAAGTTCTGAGTATCACTCTGCTTCCAGTAAAGTTGGTGACTGATTCCAATGTGAACATATTGCTGAAGATTTTTTGAGTATTCACCTTTAACAAATAGAAACTAATTGAAATACTTACAAGTAGAAAATACTAACTATGCAATTGTGCAGCCATCTCACATTAGGATTGGTTATTACGGATTGTGGCATAGTGTGGAATCCCACTGCAAAGAGACATTTGCCAAAAGACTTACTGCTCATTGGTCATATCTGAGGCATTTACAACCATATTCATGAATAACTATGCAGTCCAATTGACTGTGACTGCTTTGCAACAGTCTGACTGTATCTGGCTAAATTTGGCTAAGAGAGTCTCAGTAATGTCTTAAAAAGAAATAAGCCTGCTACAATATAAGCTGGTTAATGATTAAAAATAATTGGCCATGCAATTACTCTCTGTTTGCATTAAATGCATGCAAAATACATGCAGATCCCAAGATAACACCTGAATTATGTAGATAGAGACAAAATAACATGAAACTTGTTAAGGGGTCTGTTCTTTTAATAAGAACACTGCGAAGTATTGAAATGTTTTTGGTGTGTTATTTGACTTCTGGCACTAAAAACACCATTTCTTGGCTGAATTCCAAATAAATATAAGCTAGAAAACAGCTAACATTGTGTGTGACTAGACTTGATTTCAACACAGGATAAAAGTATTCAAGTACTTATTTTTAGGTTTGCCATATTAATAAAGTAATAACTTTTTTCAGCACGGACAGCAAATACCTGTGCCATCAAAAAGGACTCCTGTACCAGTATCTAGGCTTCTTAGGGAAGATAAAATTGCAGTTTTAATAAAAAAATTTTAGTAATTATTAGTTAATCTATTTAACACAGCTTTGAAAGGCTAAATATTGACTGAGCTATGAACTTCCGAGGGCAGAGTTTAATCTTCAGAAGAATTATAAGGATTCCCAGTATTCATCCTGTTAAAAATAAATTAAAGAAATATGTACAAAAAGAAAATAAGATCTCCCAAAAATTACTGTGATAATTTTGTTCTATTTAAGAAGTTGTCCACTACTGTCAGACACAGTAGTTTTTACAAAATAGGGTCAAACCAACACCTATTTCAGAGGTACTACAAGGTGTAAAGAGGAGGAAACGTTGGGTGAGTTAAAAATTCCAAGTTTAAATCCAAGTGTTGGAGAAGTTTATTTTCCTTCTTTACACTCTTACAGTGGTATCATAAGGGACTATGAACAGTGTGACAGCATCTGCTCAGGATGTGGAAGCTGTAAAGGGCTCCAGATCCTAAAACATCCAACTCCTCAGACAACTGAACAACATCATGTGTGGTTAACCCTCACTGAGGGGTGTGATGCATGAACAGGACTGTGGGGGAAGCAGGGATAAAGTTAGGAAAGGTTGGAAAATTTCTCTAACTCTGTAGGGTTCAATGTGGATGCACCACAGGGCATGCTCAGTTCCTAGAGGTGTTACTAAAAGCCAAAAGTTCTCAGCACTTCCCAGGGAAGCTTAACGCCACAGATTCCATCTTTCCAAGTCAGTTATAGATTGTTTCACCGTGCCTTGATTTAAGTATAAATATATATGAGCTCTGACTCCTAATCATGTAAATGAGTCAATGTCTTGGGGAATACAGGCTTCCTTCTATTGCCTGACTTTAAATGCATATGACCGTAATAGGGGCAAAGCATGCTGTATTGAACCATGGCTACTCAAACAATAGATATATCTTCTCTCCCAGGCTAACGAATATTTTCCTCATCTATTTTATAACACACCTCTCTGTTTTATCCAATCACTTTGAAATAATTCCTTTCAAACAAAATCAATTTCTGATCTCTGATGTTGCCTACTAGATGACTTCAGGTCTAAGAGGCCTTGGGATGCTAACATCCTACAGACCCTTTTCTGTTTGCACTTCAGATAGTAGCAGCTCTTTAAAAATACCTACATACCTTGCTCCTAAAAAAATAGTACATGTATGTGGCCGTGATCTATACAGCATTTATTTTACTTTTAAGTTTCTGCAGTCACAAAGAGTTCTTCTAACATTAATTTCATTACTGGGGGGAAAAATACTCAAACAAATAAACAAACAACATATACATGTTTTTTCAGCAGGAAAAACATATGATCTTCTATTTACAAGAATTATCTCAGAAGTGAAGATACCAGTATACCAGTTTCATCTATCCATGTCAGACATAAAGTCTGAGTACTACAGCTCCACGTGCTCACGAGCTAAGAATTATGGACACATCCTATTGTTTCCTTTGCTTCAGAAACTCTCTTGAAGAACAATGATGCTGGTTCTCAGTTGTTTGGAGGAAACATTGCACACATGGCATCCAAGTCCCCTGGGGATCTGATGCACATTTGTTTTAATGTTGCTAGCATGCTCCCCATAATTTTAGATGCTCCACATTGAAAGGAAAAACTTGGTCTGCATCTTTCAGGGAAACATAAATCTTGTGTCTCCACAGAATATCATCAGTTGAGAAGATTAATTTGCAGAGAGGAGGTAACAGCAGAAGGGTTAGGATGGTGGAGAAGCAAACACACCCTGATGGAGACAGACTCCAGCAGGTCTCCTTTACTCGTGATGTTCCTGGGAGACACAAACCTGCAACCTATACATTTGCAAAGGCTGAAGGACAAAGCATCCATTCTCCCTTTTTTCATCCTCTAGCAATATTGAAACTTTAACTCTGAAATTGTTGAAGTGTTTATCCACTGGGGGGCAAGAAATAAAAAAAAATATTACAAAAAAAAGGAAAACCATCGCAGTCTCCAGCTTGCTGCCAGACAGCCTTGGCTGGAGACCTGGAGCTTCACCAAGAGCCAGCACAGAGCACGGCAGCCTCTGCTGCGTACGGCAGTAGCTGGGCTGTAACATCCACCTCTCACTGTAGTAACACTTCATTAAAAAACATAGAAAATGCTCAAAATATTTCCAAGCCTCAGAGCCTGTATCTGGTAAACTGATTAGAAAATTAAATGATCTGTTTTCTTTAGGTTTGCTGGATTAAATATCTATCATAAAGTGTACAAGAAACACTTGAGTGACATTCACATCCCAAATTCGACACATGAAGTGTAATTAAGTGTGATAGTCATGAGCGGAGATAACACTGCATGTTACAGGCTGCATTTGAAGAGATACAAAACAAAAAGAAAAATGTGGCTTGTGTCTTCAGTTTTTAAAGATATGCACAACATCAGATTACACATCAGGCAGTGATAGGAACTGTGTGAGGGCACAAAATACCAATCGCAGCTTCACTCCATGGAGTAAAAGATGACTCCTAATGAGTTGCTACTTGATTCACCACCAGCTGAGACTAGAGAATTAAATATCAATACACTGATATTTCATCCTGACTCAAATCCTAACCTGATGTTGTTGGAAAAGTCCTCACTGCTATTCATTGAACTTTCTGTGGACAGGGCCCCAGTTTTTCCTAAAACAGCTGTTTCTTAGAGGCATTTAAAACATTGTCTTTCAACTACCTAAATGAACTCATTCATTTTATATTAAAAAAATCCTTGAGAAATAGTTTTGAAGAATTTTTGGAAATATTTCTATTTGCTATTTTAGATAAATGAGGTACAAAACCAAAGTGTATCCTCAACTCATTTTCAAGAGCTAAAGAAAAAAACTGTGATTGGAACAGATCTCCTAAAATGACTAAATCAAAAGTGACTTTAATATGTCATTCAACTTGCCAAACAGACTGTAGCTGATCTTTCCAATTTAAATTAGAAAGTCTTTTCTTGGTTATTGCTGAGATCTGCACATAAAAGATGTGCCATTTTCTGAGGGAATAAAGATGCACGTACCTAGAGGTCAAAACAATTGCAGACTTGAAAACTAAAATCTCCTTTTTCTAATGACAGAGTTACAAAATTATCTCCTGATGTTTGTCAATGTCAATCTTTAGGATTAAGAGTAATGCAATCCCTGTGCAAACTGAGTCGGGTGGCTTGCATTAAGCAGTGCAAGATAAGTTACTGCTGAGTGCAGTCTTCTTGCTCACACACCAGATCTGGAAAATCACTGCAATTTCTGTATCTCCAAAAACAGTTGTTTAATTGTCTCCATTTCGATCAGTGATATAAAGTTGACTTAAAGTAACACTAGTTATGTGAGTTCTATAGATTAAAACAGAATGCCTAAGAGCTTTTTTTTTTTTTTTGCCGTCAAGTTTCATACAAGATTTGAGGAGGAAAACAGTAACAAGAAATTTTGCAGCAGATTCTCTGGCCCCCATTTTGGTTTAGCCATGCAGCTTATCTGTCCATCTACTCTCAAGTTGAATAGAGGCAACAGAATCTGATCATGTCCCAGCAGAGAGGGTGGGGATGAAGGAAAATCAGTGCAGATCTCCTCACACAGTTGTGATGATTTTTAGGGCAAAGGCACCTCCTGAACATGGAACTGTATCTCCCCACCGGGCAGCCTGTTTCCCCTGAGAGTCTGATGAGTATCTTGGGGGGCATACCTGATGATTTCCACTCAAGGGGTTTTAATTAGGAAATGACCTGGAAATGCTGGATAATTTGGGGGCGTGTATATTTTTGAGCCTCACGTTTCAACATAGATACAGCCTATAAAGTATTTGTTACAATAGCAGCTCTTTGCACAGTACCAAAAATATCTTACATTTAAGTACCATAAGCAGACTCGGACCGAGGCACGGTAGTACTGATTCCAGTCTCTCACAAAGAAGTCAAATGCTATCGAGATGTCACAAGGTTAAATGAGAGCAGGATGGATCCAATACCCTACATTTTATTTGTGATAGAACTGTGTTGCATACAAATTGGCACAAGTATGAGGAAATATGAACATCTCAGCATCCTTCAGTGCCAAGTACAGACATGATGCAACATAGTCATTTTCTCAATTCAGTGTAACATACGATATGCCACTCTCCATCATGCTACAAGCACCTGAAATGTGCTGCAGGCCAATGGAAAATATCCCTAAAAATAGCTATACTTTTTCTGGGTAAAAGGAGAAATATTCGACATTTCCTTGAAAATGTTCCCACCTGGATTTACTGGAACAGCAACACGGGCGTTCGGTGACAGGGAGCTCACTGGTAAGGAGCTTTCTCCTTGATATTACCCTGCTTTCCAAAAAGCACTGCAAACATGGCTTGTAGCAGTTCTTTAAACTACTGTACATGAAAGCTGCACTTTAAACTGTATAAGTACTCTATTGTAAAGCACTGTATTAGTAGCTTTCTGTTGCTCAAGCAACCGCAGATTGTAATGTATTATAATAGTGTGCTATTCTCATAGAGATCATTTTACAAATACAACACAAAAGATTGTCACATGAGAATCTTCTAAATCATGTCAAGGAAAATAAACACCCACTGTAGAGGGACTTGCTTATTTTGCTGAGACATTTTATAGCATATTAGCATAAAAATACTACTTCTGTCTTTCAGGTTCACCCGCAGCAATGTTTAAGAGCACTAGATGTGTTACAAATACAAATTATTTTGGCAGCATGATTATTTGTTAATGCATATTTGCAAACTTTCTATGCCCCTATTCAGCCCTGACATACAACCTGTGTAAATTACAGCATTTTACATAATTGAAAGGAGAGGGAGAGATGGTCCCATTGGTTCTCCCACTTCGCATACATGACACAGGAACACAGGCTCCAATCACTAATTGCACAGCGTATCCTGCCAGGTTTTGGCTCCTCAGAAACTGATGGATGTCCTGAAAAGAAGCTGCCTCATTTTCCTGATGTATCTGTGTAGAACCAAAGCAACGATCATATCAACCCTGCCTGGGAACTCTGTTATCTAATACAAGATAGACTTATCCCACACATTCTTCCTTCCTTCCTTTTCTTTTGTAAATATCCTTGTCCTTGTTCTCTTCAGGGCTGCTCTCCTCATTACGTGGTCAACCACCTGCAACACAGAGTAAGAGATATGCCCAGGGCTTCACCAGAAACCAGCAGCAGGAGAGAAACTACAACCCAGATTGTCCAAATTTTAAACCGTCGCCTTTATCTACTGAGCCAGTCTTGCCCTCATCCTCCATGGTGCCACTAATGCCTGAGTCCTTTCCTTCGATACAGAGACATCCTGTCACAAAAGTTCCTGTTGGCTTTTTGATAGGTCCTGGAATGGAGCAAGGTCTCCTTGCAAAGAATGGGACCCACAGGTACAGTCTGGGTGGATGAGAGGAACTACAAAGAGCTGCAAAGCTCCTCAGTTTTCAGAGTCTCTTTCAGGTTCAGCTAGCTTCACTACAGAATGCAAAAACCTTGCACAAGATTAACGTTAAAAATTTCCATTTGTATGGTATTTTTAGATTGTATTTCATTTTCCAGTCTGCAGTTGGCTTGAACCAGAGCCACAATGCTTGTGACACTCCAAACACAAAAAAGAATTACAAAATGTGACAATTCCTAAAATGTGTTTCTTGTTGTATAACAAATTCCTAGTGTTGCAGATTAAACTAGAGGGAACAGGAGCCATAACATAGGGATTATATAGAATTTCACTTTGTACTGTGGCAAAAGTTAATGCCTGCCTTGTTCTAATTGGTAAAGAGAAAAGATATTCCGGAACAGCATAACACATAGCTTAGGTGATTAGAAAATTCAGGCATATATAAATCAAAGATTTTCCTGCACAGTTTATTGAAAGCTAATTACAGAAAAGTGTGAAATACTCCTGCCCCTCATCTGTTCTGCAGAATTTAGGGTAGAACTACTGGTACAAGTCCTTGTAGTTTTATCAACCTCTTTCTACTCAGTGTTGCTCTAGGTAGCTCATCCTAAGGAACCTACCTGCACACTTTAAACACACAAAATTGAATATATTAGTTATTAACACATTTTTTTTTTTGTGCTAGTTCCTTAAAACCACATATAGTCCAAGTTCCTATGTGTGCCTTATAGTCAAAGTTCCGTCAACAAGAAATTTGATCAAGAGCTGGAAATCACACTTTTATTATTATAAATCTAGTCTTTTCTCTTTAGGAGACAGAAGCATAAGTAGGTAGGAAAGCTAAAAGTGAAGATATATTTAGTTTGGGCTTTGGGGATTTTTTTTACTAGAATACACTTTTAATCACATCCTGAAGTCAGGCAATAGCTGAAAAGCTAAAAGAGGGGTTGAACCCAAACCTTGCCATGAAGACCATGGAGCTTTTCCATGCCTGTTTACAGATGAACGGATTCATTTGCCCATCTGACTTACAGCAGCTGCCCTTTGGTTGCCTGTTTAAGACAGTCTTCAATGCCTAAAATGTCTTTGAAGTCTAAATTGATTTAATCAAACAACTGATGCTAAAGTTTGTATTAAGTAAAGATGGGCACACTGTTGTCTGACTGAAAGAACTTTGAGACTGGGGCTATTCTTTTTTTGTCTAGCTTGCATGTGCTTTCAAAACAAACATAATATAGCCCACTGATCATGAAAAGTACCTGGATCCTCTGTCTTACACCAGCAATATAAAATTAAGAACAACAAACTGTTTTTCAACTGCAGGAAGCAAGCCTAGGAAAGTAATGTTTTGGATACTTATAGTGGCAGCTGAATGGACGGGAACTGATTTAGCAGAAGCTCACCTGAGTGAATTCACATAGAAAATAAATTTTTATGAACATTTTATTTTTATTAATTTTTTTTCTTTTCAAGTCTAGGAAAATTCAGGCTGATGTGAAATGAGGTGGAAGTCCAATTCCCATTTCCCTGTGTGTGTACAACCAACAACAAAGGTTTGATTTACTTTTTTTTAATAAATCTTTCATTAGGTGGTATACGTGTGCATTTTCTTTAGGAGACTGACTTCACCCTCCCTCTTTAAAGGCAATCCCTGTGGAGGAAATTCCTTGGGTAGAAATATCTGGCTTCTTAGTTAATGCCAGAGGACAGTATGAGCAACTTTGGGGTTGGTCTGACCTGTGGTTAGGCTGTTGATGGACTGTCTGGGATAAAGCTGGCCACCCATCTAGTTTTGGATCCAAGTGCTAGTTTTGTGGGTGCCTTACTGCCTTTGCATTCTTGAAGGTTTGTTTGATTTCCACTGCCCTCCTATCGTGCTGATCTCTGAAGTTAAAAGGCAACTCCACCTCTCACGTGCAGCATGCAGTGATAGAATAGCAAATTAAGTAATGGAAAGGAAGGGAAAGGGGTTTAACCTTTGAAGTGTCAGCACAAACTGGCCTACCAGAAAAAAAAAGTTATACAGAGAAGCCTCACTAGGACAGAGAAAACACAAGACCTCCAAGGTAGGCACTCACTGCAATACTTGGCCTTCTAAGAAGCTGCGTTTAAGTGTTTGTTTTTGAAAAAGTCACTTACATATTTCTTCCACATGGAGTGTGGTGGTGTGTATTCCTGCAGGCAGGATGGATCTTTACAACCTCTGGAGAATAAAGAAGCTTTAGCTGTTTTATTCTGTGGGACCATCTAAAAACTGTATTCTTTAAGTAGAGACAATCACTTATTTAATATATAATTTTAATAACAAAAACTACATGCAGTTAATTACATTACCATGATACTGATAGAGGGTAAGAACTAGCTGCTCTTTGATGGAAATATTTAGGCACATATTTACAGTTTCATAAACTGTAACTTTTCCTCTAGCAAGTCCATCCACTACATTGTTTTCTAACAATACCGAAAAAGCACAAAGACCAGACATGAAGGTTGTATATTCTATAATAAAGAAATTTACTCCAGCTGTTGGAAGTTAGTAAGTTACCTCACAATGGTCTGAACATATTTAAAAGGTGGATGTGCAGGTTAGGTATCTGCCAACAGTGGTAAGAGCCAGTCTGTGGTTGCTGTATTATGTCATCTAAGTTTCCTTACCTCTAATTTCATTCACTCTCCCAAATGCTGAGAAATATTCATCGTTTTTCAATAATTTCTGGATGCTGCGGTTTCTGGATGTCTGACAGCCCATTTGGAGCAGAGCTGTAGCAACAGCTGTAGTGCAGAGGCACACAATTTATGCTGTACCAATAGAGGGAATGCATCCTCCCAGGAGTAGATTTATTGCATAGAGACATGATAAAATTAAATTGGTTCTACAAAGTTGTAGGATGACACAGACAAAGCTATTCCTTTGGGCATGTGTGAGTACTTTGTTTAGAAGTGACAGAGTTTAATAGGAAAGTTTCCAAAATGTTCTTCCAAAATAAGTGTAACAATGTACAAAATTTTTAACAGAATTTGTTATGCACGTGTTCCTTGGTCAAGATACAGGCTACCTTGGTTATTGCATAAGAAGAGGATATTTATTCAAGAAAGACAAGTTCTACTGTGTATTAGTAGGTTTTCCATTGAAGAGTAGTTGAACATTTCCTACATCTAAATAATTTCCTGTATATTACAAGATTTTTGTGCTTGTTATACATTTTAAAGTGTTGAAAACAGAACATATTACTTTTCTTAAAGGAAAGCATTAACATCGAACTTACTGACATCATCTTGTGATTTACACAGCATCCCCAGCTTTTAGCTGATTTGCAAAGTTCAACCAAGAGCGACAAAACAATCACTCTTACTCAGACAACCAGTGTACTAAGCAAACTGACAGCCTGGTGATGCGGGTGCTGAGTTTACCAAAGCAAAACAAGACAAAGCATATTCAAATCTGTGTTAAATACTCTTCCTCATGTCTTGCCCTAAAGGCCTTCAAACATCAGTATCAATGAGCTCCGGTGAAGGAACTTGGTATCATTTATGGCTGATAATGTTCCTATAGAAGTCTGTACCACAGAATACACTGCTGACATTGCCCTTACGATGTCAATAAATAACATAATCAAAACAGTCTTTACTACAGGTTTGATGATTAGCTTGTAAGAGCCCTAATTTCTCTATTCATACATTTGCTAAAGGAGTTTTGAGAACTCTTTAAGAAATACAATACCATTAATTAGTTATTACTTCTTACATGAAACTGCTGAAAAAAAACCCCCAAAATTCAGAACCTTGCTTTTAATCAGATATGTTAGGCAGTCATCAAGATCTAACTGAAATCAATAGATTTCAAGAGCTTCAAAAGGTAAGAAGTTGTTAGACTGGACAATGAATCTCAGTGGATGGACTGTCTCCCAAACAGAATCACTTCACATCTCATGCACATCAGTATTTTTTTCTCTGTAAGATCTCAAGTCTGACAGTCTCTCTGAGGTCTTAGAGTTTGCTTTTGCTCTTTAAAGCAAACAACATTGTGTACTAACACCATCACTAGTATCAATGGTGACTGCTAGTTCAAATATTTGTGGAACCCGTCCTATTTACCACATTTATTTGTGTCCTGGACAAATTACTGGAGAGCTCTCCCATGAAGTTTGCAGATTTCACCAAATGAGAGTGACCACTGTGCCCAGGAAATGGAGATGGGTCCTCCATGATAGCACATGGAAAGAGGACAAGACATAATAAGAAATGTTCAGACTGGGTATGGGTAGAGACTTGCTACATGAGGACACATGAGGACATCGGGCACTGGAGTGGGTAGCCCAGAGATGCTAACTGGTATCCAGCCTCAGAGGTTTTAAAGATGGGGTTGATAAAATCCCTAAACATGCCCCTTTGGTCCTCAAGCTGGCACTGCTTTGAGAAGGAAGTGGGACAGGAGACCCATTTGTTCAATTTGTTTTGATATTGCATCTCCTATATCTCTATCAGATATAATTTGGTTTTATTCTACTGCAAAGCATACTAAGAGCTTTGGGATGTGGAGAATAACAGGGCTGACTGATTTTGACAGTTGTTGAGCCTGTTGTTACCCTCAGTCTTGGTTATGTGCTTGGTGCCTCTGGTGTACACACAGCACATCGCTGGACCCTGAGCAAGTCCTGACAAAACACATTTTCAGCAGTTTTCCAGTTTTTTTGAACATTGAACACAGAACTACTGCTATATCCATGAGAAAATATCACAGAAATAGAGTCCATTTAACACAGGGGCCCCACCATTGGAGACTGTCTTATTTCAAAAACATATTTAAATTAGCCTGAAACTCTTACTCTGCTGAGAAAATAAGAGTAGTAAGCTGCCATAATATCTAGAAATTGCTCAGAGAGGCATCTGTCTGTGATTACAGATCTCCCTCATGTCATGGGTCACATCACCAGGAAAGTGGGAAGGTTCAGAATGACAAGCTGAGAGTAATCTGTCACTGTCAACTCCATGGGATCAAAGGAAAAACAAACCATATCTGTTTTGGCAAATGGTGAAGGAAAGAGGAAAAGCACAGGCTATTAGGTTAACGTAGACAGACAGGACTGACCTCTGCTATCTAGATTAGTTTATTTTGCTGCAGTATTTTGCATACTGAAACCACATTTGTCAGGGATCTTCCAAGCGCTTTGCAGAAGATCTAATTTAGAGCTGTGACACCTCTATGAGATACGATTGCAGTTGTCCCACAGTGGGATCACTCTTGGAGACATGCTAAGTGTCTCAGGTGAGTACCTGAAAAGTAATTGAGGTGTTTTGGCTTCACTAACCATCAGATGTAAGGGTGACAATGGTATGGACATCATAGGAGCATGGTGACAGCACTGATGAGACCCCATCTCAGGGCCATGAGTGCACAGGTCAGAGCAGAGAAGAAAGTTCAGTATTGGTGAAGAAGTTTGGAGGATGACAATCTCTATCCAAGGGTGGAAAGGAGCTTTGGTTAAGGTGAGAAAATCCTGACACCAGTTTTCAAGCAGCTGGCAGACTTTTACAGTGCTGTTTTTGTTACTCTTTAAATATTGAATGAAAAACCGGAATGAGTAACACACAAGCTACATCTGCTTCAGCAATACCATGCATGTGATCACCATTGCCCAGCATTAGTCAAGAGCAGCAAATTCAGCTTCCAGAATACAATCAGTTCTTGTCCTCCACTTCTGGGAGTTCATAATTCAGTCTTACTGTCATTTCTTTCCTCTTCTATGTTCTTTCATGAAAAGTAAACCTGCACAGATAGAAACCAGAGTCATTAACTGTTGGAAACTTTAATGTGCTACAAAACCTGAATTAGAAGTGATAATGAAATTTCCACTACTGAAAGCAGACTTTGCTAACGGATGTATGTAGTGAGAAAGAGGGTCATATAACCAATAAAAATAAGAACCATGTTCATTTTTAATATGCCTCATTCATCTTTGCTTGAATTGGCAGAAGACCAAATTAGAGTTTAAGTTAAGATGCTCCTTTTAATTTGCAGTAATTAAAATAAATATATGTTTAACCATTTCCACTGGACTCTATTAAATCTAGTATATTTGACAAAATATCTTTTAGAATGATATCTGCTAAACTGAACAACATTTGTAACACCCTTTGAAGAACATAAAATTAATTAGTCCTAAAAATCCAGGTTCTAATCTGCAAAATCAGCCCACCACTAAATTACTTGCACTTCCATGGATAGACACTGCTGTTACTGAGATTTTGTTTTGTTTTCCCCTATGAGCTAAGTTACAATGAGCAGGAACAACTTAAATTGGGAAGGCTGATGAGACTAATGTCCTTGACAATCTGTACCATCCCCACTCTGCAATCAGTTGGTCTGGGAATCAAGCAGCTCCAAGATTTACAAAGCAGCCCCAGTTCACAGGCCAGCAGCACAGGTTCTTGCAGTATGAACTCTTGCAGGTTTCTTTTAAATCTTATAGGTCCTGTTATTGAAAACTAGTTTGCAGATCCTACTTAGTGGACCCAACACTGCTTCCATTCAATCAACAAGAGATCAATAGACAAATTCAGAGGAAACAGTAGCGAGCTCAGAAGGACTCACTATACAAATATGTAGGTATTTCTACAGAAGTCTTCAACATAACACTAAGAAGTTGTGTCCTAACTTAGCTGCTAGCAAAACACAGCAAATTCTCTGTTTTGGTCCAAAATTTCTTTCCCTGTGACAAAAAACTCTAATTCAAAATATTTGTTTCATTTTGCTGAAGAAAATACAATGAGAGATATTGTTCCCATTTCCATTTTCATTAAAAATTCATTAAGCGTTCTCTAAATCAGTAGGAAGAGGAGAAGGTATTTTTGATTTTGACATGGATCCCAAAATGTCTAGTGAAATCAAATGTTCATATTTGTTACGGAAACTCAAAAGGAAATGGCAATAATTGCAATATTAATAAAAGATTTTTTGGGAAAAAAAAACTAAGAGGGAAAAAAACCAGCAACAACGGGGAAAAAACCAATCAACCACCCAACCAACCAACTAAACAAACAAACAAACCTGAAAAAACTAAAAAGAGACAACTTCACTTGAAGGAGTACATCTTTCCAAAAAACAGCATTAGCAACAAGGAATAACAAAGTTAAAATGGAAATTAGGAAAGAGAGATAGAGAAAAGGCAGACCAAGTGGCAGAGGTGCGTTGCACAGGGTCTTGTCCTAAGGAAATGAGTTTACCAGGATGTGCAGAAAAGAGGGCACCTAATAGTAAAGTAGGTGAATTATCTTGAAAAGGAAAAGGAACTAACAACTGAGACAAAAGCTAGCAGCTAAACATAAATAGTGCTATGAAATCAAAGAAAATGAGACATACACACACAACTCTAAGAGAAGTAAGAAAGCCAAACCACAGAGCTCTGCCAAGGGATCAAACCCTGGAAGATTCATCTCGCCAAGAACTGTGAGGAGTCTTTTTGTTTTTGATTTCTTATTCTTGCCAGAAGACATAAACTATATCTATTTATGGGGGGGGGGTCGGGGGGGGGGGGGGGGGGGAAGGGGTATTCGAAAATTCCAATTTTTTTTGGGGGGAAAAGGG